>NW_026606572.1:3060000-3382500 GCF_029890125.1 Rhinichthys klamathensis goyatoka | reverse complement strand
CAGAATCAAGGACCGGAACAATCCATTTTATAATCTTTCATTTATTACTCACCCTTCATATCGTTCCAAACCCATAAGACTCGTTCATCATCGGAACACAAATGAAGATCTTGTTTATTAAATCTGAGAGCTTTCTGTCCCTCCTTTGAGAGCCTACGCAACTACCATGTTGACGCTTCAAAACATTCTTAAAGAGATCATAAAACTAATACATATGAATTGGGCGGTTTAGACCAAAATTTTCAGAAGAGACACGACCACTTCATATTTTGAGGCTTTTATTGACATAAACATTCATCAACACACACATCAGTTATGATGAACGGAAGCTTAAGCATGTTCGCTTGACGTGCGAGAACCAATGAGGTTCATTCTCGTGTCGCGCAGCACGTTTTTTGTATATTTTATTTGTTGTTTCATTAATTGTTTGTGCTTCAAAATCTTTTTTACATTTTAAATGTAGCCTCCAATAGCAAGGTCTATTGTGAAAAATCATCTCATGAACAAGCATTGATATTTATCAAGAAAACACACAGAAGGACAGTTGTGATCGTTATTAGCTTTAAATTTAAATTTTAGCTTGAGTTTTAGTAATATTGTTAAATGATTTTATCATTTTTATTCGTTTTTTATATTTATATATAGCTTTCATTTATTTTTATTTCAGTTTTAGTTTTAGTAATTTTAGTACTTTAACTTTAAAGTATAGTTCACCCAAAAAAATTTAAGTATCTCATAATTTACTCACCCTTTAAGCCAGGAGTATAGGACTTTCTTCAGTCGAACACAATCAGAGTTATATTATATAATATCCTGGCTCTTCCCAGCTTTGTAAGGGCATTGAATAGTGCCCGAGTTTTTGAAGCTCCAAAAAGCGCATTTTATTTCAGTTAGTCAAGGGAAATATTACATTTAATTTCAATTGACAAAAACTTTAAATAGTTTTTTATTTTTTAGTTGATATTTAGTATATTTAGTTTTAGTTGACAATAACAAAACACTGGCTGTGTTCAGTCCCGAATCAGTGGGATCAAACACAAATCATATCACTCACTAGAGAAATAATGAGAGTTAAACTATTAAACCTGAAGTTCATAAACCTGTCCATACCGACACTGCTTGTTTTATAACTAATACAGAAAAATTAGCAAATGTAATAACGCCATCCATCTAACCTATTAATCAATTGACAAAAATCTGAAACTCAAAAAAAAAAAAAAAAATTTGCAACAGCTCCACAAAAGGCGAAAACAATGAAAGTCACAGTGCAATATTTCAGGTTCATATGAAAATCCTGAGGATTAATGCGACCCAACCTCTGTGAGCCCTTCAGAAGCTTGCCGTGCTCATTGTACAGTGCTGAGATGCCATTTTCTGGTCCAATGACACCACAGTCACTCTCATTTTGAACATACCCAGTGGCTCGGGTTCATGACTGGCATCTCAGACATCCATTAAAAGCTTTCCCTTTAGTACTGATATGTTAAGTTTGTGATGTGAGGCAAGTCCCACTTCTCCAGCAGCTACAGAGATGAGCTCCAAGAGCATTCTGGGAGCTCTGCAAGTCAGCCTCTATTAAAAATGACAGGATCAGACGTACACACACACATGCACTCTCCGATTGTAGATGGGTGGTGTCACGTCACCTCTCTCCGCAGACAAGTTCCGGAATACATCATCATGCCAAAACACAGCTCATTAAACACTATTAGCCAGTCATTTCAGCAAATTAAATCCCTCTCAACACCTCTTGCTTAACAAACTGCTCTGGGGTCAAAACCAAAGAGGGGGAGACTCAGGCAAATGAAAGCAGACCTCTCATAATAATAGCACATCTGGGACAAACAGACATATTGGCCCTCATTTATCAAAAGTGCGTACACCAAATTTCCAGCGTACACCCAAAACCACGGTGACATTGAAATTTATCAATATGGACGTTGGCGTATGGCACGCTCAAATCCTACGCCAGCTCAGGAGGTGGTGTACGCACGTTTTGAGTTAGTGCGGAAATGCGCAGAAAAACAATTCCTAACACCACAAAACGCACTGACAAACTAAAAGATATGATATATTATGACCCACAGTAAAACAAAAAAACAAAAACATAGTAATTATTTACTTCAGTGTTTATTTTTGTGCAACATGGACTTCAATGTTTAATTTGTGTGACTTTACCAAAGCATTTGATTTATAAGCGTATTCCTTCAGTTGCGAGCCTGTGCGCTTTACTGACGTTCCATGGTTAGGATCGGCAGGTGCGCACGGACTGAGTTCGGTAACGAAAGGCTTTCAATGACCAAAAAATAATTCAGACTGACAAAATAATAAAAAATACATTCTTCTTCTTTTAAATAATAATAATAATACAAATAATAATAATGACATTCTTCTTCTAAATAACAATAAGCGTCATTAATAATACAAATCATACTAATAATAAGAAGCATATTACAAATTGTCATGCAATTATTAATGTGAATGAATGGTAGGCCTACTCCACATCACATCATCATCATCACTATTGTACACACCAATACATGTAACGTGATTCGAAATTGAATGCTAATTCAGAAGACGTGCTGTAAAATATTGCATTGTGATAGGTCATTTCGCCTCCACGTCAGAGAAGTTTCTCTTCTTTGCCGTCTTCCGTGTGTCCATGGCGTAAAATCAGGGCGTGGGGGAAGCGGAGACTTGAATATATAGGGGCGTGTTATTCTAATGACGATCGTTTTTAGCCGCGGGATTTATCAAGGGCAGGTATTGCGTACACCTGGATTTCAAAGGTACGCACAGCTTCATAAATCAGGCGGTGAGAGGAGTGTAAGCATAATCTTACGCCAACATATACGCTTGTTTCTACGCAAGAATGATAAATGAGGGCCAATGTGATGTTGTTGTTAATGATCAGAGGTCGAGATTTGATTGTAATTACTTAAAGAGGCCCCTAAATAGTGATTGAGTGCCCGTAATCGGCTCGAGGTGCTTGTGAAATTGTGTTCTAAACACGAGGTGTGTTTTCTTATTACGTCTGACTGTCTGGAACACTTGATTCTGATTGGTCAAATCGCATGATTCAGCAGTAAAATATTTCTCAATATTAGCCGTTGTTTAGGCCAACGCTACATATATCAGACCGCTCATCCAGGTAATTGAAACTGGTGCTACTTTCATGTCTCTCATATTACTCAATGGACTCGCTCCTGTTTTATACAAATGGAACTTGAGCCATTTTGCTTCTCAGTTATCGAATGTTATAGGGAACTAATTGGTTACACACTTTTTTTTAAATGCATAAAATGATAAAATACACTACAACACCACTCAAAGGTTTGGGGTTGGTAAGAATTTTTTATGTTTTTGAAAGAAGTATCTTACGCTCACAAAAGCTGCATATATTTGTTTGAAAAAATAAAGTGAAAACTGTAATATTGTAAAGTATTATTACAATTAAAAATAACTCTTTTCTAAATGAAAAAAAATAAATTGTAATTCATTCCTGTGATGACAAAGCTGAATGTTCAGCAGCCATTACTTCAGTCTTCAGTGCCACACTGAAGTTGAATGTCAATGTTGAAAACAGCTTAATATTTTGGTCGAAACCGTGATCATTTTTTTCACTATTCTTTGATGAACAGACAGTTCAAAAGAACAGTTTTTAATTTGAAATAGAAATCTTTTGAAACATAAATATATTTACTACTTTTGATCAAATGAATGCCTAATTTTTTTATAATATTACTTCCTTTCAAGAAGAAAAAATCACTTACTGATACCAAACTTTTTCACAGTAATGTATTTTCAACTCAAATCAATATTTCATGTCTATGTATTTAATTAATTAATTAATTAATTAATTGGTGAGTGGTCATATAATAAGCAAGATAAATGTACAGTCAGCAGGACATTATTGCAAAATAAACAACTTCAGAGCGAGACAAATCCTGGTCTTTATTTTGCGATTATGACCAACTGATATATTATTCCTTACATATTAAACACCTTAACAGCTTTTTCATTAACAAAGGTCTTGCGAATTAAGATCAATATACAATTGTTCCTTTTCAATTGCTTAATCAACCATAAAATATTGCAATTTTACATAAAACAGCAGCCGCAGAGGGGATTTTTTGAGTGGCGTAAATGCCAGCGCACATATGAGAAAATAAAAAGAGAGAGAGAGAGAGAGAGAGAGTTATGTGCCCAGAAAGAAGTAATTGCACATCAGAAGCTGACAAAATGGTGTTTTGATACAGCAAAATTCGGTGCATACGGCTTGTACACAGATAATCTGAGGATCCAGAGCCTCAGCTATGCGCACACTGCCAGCACTGGCGGTTAGAGGAAATGCTTTCTAAAGTGATTTCCAATGTCATTGACGTCTAATGTCAAAAAAGAGCACAGGCTGACCCAGCTGTTTCACCAGTCAGGGAACAGACACTTTCTTCAATTAATCCTCAGCACAAACAATCGTATGTGCATTTGCGAGAACTTTCCAAGTTGGTCTGCAAAATATAACATTTATAGATTTAGAGTGTTACCAAATGATATGTTCAATGTTCAAATGATAAGATTATAGAGATTATAAGAGTTCAGCACATGGCAAAGTGCAAACTACATCTACAGTGGGGTCCAAATGAGTCCTCATTGAAAAAGTAATCCTGGAAATAAAACTAGCACTCATTTTACATCATAATGTTTAAGTCATTTTTGAAAAATAAGGAAGATTATTTTAGAACTATGATATTAAGCATGATTCATATATTCATATTAATATCACTGTCAATATATTCTGAGTGAATACCTGTAGCTGTATAGGGCACGGCTCTTCAACTCCAGTCCTGGAAGGCCAGGGTTTAGCTATTACCCTAATCAAAGCTAATTAAGGTGTTCAGAAATACAGACTGGTGGGTTAAATTGGGATTGGTAAATCTGCAGGAGAGTGGCCCTCCAGAACTAGAGTTTAGGCAGGGCTTCTGTGTGTGTGTGACTGCTAGTCTGACAGTGAGTGAATATGATCACGACAGGATATAGAAATAGCAACAAAGAAGTGAATAGGAACAGGATATTGTGAATGTGTTTTGGAAAACTGGAAAAGTGGATGAAACTTTTTGTACAAACTTGTGGAACTTGAGTGCTGCTATCATTAAAGCAAAAGGGGATATATGAAATAATAAGACATTCTGAAATCCATGTTAATTTTTCATTCCGATTATTATGCTAATAATGTTAAATTAGAGTAAAAAAAAATCATTACAAATATAGTAGTAGCATTTTAATTAGTGGTTTTAACCCCCGTCTATATTCAACCTCAATTGGAGAACTAATTATTGATGAACACTTTAACTTTCATACATTGATATGTGTTCATTTCTTTTACTGTTTGTCAGAAATGATTGTCAAACCATAGTGACAACTTGATAACTTGCCATCAGCGGAGCCACTCAAAACGAAAAATATGTATGTATTGCAGATTATGTGTGGAAAAGGGGGAAAAGAATCCTTGCATGTAAGCATTTAGAAAACATTTATTTAACTATTTATAAAGCTTAAAAGAATTGTTCACTGCAAAATGAAAATCATTTACTCACCCCCATGTCATTCCAAAACACTTATGACTTTCTTTTTCTTTCGACAAAAGGTGAGTTTTTGAAGAATATCCAAGCCACCCTTTTCCATATAATGAAAGTGAATGAGGACTGGAGCTGTCAAGTTACCAGAAGTATGGCAGTTACATACAAGAAGTCATACGGATAGCTTGTTGGACAAACAGAACAAAATTTAGGTCATTATTCACTGAAAAAGAGTAACATCTCAAGCAATATGATTGTTCTTTTGATTTGGATCTTTTTAATTAATTGAAGCTTAATTTAATCTTTAATCTTAAACTTAATCTTTTTGAAGCTTAAGCACTCCAGTTACCATAGAACCTGCATGGAGAAAACAAGCACATTATTCTCTCTCTCTCTCTCTCTCTCTCTCTCTCTCTCTCTCTCTCTCTCTCTCTCTCTCTCTATATATATATATATATATATATATATATATATATATATATATATATAAAAAATATATAAATGGGTTTGTAATGATAAATGTAATTTCTGGGTGACCAATCCCTTTAAATCCTGAACTGAGAGAAAACCAAAGCACAGAACAACACAACGCGAGTAAACCAAACAAAACAAGACAGATCACTCTAGCCCAGCTCAATCTCTTTGATAAAGCGAATCTCAGTGGTTTAATTTCCAATGACGGAGAAATATTTTTAGCCTGACACAAAGAGGAACAAATGTCCTGAAAATAAAACAAAACGGGCGCCACGTCAGGGGATTCTAAAGTGATCTCACATCAATAGCTCAGGAGCTGTCACAGAGGGACATTTGTTCTGGAACCGAGAGGATGAAATGATGACATTCAGGGGCCCGTTTCGTGAGATGATGTCTGGAGCCACCCGCCTGACACCTCCATAAATCAGAATGACTTTGCAGAGTCACACTAATGGAGACAAAACAGAAGATTAATACGTCTCAAGGTTTTGATAAAGGTTAATTTGGTAAAAGTATGCATCCGTTTGAAGCAATTACCAGCCACGAATGGTCGGTACCTGCAGAATTAGGGTTGCCATGGATACCTGCGGAGCAAGTAATAGGAATGTTTCCCTGCATGACAACATCTTGAATTTATTCATCTTTCTTTTATTTACCAGTTCATAATACACAAAAAAATAGAGGGTTTTAAAGCGAGATGGCAGACCTGGCCTGTGTGTTACGCTTATGAATCCAGTATCAGTTATCTCTTCAAAACTCTAAATAGCTGTGACCACGTAACCTCTTATATATCTGCTTCACATCTAGGAGACACAAAGACATACTGACAGGAGTCAGGATGTTGCACAGTAACTGATATTGCAAACAGAGCTGCATGTTGATGGGGATCCATTTCTGATTTCTGCACAGAAACGTTTTCAAACATAACAGGTAAGGTTAATCTTACTCCGCTTAAAAAAAAAATCCTTAGACCATTTTGACCATCTTAATTTAAATGAGTAATTCTGGACTGTTAGCCTACCGGCTTA
The DNA here is from genome assembly GCF_029890125.1 of Rhinichthys klamathensis goyatoka. Taxonomy (NCBI): domain Eukaryota; kingdom Metazoa; phylum Chordata; class Actinopteri; order Cypriniformes; family Leuciscidae; genus Rhinichthys; species Rhinichthys klamathensis. The sequence continues at coordinate 3,375,422 of NW_026606572.1, read as the reverse complement.
GTTACTGTAGCAAACAGACCAACCTGACCAGTGTAACCATGGGTGAAAGAAAAATGAGTCAATTGTTTGTGTCATTATTGAATGAAAATTCTGACCACCTTATAGCTTTCTTTGCCATTTTAATAAGAAAATGAATGTCAAATTCATTAAGAAAATTTTTTTTTGAGTAAGATCATCAGATCAGAAATTAGTGTGAATGATTGTTTGCAAATTGGACTGATTTGTTTCATGAGTTCTCGAATGAATCAACTCACTGAGTGAGTTGTGTGCATGATCAGGTGTTTCGTGTGAGAGAGAAAAGGTTCCCCACAGAGCTTTAGGTTGTGGTCATATGAAATTGTCACAATTTCAGACCGTTAGTCACATAAATACAAAGTTATTTCGTGAAACGTTAGATAGCGCAATCTGCTTGCAATCACATCATTCTCTATAGGGCACAGCTGATTGGTTCCTGCTGTATCAGTAGCCAATCAGCTCAATACTTGATCAGCATTTTCTGTTAGCAGTTGCAGAGCGCTTTCAGAAACCCTCCACCTTCCCCAGCTCCACCTGTATAGATCTGCTATGGGTAATTAATGTACGCTAATTTGTTCAGCAGCAGGATGTCTTACTTGCTCACAGCAACATGCTGTATATACTGGCAGTAGCAAGTCCCATACTTGCTCTGCAGTGCCAGCAGCAATAACCGACAGAAGCAGCAGCAGCATAGCAGATATATTCTGCCAAGACCAAACATATCAACATTTTTATATCCATTACCCATGCCAAACACTCAGAGAGTTGTACACTGTAAACCCTAATAAGTTGAGACTACTCAAATGATTTGAGGAAAGTGGTTGCGTAAGTTTTTTTGAGTAATGGGAAAATTCAAACTTAATTAATTGAGTTGACCTAATGTGGTCTTCTTGTTGAATTAACTTAAATGTTTAAGTAAAGATAACTTAAAAGGCAAATGGAGTAAACTCAAATTTTCCAGTTTATATTTTGTTGTTTACTTATTATTAAATACATTTTAAATAAATTATAAATCATTAAACCAAGTTTTGTTTTTCACATCAACAGCTTTATTAGGCTTACATTACATATCTTAACTTCTATAATGCATACTGACTGAACATTGTATATTAACATTTAATCAGTAAAAAATACAATTACAATACTTGTAGTAAATTAAATCAATTGATTAAAAATTTCTTTAGAAATCGGTCATTTAAAAGTGAAATTGACCAGATCAGAACAATTTACCAGAACAATTAAAAACACAGTGTAATGAACAGCAACAGACATTGTCTGTTATTGTAAATATTGTCATCTACTTTAACTTATCTTATCTTTCACCCTTTGTAATAGTTCTGTGTGTCTCTCAGTTGTCCTCGGTGTGAATAGATAGATCTCAACATCTTACAGTCACTTTTAGAATGGGTTCAAATATTAAAAATATGCTGGAAAACCAAAAAATGTGTCAGTGCTGCAGGCTAACATCAGCGAGATCTCATCCTGGGTAAACTGCGGCAATGAGACCCTTTGGACCAACAGTGGCAGTCCTTCAGATGAATGGTTGGGGCAGGGATCGGAGGATCCTGTGATTAAAATAAATAAATAAAATTAAGACACATTTTCTCTATACATTGTACAGTACTCATTGTTTAAGCACCGGTTAGAGTGATATAATAATAAAAACAATACAAAGCAATTTTGCTAGTTGGACAGCAACAAGAATGGAAATAATCAAAGCAAGTCAAAGTGCTTTCTTGCCGTTTCAGTAACTAAATAAAAATACAAGATAACTTGGGAAACTGAAATGTATTCAAACAAAAACTCTTTCTGTGTGCGTTACCTTATTGATGACTCAGATCTTTGAAGAGCAGCAGTAGCCTATTCGTGAAGAATGGCAGCATTTACCACCTGGCCTAAAAACAATCATAAATATACACAGTAAATTACATCATAATAAAACTAAGTACATGGTAGATTTTTACACTTACTAGAACATTGAAACAAACAAAAGGAGTGAAATTTACACTGCACTTTAACAATTATGATATCATTTTAAGTATGTTGCTAAAAAACACCTTTTCTGCCTTCTTTGCCTCACACAAATCAAAAGTCAGCAGCAGTTCTTCCTTCAGTGAGTTACTGTTTCTGAAGCCTCTGAGAACAGTTGAGAAGGAAGTGTCTGCTGATTTGTCAAAGGAGAATACGTTAACAACTCAAACATAAACGCACTCAATTTAAATCAACAACACTCAATATTATGTTTAGTTAAATACTCTATTTAAAAAGGTTTTATGAAAAGGTTTTTATTTGCACTTACCTTCGTCTGATATTTATTAGTGCTGCCGCGATTAGTCGACTTAGTCGACGTAATCGACCATGCAAATTAGTCGACGGCAATTTTTTTAGTCGACGTGTTGTTTTACTATTGACCGCATATTTATTTTTGGTCTCCCGTCACAAACGGCTCACTGTAATTCACCTCCAAACACCAGTCTGTGCGCCGTGCGCGCCCTGCTGGTTTATCTGCTATCATTTTCCTTCTTGTTCCCGCCCGCTTTCACTGCTTTGATATGAAAAATTGCGGAGGCAGGTGACGGAGCTTTCACAGTGGGCTCGTTTGCTGCGGTCCGAGTCCGAGCGCGAGCGCGATTGTTCCCGGCGCCCCCCGCAGCGTTGGTCTGGTTTCACACTTAATTCTATCGAACCCTGTTGAGTTTGCGTGCATCTTATGCCATCGCAAACGTGCACGGCGCATGATAAAAAACAGAACGCGGGTCAATATATTGTGTTTTTCAAACGGACTCTTTTGAGGAGACAGTGGATTTCCAAATGTGTTGCCCTGATTGCACGCGCGATGCGCGAATACACTGCAGACTCAACTCTCGCGTATCCAAGGTAAATCATCAACACTATCATCCCTTACATGTGTTTTATTTAACTAAATGCATCATAATCAGCTAAAACACATGGGCAGGTTACTTAACTTCCTGAACAAGCTCTCCCGAGTCCGTGTTGCTTTCACATTCACGCGAACCGCGGCACGGGCCCGCCATGCACGCAAGTGTAAACGCGAGCTACATAACTGCGTGCCTGCCTGCTTTCAGCACGACTCATAGTGGGCTTGTCCAGACTCTTTCAATTCAATTCCAATTTATTTGTATAGCGCTTTTCACAGAAAATGCATTGCATCTACTTTACTATTCAGAGTGATGTTATCAGTTATGCTTTTCAGAAATGTACATAAATTAATCATTATTAGCTTACTGTACATTTTTTAAGGCAGAACAAAGAGCTAATTTAAGTAATACATACATGTTTGTTATTAGAGGATTAGATTAGGACTCTGACTAATATGGTATAGCCTAATGGAAATGCAGATACTTAATGCTTAGATTGTTAATACATAATGTTTTTGAACAGGTGACATTTTATGTTTTGGCCCTTCAGTTGAGTTCAAAATAAAATGGACACAACGAAATAAACACTTGATTTTTTTTTTAATTAGTCGTTTAGATTAGTCGACTAATCGAAAAATTAGTCGAAAGATTAGTCGTTAGAAAATTAGTCGTTAGTGGCAGCACTAATATTTATGTCTGGAAAGGAAACACAGGACGCTGTCAGTGCACGCAGTAACTGAAGGCAATGGGCTAGAAAATACGGTTCAGAAAAAAATATGACATTTAAAAACTTTGCCGTTGTGTTATGGTAAACATGTTATTTACAATGATTTTATTAATTCACACTTACCTTAGTCTGATGTAAATCTCAGAGAAAATACCGGGCGCTATCAGCGCGCAAGATTTGAATGGAGCAGGGGCGGGAATAAACGGCTCGAAAACAACGTCGGGCTAGAAAATACAGTTAAAAAAACTGTTACAACATTGAACAAATTGTGATGTTATGTTCTGGCAAACATGTTATTTAAAATAGTTTTATGAATTCACACTTACCATACGTTTTCTCAGACTCAGAAAATACCGGACGCTCTGCGCGCGCAAGAAGAACTACAGTGAGTCAGAGGGGCTGCTGCGGGGGAGGGGGGAGAACAGGCTCGAGTGTCGAGACTCGAGACAGTCGTCGATTAAAAAAAGATTCCATTTACAGGTGTCAGGAATTGAAAGTCTCGTTCCAAATGCGAAGCCTGAAATGTCTGTACGTGATGGACGGGCCGATTTAACCCCTAAATGACTGTTTTATGCAGTGTCAGTCCCTCTGGCCTGCTGCCTGCATCAACAAATTCACGATGAACAAAAAAAATACTGTCTTGTGTATCGACCAATCAGCGTGTTGTCAAGGCAGAATTTCGGCCAATCATATTAAACAGACATATAGCGAATCATTTAAATAACTTGAAATTTTGAGTTCATAAAACTTAAAATCTTAATCTGAAAGATTATTGCTGCCAAATGAGTACATTAAACACAACTGTTTAATTTTTGATGCAAAAACTTGCTATTGCAAGTAATGTTAAGTTATGATAACTTGATTTCTTTATTAATGATAACATTGGGGTTTACAGTGTAACGACAGAAAGCGATCGTACAGTTTCAGGGGACTTGAAACGTAATCACATGTAATATGGACAATTTTATGACACATGTACTTGTAAGGTGAGGTCACATTAGTGAAATTTCATCAAAACTTTGCTGGCAAACTAGGTCCATTGTCAATAGTGTAGTGATGCATGAATCACCCTCACACAGAAGGTACTTTCAAACCAAGCAAGTAATGCGGTTAATTCACATGTCCAACTTGAACACAACGAAATCAGCATGGGCAACTTTTTGGACCTCGTGCAAAACTTCAGAGCTCTGGGATTCCTATTGAAATGACAAGATTTCACATGTGAAATTTCGCCGAGCACCAGTAAATGTGACCGCACCTTAATGGTGCTTTTGTCTTTTTCCAGCAACTATAGTTAAAAGTTTTTAAAGGGGTCATATAATGCCATTTTTGTACAAGCTATATGATTCTTTAGGGTCTAAATTAAAAGTTTGTAATATACTTTAATTAAAAATTCTCATTAGTATTGTAAGAAAACACTTATTTTACTTGGTCAAAAACAGCTCTGTTTTCAGCACGCCGTTTCAGTGCATATTACTTTAAATGATAATGAGCTTTGCTCACCCCGCCTCTCTGTTCTGTGCGTACACCGTTTGTAACACAATAACACAATAACCATAAGGCGTTGTTCAGTATAAACGTGGGATTATGAATTATATTGAGAACATCATACATAGAAAACATGCCGCAATGTCCCCTGAGTGTAAACCAGACGCATTCATTGTGAAGCGTGCAGTTAGCAATTTGCAAAGATTAATATAAATATTAATATAAAGTTTAATAAAACGTTACACTCACTTCAGTTGTTCTAGAGGTTCAGCAGGAACATGAATAGCTGGTACCGATCCTTTTTTCATGAGCAGCTTCTTAGCAAAACCAGCTTTATACTGACCCTCGTTTATAAAGCAGTCTGGTGAGAAATGATTCGCGCAAACATGAGAGCATTGACGTTGCTCGTGGGGAATATTCCCTTCGAAAACAAACTCAGCCACTGCGTCTTCAGCAGTTCGGATTTAGGAACATTAAAAAATGACTGCTGTGTTTGTTATTACACCCAAGAACAGAACACCACAATCGCTTAGACGCCATTCTGCTCATAGACAGTGCTCCAGCATATCAACAATGACCGCGCCGGTCCGCGCAGACTATGATTGACAGCTGGCTCACGAGCGAGGGCGGGTCTGTGTTGAAACGCTGCTGTCAATCAACAATCGTGGGAGGGGCTTCCGACCGTGTGACGTCACACGGTCGAACGGCTCGATTTGAGACAGGGGAAAACATATAAGGAGATTAAAACAAAAACCCTGGATAGATTTTTATCATTTTATGATGGTTGTGTACAGGCACTGCCAACACACATTTCAGTACAATCAACTTGTAAAAGTGCATGTACCATTATATGACCCCTTTAAAAAAATACATATACAAACGCAGGAAATATTAAGAGACATAGACGGAAAAACTGAGACAGATGAAGAAACTATTTTTGTCCCCCAAATTAAAGTAATTGATCATTTGAGGAGCTATCCCTCTAGCTGAATGTTGTTGGTTTTTTTTGCTTGGTGAAGATAAATTAGTTACCAAGACCCATAAGTGACCTTTGCCTTTGCATAGATCTTGAGTTACTGACTGTGTCCAGAAAATAAAGTATTAATGAAAGTTGTTTGAATCTTGTCTAATATGCTGCTTGAACATCTTTGTACATAAAAAAAAATAATCCTCATATGCCAAACAGACTTGCCAGATGTATTGCAGCATGACAATAAATAATCTAGAGACCAATTACTCTTGTATGAGGCCATGGGTCAGACAAAACAAATGTATCCCCACAGGACACATCAACATGTTTTGCCTCATCTGTTCATCCTGGGCAAAACAAACCAAAACTCCAAGAGGATACAAAATAGGCTGCTTATTTACTAATATAGAAATGTAGGTACATTTGTCTTTGTGAAGTTGGTATCAAATGCTAAATACTTCTCTGTGAGAAGTATTTTACAGTCAATGAGTGGGAGTTCTTGAAACTAAGCAATAAAGAGATGACAAATTTACATAGACATGTATTAAAAAAATTCTAACTTTCACACTTGAGACCATGATTCTTTTTTTTCTATCCTTAATTTCCAGGCCAACAAAATATGTAATATTTTTTTAGTTTCCTTTACAAGTGATGATTAGCCATAAATTATTACACCTGCTGTTAACGAACAGTTTAGATACACAACTGATGTAAAGCGAACACAAATACAATACTGGATTTTCTTTGGATATAACTAATTTACCTATTAATATCTCATGACAGGATGCTTAAAACAAGTTTAAACAGTGTTGCCATAATCAATTATTAAAAGCAAGTTTGGGTGTAAAAGTTGTTCATTTAGAGTTAGAGTTTTAGCTCTAGTTAGAGTTAGTTTGAATTGCTTTAAATGTGAAATCACCATTATTGCGATCGGTGTTAAATTACTTTTAGTTCAGCAATATGTAAAAGTGTTTAAAAAAACAACAACATTTGCTTACACTGTGGCAAGGAGGAGTGAAGCATATAGACTGCAGAATATAGACACCTGAAATCACATCATAGTCAAATTCTGTAAAGTGACGAATATACTGGCTTTATACAGTATGGGTTTCAGAAGAGACTCCTAGTCAAGTAATCATGAGGTCGATCAACAGAGGAGCTTTTGTTAATCAATAGTGTTGTTGCAGTAAGATAAGCAGATGTTGTCTCTGAAAATGATTTGCATGGGAAAATTTGAACTGCCACATGCAGACATCAAAACTCAGCCTACCAATCTCAGCAATGGTGACAATCAATAAAACAAAAGACTCATGTCACAGTGCATGCTGGGTACCAGCATAGTGCCAAACTCAACAATTGCACCCAGCATGTATTGCGGCATGGATCTTTTGGTTTGACTGTTTGTTTGTTTGTTTTTTGAGAATCACCATTGTTGAGATTTGTATGAGTGTTGATGTCTAACTATGTGTAATATAACATTTATGTTATGGATGTGGATGTGTATGTGTGTATGGATGTGGATGTGGATGTGTATGGATGTAGATGTGTGTATGGATGTGGATGTGTGTATGGATGTGGATGTGTGTATGGATGTGGATGTGTGTATGGATGTGGATGTGTGTATGGATGTGGATGTGTATGTATGCATGCATGCATGCATGCATGGATGGATGGATGGATGGATGGACGGACGGACGGACGGATGGATGGATGGATGATCATGAGGTTTGCACACAAGATATTAAAGTGACCGAGTTCTGAACTCTTTCCTTAAGCTCTCTGGAAGTGCAGTACATTATTTGTTACTTTACTTTATTTAACTGACACTTCAAAGACACTTAAAGTACACACTGCAAGAAGACCCCGGCAGCAGTCTGAGGTTAAGTGCCTTGTTCAAAGATCAAGTCATCGTAGAAAATCTCGTAAACGTACAGCTGACAGGTCACCAGCAGCCTGGTTTGAACTGATGGGCTTTGACTCGCTAGAGCAGATCTTGAACCACTGCTTTATTAGCATGACTGATTTGATTTTAACCATGTGACAATTCAACATTTTTAAACATATGCTCTATTCACTGACTAACATTACATCAGACTACTCTCTAAGCTGCTGGTTTATTTCAAAAATGTATCTGTAAATAGATTAAAATATACATCTCATGCAACACTTGCAAAATTCTGAGAAACCCATCAAGGTGATTTTCAATTTGCCTCATATATTTTTTTTTTCACAAGGAAGATTGGCCTCTAAAAAAAAAAAAAAAAAAGAAAGAAATGTCCGTGCATTACATTATTACTGTACCAGAGATTATGTTACAGGTTCTGACACATGCTCATGTTACTTTAACAAAATCTGCTTTTGATGAACAATATAGAGAGGGGAGAAACCACTTAACTTTCACCACATTTTCTGGTATTTTAGCATGAAAAAAAAACATTCATACCATACTCAATGTGACAAAATAAAAGCACCTTTCAGTACCTAGGAGCTCAAACATGTGACCCAAAGCTCAAATCTTATTGGTCTGTTTTCATAACTGACTTTATTTCCTTTTTTTTTTTTTTACAAGAGATGAACATTTTATATTGATCATTGACATGTAACCATGTTATATTGATCATAGAAGCAATTTTTCTTCAAAGGACAAAATATATATATATATATATATATATATATATATATATATATATATATACACAGATCATTTCCACAGCGAATCGCTAAAACAACATAAACAGCATGTGAAAACAAACAGTGCTATCATTCTTACTGAGTTCCCCCTATGTGTTAAATGTCTTCTTTTTTTCCGTATCATGTATCCCAGTGATTGAGCAGTTAGCATATTATATATTTATTTAGTCTGTGCAGCTGTCCTTGTCCTAACCTCCCTCATGGGAATGTCCTGATGTTTGTGACATTTTAATAACAAGGCTATTTTAAGATGTTTTTACATGGATTGCACCCAATCTGTTTCACTTTGTTCGTCTGTTGGGTTTGATCCAAGATTTCAACATCTCTGTTAGCACAGCAGTAAAAAAAACTCTTCATGTAACATCTGTCTATAATCAGGGGTGCACATAACTGGTACGCAGGTACGCATGCGCGACATAAATCAGGAATGCGTAATGCCACTTCTGTTACTACGCGCCTTTGCGTAACTGTCGCCAAAATGCAACCTAGGGTCTTTTTGTTAATCTACCCGAGGCAAACTTTCGTTTTAAAGCATAATTAGAATGGAAACGCCACTTTTAAGTTTAACCGTATTTTCGTTTTCGGAGAGCTAGGGGCACGTATATGATAGCAACAAAAATCGCTATTTTTAAAACACTAAGAAGGCTCGACACAACATGAAACTTTGCTCAAAGTATCACCAGGGGACATGAACTCCAGCATTGAGAACATTGTTTGTGTACACAGAGTTTACTAAAAAGAAAGATTTTGAACAACTCACTGTAGCTGTGTCCGCCGGAACAGTAACACCGGCATTTTGTCAGTCAAAAATAGTCGATCTCCGAATGCGAATGAACTGACTCTGAATTTTAGTATTGTTTCTTATGAGGATCCTTTTTCAAATACAAGGTCAATATTGTTTTTCACTTATGACAAAACAACAAATTATCCGTGAATTTTTAATGGAACTAAGCTTTAGGAGCTTTCCATCTTTACTCTCCTCCCTGTTAAGTTGCATTCGGAGATCGACTATTTTTGACTTAAAAAATACCGCTGACAGTGAGTTGTTCAAAATCCTCACCATGAAGTCTAATGAACGCGATGGAAACTAAACAATCAAATTACACTTCAAAATAATTATTTCCAAAGATGTTTTCTGTCATTTTAGGTAGTTTTATTCACGCTGATGTAAATTTAAGTGTTCGTTTTTTAAAATAAGTTTGGTCTTTAGTTAGTTATTTGATGCTATAAAACCGGGAATGTGACATCATGATTGACAGCTTCTACACTGAGGAGGACTGCACTTATTAAGACCAGGCTACATATGGGGTGAGTACCAAACACCATCTCCTGGTACTCACCTGAGTAACTCACTGAAAAACTTATGTGCACCCCTGTCTATAATTACATACTGCCATATATTTTCTCCAATAGATCATATTACGCTGTCAATTAGACATCAGAGATCTCAGTTTAATAAACTCATCACTCCCACAAATGCATTGCAAGTGCAGAATTGATTCTTTCAGCTGTAATATTAATCACTGTACTTTGTAAAATACACTGACCTTTACAGAAAACTACAGAGCTTAATTAAGTTCATTACACAGACAACCCCAGATCTCAAATAAAGCCCTTCCACTTGTGTCTCTCTGTATAGGTCAACAATTATTAAGTATTACTTCTGTATGGGATATTCTACACTTTCTAGTGATCATGCTTATATTCTAAAATTATTGTCCGTGAAGTCTGTATATGAACAATAACTATTCAGCAATTAATGCTGTTTTGTTAATTTAGCTTATAGTATAAACTTAATACACATTCATATGAAGAAATTATTCATTAATCTATATTGACAACCTATATATTTTACAAGCAAAACAAAACTTGCACATGGCCTAAAAGGCAAAACCTGCCTGCTACTATAGTAATACCAGTGAAATACACTACCATTCAAAAGTATCGGGTCAGTAATGTTTTTGTTTTTTAATAACTTTAAAAACAAAAACACAATATTACTGTTTGTACTGTATACATGCAGCCAGGGTGAGCATTAGAGATAGCCTAGAAATCTAGACTCCCCCTAGCGCAGCCAGTGTAGTCAAGCAACTAGCAACGCTTGTCTGTCTAGCAACGAAACGTTGACTTTCCAGCTGGAAAAACCAAACTCTAGTCAGGCCAATCACATCGTGTATAGAGTCGGCGGGCGGGCTTAACATAATGACGACAGAGATGCGACGGTTCACTGCTACTTGAAAACAAAGAATGGCTGCTGCTGCTGGCGAACAGCTGTCTTTCGATTCGGCTTTGGCCGCGACTCTGGATGATTTAAAGTTAAGCTTTTCTTTGAAACATGAACAAAGAATGGCACTTGAGTCATTTTTAAAAAAGGAAGATGTGTTCTGTGTGAAGATGTGTGAGATCGCTCTGACTACGTCACCTTCTTTGTTGCTCTGGTTGGTTGTAGCGCTATCCTATTGCGTGCAGAGGGACAACCGTTTATCCCGCCCCTCGTATTGAGCCCTGTCAATGGTGAGTTCCCAGACCTAACATCCTGATGTAGGTCTGGCATGCCAGGCTACATTAGAGACTTACCGACCCCAAACTTTTGAACGGCAGTGTACATATCTTGAAGTAGCAAATAAAAGGAAATGAGCTGACTGTTCACTCTCTGAGAGGTTGGACCAAACATTTATATGGCACACAAATCTCAGTTACATTATTCTGTTTCAGTTAATTCAATTTACACATTTAAAACTAAATAAAAACTATAAAAAAAAAATGACAGACACTTTACTTATCTCAAATTTAATTTTTCAACCCTCTGTTTTACTAAGACAGTTAGTCCAAAACCTTTAGTGCACCTGAAAAAGAAAGCAACTTCAAAAAGAATCCGTTTCAAGCTTTGAAGTCTAGTTAGTTTTTTGTAGTTAAAAGAGAGTGAAAGAGACAAGACGTTCTCGTCGTGGTAATATTTTAATTTCACAGTACTTGTGCGAAGGCCTCAGATGTCGCCAGATGAACTACCTACAGAAAAAAAACTCTCATCTTAATCTATTCTCGTCATAACCTATTTGCTAAGTTTGATTCTTCAGTAGAGGAAAGTTTATATGCAAATAAGGAGGTTCCTAGACACCGCTCGTAGACAACACTGGCCCACAGCTACATTCAGGGAGCTGAATGGATTAAAGTTCAAAGGCAAGAGTCAAGGATTACTCACAGATTCAAAGTCTTCAAGGGTGCAGTGCAGCCCTTGAAAACGAATCGGTTACCTAACGTAACCTCGGTTCTCTCTAGAAGAGGGAACGAGTATTGCGTAAGCTAGCTTACGCTGCGGGAAAGATTCATCTTTGCTGAGATATTGAAGCCAAAAAATTATTTCATAATTTTGTATCCATACACAACGCAGTTCCTCTGCGGCAGACCTAGAGCGGGCTAGCTAGCAGCTCATTGGTTCGCTCAGAGAGAACTGCTTAAGCCTATGGGAGAGCGGGGCTGAACCCGCTTCCAATGAGAGGCGCCCGCGCGCTCATTGCGTCATGACCCGCCAGAATGGGCGTGGCCATGGTGTATATAAGGCGCTCTCCCAGGCTTATATGTTGATTTATTTCAGCGTGAAGCGAAACGCTAGTAGCGCAAGCACGGCCGGGAACGCAATACTCGTTCCCTCTTCTAGAGAGAACCGAGGTTACGTTAGGTAACCGATTCGTTCTCTTACGAGAGGTTCTCTCGTATTGCGTAAGCTAGCTTACGCTGCGGGAACACCTGGCCAACGCCGTGCGCGCTACGAATCCACTCATGAAAAACCCAGGGATATACCGGGGGAATTTCTTAACGTGGAGTGAATGTACAAAGAGGCCGCAGAGCGGGCTCATGAAGTGTACACATAAGCATGTATGGGGCCAGCAGAGCGGGCACATGAAGTGTATAAGCATTACAGGAGAGCACAAGGGGCGAACCGGTTGTGAGGGACCTCCAGAAATGCAGCTTCTTAGAGAGCTGTTCGTCAGACAGCTAGTAATTTTGCCTGCAAGGCGGGAACTTCCAAGTTATAAAACCTGACAAAAGTGGACGGGGAGGCCCATCCCGCGGCCACACAAATGTCATGAATGGAAATTCCACAGGACCATGCCCACGATGAGGCCATGCCTCTAGTGGAGTGCGCCCTGATGCCCAGAGGGCAGGGCAGGCATTTAGATGCGTAAGCAGAGGCGATAGCGTCCACTATCCATCTAGACAGTGTCTGTTTTGAGGCGGCCAGACCCTTGGTGCGCCCCCCAAACGACACGAAAAGCTGCTCAGCGCGTCTGAACGCGGCAGCGCGCGTAGTGTACAATCTCAGAGCCCGCACCGGACAAAGGAGATTGGCATCGCGCTCACTATCGGATGAAGGCAGAGCCGATAGGGAGATAATCTGAGCCCTGAACGGGGTACCAATCGCCTTCGGGACATAGCCATGCCTAGGTTTGAGAATGACAATCGAATCATTCGGTCCAAACTCAAGACACGCGGCGCTGGATGAGAGCGCGTGAAGATCCCCAACGCGTTTAACTGAGGACAGAGCCGTCAGGAAAACGGTTTTGAGCGAGAGGTATTTCAGATCCACAGACTCGAGCGGTTCGAACGGGGGTGCTTTCATAGCTTCAAGGACTATAGAAAGATCCCAAACCGGAACCGACGGGGGCCGCGGAGGGTTCATCCTCTTAGCTCCCCTGAGGAAGCGGATGACTAACTCGTCTTTGCCCAATGACTGAGCGCGTCGGGGTTCCGCGAACGCCGCGACGGCTGCCACATAAACCTTGAGAGTGGAGGGGGACCTGCCCTTGTCCAGCATCTCTTGAAGGAAAACAAGCAAAGACGGCACCTCGCACGACCGTGGGTCCAGCTGTTTGTCGGTGCACCATTTTGAGAACACAGACCATTTAGACGCATAGAGCCTTCTCGTGGAAGGTGCTCTAGCCTGTATGACAGTGTTTCTTACTCCCTCTGGCAAATCAACGAATAGTCGTTGATCACCCATGCATGCAGCGCCCAGCGCTGTGGATGGGGGTGCCAGATCGTGCCACGAGCTTGAGAGAGGAGATCTGCTCTGACTGGGATGGGCCACGGGGCTGTCTGTGACAGCTGCGTGAGCTCCGGAACCCAATTCTGACTCTCCCAACGCGGGGCTATGAGGAGCACCGAGTGGCGTGTGTCCCTGATCCTCTGAATTACCTGTGGTAACAGAGCGATCGGAGGGAATGCATAGAGCGGGCGGCGAGGCCATTCCTGGGCTAGCGCGTCCTCGCTCTTCGAGAAATATATTGGGCAGTGAGCGTTCTCTTCTGACGCGAAGAGGTCTACTTCTGCTCTGCCGAATAGTCGCCACAGTAACTGGACCGTCTGTGAGTTCAGGGACCATTCTCCTGTGGAGATGAGGTTCCTGGACAGTATGTCTGGACCGTCGTTCAGATGGCCCGGCACGTGCGTCGCTCTGAGCGAGAGCAGGCGGCTCTGAGACCAAACTAGAATGCGGTGCGTCAGTCGACAGAGATTTCTGGATCTGACACCGCCCTGACGGTTGAGATAGGAGACCACGGCCATATTGTCCGAACGGATCAGGACGTGGTGTCCCTGGATGCGCGGGAGAAAGTGCGAGAGCGCGTTCTCGACCGCCAGCATTTCCAGACAGTTTATATGTAATGGGCTTTCCTGAATCGACCAGTGGCCGAAGGCCGGTGAGCCCTCGCAGACTGCACCCCAACCCGTGTTGGATGCATCTGTCGAGATGACTTTTCGGCAGGAAAAGGTCCCCATCGTGACGCCTAGACGAAACCATTCTGCTACTGTCCATGGCTGCAGCGCCGTGAGACACGTTTGCGTAACCCTGATCAGCTGGCGACCCGTGTTCCACGCGCGGTGGGGTACACGGCTGTTCAACCAGAACTGAAGCGGGCGCATGTGCAGAAGGCCCAGCTGAAGTACAGCGGAGGCTGAGGCCATGTAACCCAGCATCCTCTGAAAAGTTTTCAGAGGCCTGCGGGTGCCCATCTGGAACGAGGCGGCTAGACGCTGAACACTGCGCGCGCGCTGTGTAGACAGGCGAGCCGTCATCGTGACCGAGTCCAAATCTATTCCTAGGAAGGAAATCGATTGACTGGGATGAAGGGAGCTCTTTGTCCAGTTGACAGAGAGGCCCAGCGTTTCCAAATGGTCGAGGAGAACTGCGCGGTGCGACAGAAGCTCCGTCTGTGATTGGGCCAAAATCAGCCAGTCGTCCAGATAATTCAGAATGCGCAGCCCCTGGCTTCGCAGGGGGGCGAGCGCCGTATCCATGCACTTCGTGAATGTACGGGGCGCCAGAGATAAGCCGAACGGGAGAACGGCGTATTGATAAACAAGACCCTCGAAGGCGAAACGTAAGCGAAACACCTGCGCGAGGAGTTTCCTGGTAGTGAGCATCTTGAACGGTCTCTTCATGAGCGCTTTGTTCAAAGACCTGAGATCTAAGATCGGTCTGAGGCCGCCGTCTTTCTTGGGAACCAGAAAATAACGGCCGTAAAACCCCGACTCGGTCATAGATGGCGGGACTCTCTCTATCGCGCCCTTTTGCAACAGCGTCGCAATTTCTGAGCGGAGCGTGCCGGCGGCCAGCGGGCTGACAGAAGATTCGAGCTGCGCGCGCGCACGAGGCGGGCGGCGGCGAAACTGTAGCAGGTAGCCGTTCTTTATAATGCTTAACACCCACGGGGAAATGCCTGGAATGGCTTCCCACGCTTTGGAGCATGCGGCTAGTGGCCGAATGGCTGTATTGCCCTGATTGCTGCACATAGCGGGCTGGACACAGTGTGTGGGCGCGCTTTGAATGTGTGTGGCAACGGGATTTGCACTCAGAGAGGAGTCTATGGGCCGTGACACAGAGCGAGCAGAGAGGGGACACGTGCACGAGCTCGTGGGCGTGTTTATGTTCTCTGATATTAGAGCGGGCTGTGCCCGTTTCATGTGATGGGGCTCTGATAGAGACACGGGATATGTTATGCTTGTGTGTATGGGTGAACACATGATTGTGGGCACATTTTCTACACAACTGGCAAAATTTCTCTTTTTGAGATTTCTCTGGGTAGCCGTAAAAACGGCTTTTTGTCGCTCGCAAGCGGGCTGGGACACCGGCTTGTTTGTGGCGGTCAACACTACAGCAGTCGGCGAAATAACGGGGACTGGCAGAGGGCGAAGCTTTGACGGCGGTCCGACCGCGGCGGGAGAGCACCGTCGTTTTCTTGACATTGTTAGGCAGACTTCTGATGATCAGGCTTCAGCGTGATCTTGGGTCGCGGGCCACGGGGGGGCGGCGGTCTGCGGCGGCTGTCAGAGCGAGAGCGAGGGCGGCCGCTCTGACTGCGCTGAGTTGTTTGAGTCTGCGGAGGGGGGCGCTGTGATGGGGCTCTGGCGGAGGGCTCGTGAGAGCGGCCCGCTGAAGAGCTAGCGCGGCGGGGTAGAAACAAGTTCATCGCCTGAGAAGCTTTCTGTACTTCAGAAAAGCGATCGACAATTCCCGTGACGGCAGATCCAAACAGGCCCGTCGGGGAGAGGGGCGCGTTGAGAAACGCGGCGCGCTCAGAATCTCCCATGTCGGCGAGCGTGAGCCATAAGTGTCTCTCAGCAACACAAAGGCTGGCCATGCATTTCCCCAGAGCTTGTGCGGCGGCTTTAGTGGCGCGAAGGGCCAGATCCGTAGCACTTCTCAAATCCGTGACGGCGGGGGGGGGTCTTCTACCGCCTTCGGCCCATTCACGGAGAATATCGCTCTGTAACACTTGGAGGACAGACATAGAGTGAAGCGCAGCGGCGGCCTGACCGGCGGCGGCGTAAGCGCGAGCATGAAAGCTCGAGGTCGCTCTGCAAGCCTTCGAAGGAAGCGTGGGTGAAGAACGCCATCTAGCGGAGGGCGGGCAGAGGTGTGTGGCGACCAAGTCCTCGACGGGCGGCATGGCTGCATAGCCTTTCTCGGCGGCTCCGTCCACCGAGCGCAGCGAGGCGGATACATCGGAGCGATTTCTAGCCGAGAGCGGTGCATTCCAGGATTTTGTCAGCTCTGCGTGAAGTTCAGGCAGGAATGGAGCGGCCCGGGTGCACGCGGGGGTCGAGCGCCGATGAAAAAAGCTACCGTCCATTCGGTTCGGGGCCTGCTCGGGTGGAGGAGACCACTCGAGACCGAGGCGTTCGACGGCCTGTGAGAGGAGGCGCATCAGCTCCTCTTCTATCCCGGCGCGGGTCCCCGTCGACTCTCTCGCGGATCCGAGAGATGACCAGTCTTCACTGTCAGAAGCGAGCAGTGAACAGGAGTCCTTCTCCTCCGCGGCGTCATCGGAAACAACAGAGCGGCCACTCGGCGGCAACTGAATGTCCGGCAGGGGCGGGGAGGGAGAGCGGGAAGCGGGAGGCGGCGGCGGCGGCCCGCATGTTTCCGCTGGGGGCTCCGGCGGCCTTTGAGAGCGGCGTTTCTTTTTACGCGGCGAGAGAATAGGCGGCGCGGGAGCGGTTTTCACTGCCAGAAGTCGTGCCCGCAGGGACGATAACGGCAGGCTTTCACAGAGGTCGCATCCTCCATCAGCGAGGGCGAGTTCTGCATGCTCGAGTCCCAAGCAGAGAGCGCAGATGACATGGCGGTCTCCGTCCTCGAGACGAGCGCGGCAAGAGCCGCAGGAAAAACGAGACATCTTTAAAAAGACGCTCGGCTCTTTTAGAAATAGAGAAAGGATACAATCGTCGGATGGCCTAGCTTGCTGGGCGGCTGAAGGTGGCGAAGACGGCCGGCTTCTTCAGGGTCCTTGAGCTCGCTAGAGGATGCCTTCTTCGACGGCGATGGCTTTTCTCAGGAACAGCAGAAGCGTGCAGCTTGCTGAAGATGAAATGAATCAACATATAAGCCTGGGAGAGCGCCTTATATACACCATGGCCACGCCCATTCTGGCGGGTCATGACGCAATGAGCGCGCGGGCGCCTCTCATTGGAAGCGGGTTCAGCCCCGCTCTCCCATAGGCTTAAGCAGTTCTCTCTGAGCGAACCAATGAGCTGCTAGCTAGCCCGCTCTAGGTCTGCCGCAGAGGAACTGCGTTGTGTATGGATACAAAATTATGAAATAATTTTTTGGCTTCAATATCTCAGCAAAGATGAATCTTTCCCGCAGCGTAAGCTAGCTTACGCAATACGAGAGAACCTCTCGTAAGAGAACGACAAGATTTCACCATGTCCCAGAGGCGGCGAGTGGCTCGATCATTCAACTCCTGCCAGTCAAAACTGCACAGGTCGCACTTCGGCTCTGTGATGTTGAGTTGCGGCACGTACGCGTCACCTGTTTGGCTGGTGCGGTAAGTGAGGACGGTGTCTACAGGTAGGCCCCAAATCCCTCCAATGTGTTACACATCTCAGGGTTTAAGAGTGGACAGCTGGGCTGGGTTCATGTTGCACAGTGTAACTGCAGGAAAGTCAATCTCGCTTCTGGTCTCCTCATCTAGTTGAGTGACATGCTGGTATTGGAAATAAAAAGTAATAGAGCTAAAGAATTAGTGTAGAAGGAAGCCCAGTGATCCCACGAGGGTGAGCAGCCAGAGAAAGAGTATCTGATGGAGCCCATGTTTGGCTGGAGGAAGCTTTGGATTCCATGAAGAGAGGTTTGTTTCTCTAACGCTCTCAGATTTGAAGTGCGAGTTTATACCGGCTTTTGTAGGGTGTGATTGTCGGAGAACTTCTTCCCACCGCCCGTATGATACAGCTGCCATTGCAATAACGTCTGTTGAAAGACTTGCTAGAAAGTGAAGCAGCATCGGTCATGAGCCTTTTGTAAATCTCAGAAATGGAGTTCATAGTCTAACAATATAATCTAGTTTGACATTTTTTTAAGTGAAGCCATCAACTAAAGATACATTACATAGATTGATCTCACTGCGATTTAATCTACAACTTCATTAAGACTTCTCGTAAGTGAGCGAAGGGGTAAATGAGTCTGAACTAAAGTTCACTATGAATCTACTATGTATCGTCACAATGATTGTGGCTGAAAAAATCTTAGTTCTGAGATATCTTAGTTTTTATTCAAATGCTCTTGATCAAGTATGAAATAAATTAACAAAATATGGCACCACTAAAGATTTGAACTAACAACGTTTAGTTCCTCAAGCATTACATTATCTTTTTAGCCACATTAGCTCATGATCAGATCAGGCAATAAAAGTAATTCTAGTGAATCTGTTTGTTCATGTAAAAGGTCAGACTCAATACAACATTTAGTCCCTGTGAGGCTTTTAGGTTGTCTTTTTATAGCAGAATATTTAGTTATGCAAATTAATATTCTAGTTCAGTTGTACTTGTATTTATTGTAAATGTATCTGTTCATTCACTCAAAAAAAACTCATTGTTTTAGCAGAAAACTACACACAGTAATAAATATTTGTAATTTTTCCAAAAAAGGCTGTAAAAATCTGTAAAATTGGTTAAATAAAAAATTGCATTATGAGGTGAAAAATGGTAAATGGTTCTGTAAATGGTAAAACACTTTCAAACTTTGAATTACTGTATATTACATGACATTATATAGGTATTCATCAAAAACAAGGTGACTATGTTTCAGGTATAACTAAAAGGGCATGTTACTGCATGTATATTTTACAACTTGTATAGTTCATTAAGTGATTTCATGTTTATATATCAAAATACCTGGATCTACTAAAAGCTGCTTTTTAGCGTAAAATTTAACTTATAATTTCTGTTAACTGCAGTAAATTTACCAGCAGATCTGATTCAACTGTTTATAACACAATAATAATAAATATATACTTAATTATAATAGTTGTAATTTCCCCTCCAGCAGCTTCACTTTTTTTTTTTCAAAAGTGCAACTTGACTGTACTGTAGCTTGTAGCTTAGCAAGCTACAGTTTCAAAGGTGCTTCCCCAAAACTGCAAAGTGTATAGCCTAATGCCTCTTGCACAGATACTGTATAGATATCTGGTACAGAGGTTTGCTGATCAATAGTGTGATTGACAGGCTTCTCCGAAACATGCTGAACTCATAAGGAGTGAGCTACATTGTTTGCATGTAGGATTTGTTAAACAGCACCTGTGATGTAGAATGCGTAGGCAAGATGATGAAAGCAGGCATTTGAATCAGTTTAGATTCATACTTGTATACATGCACCAATATACATCTTCAGAGTTTTCACCCCTGTGGCACGATCATGCTAAGATGACATTAATTCTTCTTGAAGTCTGAAACTGGGGGCCCTCCGGCCACCTCCCACACAGGATGATGGCGAGTATGATGTCACTCTCACTGGCATAGATTTAAGGACAGCCAGAGCACTTCAGGTCTCTCTATACCTGACACTTCCAAGAACACATACAATGGGGTCCAAAAGTCAGAGACCACTAGAGAAAATTTCTTTATTTTTGCATTCTTTTTAAATTCTTATTATTTTTTGTAAATCCATTCAAATTTTTAAAACAGTTTAGGCCTGTTGCCAAGTGTATGGTGGTAGACAATACAAGAGATGCATGATGCAGAATTTCTAACAAAGATACTTTAATAAACACGCATAGTATAACCAGGAGAACATAAATACACAAAGAATAATCACATAAACCACACTTAATCACAACAAGAACCGACAGATTATTGAACAAAACATGGAGTACTTATACACAGAGAACTACACTAGATACAGCACAGCCTTGAGGACAATGGTCCAGATCAACATCGTAGTCCCGGAAGTCCTAGGCGATACCCCTGGCTTGAGGGACCAAGGCAAGGACGAGGGCCTGGCAGAATGGGGTGACACCGGAGGGAGTGAGGACCAAGGTGGAGCCGGAGGGAAGGAGGTGCCCGGTGGAGCCAAAGGGGTGGTGGGTTGAGGGGCAGCTAGAGAAGCGGAAGTCCACGCCAAAACCAGGGTGACGATAGACCAAGGGGGAGCTGGAGGGACGAGGGAGCCCGGTGAAGCATGAGTGATGGCGGACCATGGAAGAGCTAAGGAAGCGTAGAGTCGTGGCAGAGCCGACGGGCTGACAGGCCGAGGTGGAGCAATGGGCCTGGAGGCCCGAGGTGAAGCCCAGGGATCCGCTTCACAGCGTCACGCTAGTGGTGAAGGGGTCTAAGGCAGAGCCAAGGAGCTGTGGAACATCAGCGTGGCAGGTGAGTCTTTGGGAGTTTGACAGAGCCAGCAGTGATAATGGTGACAATAGGGTGGGCAGGACATTGGGTGGGACCAGATCGTCCATGATGTAGTGTGTGGTGGGCTGGGAAGGGACATGCTCAGAGGTGAGGTAGCTAGTTCTGTGGTGAAAGTGATGAGCCAGCGCTCTTCTACTGGCTCATCGGTGTATTACCTCACCAGCGCTAACTCCTTGATGGACCTAGCTATCGGCTCCAGCCTCGGGATGGATGTGGCGACCGGCTCTGTCTCCGGTGATGGAGGAGGCTTAAACTTGTTTTCCGCAGTGTGCACTGGTTCAGGCTATGTTTCTGTGGTGGGCATGGGCATTGTCTCTTGGTCCGTTGTGGGAGATTTCTCTACTTTACTGGAACACACCAGGCTGGGACAATATGTCCTTTCTGTAGTGGGCAGAGAGATGGCTGCTGGAGGTGTTGATAGCCCTGGGGAGTCAGACTTAAAGTTGTCGTTGTCCCTCAGAGAATAAAACAGGGAGTCCTTGTATGTCTGAAAAGTAACTCACTCAATATTAACTTCTTGTTCATAAAATTGTTAATAGAACTGTCTTGGTTTAATTGTCAGTTCTAAAACTGTTTATTTGCATATTAAATAAAAAGTCCAAGATTTCTAAAGTGGACTTAGGCTTTTGAACCTCACTGCACAGTACTGCCCTACAAAGGCAAATGACCTTAACTCGCTAAAGTGTGGAACTGAGAAAAATGACTTTGAAGATTTTTAGTTGTCCAGCCAAATTTATTATAGGTAGGACACTGGAAATCTGGCAATTAGATGTTTTAGTAATGAATGACCCCTATTTTGAAGTTACTGTACTCTGCCTTTGTATTGTCTGTAAAATTGAGAAGTCACACCAAGGCGAAAGGCAGCAACTTCCACATTATCAATATTTGGTTGCTGAACACCATTTACAAAATCATTATAGTAACACCTGTATAAAATCTAGTGATCATGGCATTTATTTTGAATGATTTACAATTATTTATAGCCATCTACTTATTGCTATCCAGTGCTTTGGTTGCACTCTGATGGCATGCTAAGATACATGAAAGAGTAACGGCCATCCGCCTCCCAAGTTTCATTAAAAATCATCCCAATCCCCTCTTCTGCTGTCTACCACTTCTTTCGCCATGTATTTGTTAGTTTCTTTTATTATTTTATGCAATCCAAAACACTCTAACCTGCCGCGCTTCGTATCTCTCTGTTCAAATCCTTCCTTCCCGCTCTGTCAGAAAGCTGCTGTCATTTGCTGACGGAAAGCATGAAATTACCGTAATAAGCCATATATTGCGCATGTTGTCTACTGTCAGGGGCAATTTGAATGGTTTTGATAGTGCAAACGGTTGAAGAGTTACGGTACAATGAATACAGCTTGCTGGTCTGTGTCGGCGACGACACAGCCGGTTCTAAAGGGTTAATACTAGACATGACAATACCTCCATTGCGGTAAAGAGCATCTTCAATTGGTACACAGTGGCATAAGACTTGCAAAGTACGCGTTCAAAATGATCACAATAAAACAAATCCCCGCGCACATTCGACCCTGGGATTGGTTTATAGCGGTAGACCTGAAAGATGCATACACTTTCACATTCAGATAGCCCCTTTATCATATGCGCTTCCTGAGATTCTAAGCTTTCTGTACTTCCTCGTACATTCACGAAAAGAATGAACGCAGTGCTTTCCCCTTTGATACTCAGTGGGGAGCGCGATCTTTGTTGTATTCACCTGCTACGGCAAGAGTAACATTTTTCTGTCAACTCTGCATATATCCTTTGCGATTGATATTTCACGTTTGTCGATGGAGCGGGTTCAGACCATAAATGTTTTGACCGCGTTTGTGCAGGTGTCCCTCTGAGGACATTTCAGAGGTTACAGGGACTGATGGCAGCTGTACACATAGGCTACACAGGCTACACCGTAATTTAAATGCAGCTAATTTTTATGGACAGTAAAACAAAGGCAGAACACCGTACAATCTGATAGGTAGCATTATTTGACAGAACACCGGCACAGTAACTTCATATTGACATGCGGCTAAACAAAGGCTGAGTAGCCTACCGTAACTCAATTTGACCGTTCCAAAACAAAGCCAAAGAGCAGTAACTGGTGTTACGGTGTTCTGCCTTGGTTTCTCATGGGCTTTTGGAAGTTACTGTTAAAGGGATACTCCACCAGTTTTTCTTATTAAACTATGTTATTCCCTTAACTAAGACGAGTTGATACATACCTCTCTCGTCTCAGTGCGTGCACTATATCGCTCTGTATTGCCGCAAAACTATGTTAGCACTTAGCTTAGCCCATGCATTAAATATGGGCCAAGCAGAGAAGCGACCAAACACTTCCACGTTTTCCCTATGTAAACACAGTTACTCGAGTAGTGTAACTTGACCTGGGCTGGTGACACAAAATAAACCGTTGCGCTTTTCTAAGCGTTTAAAATTGATGACTATATTGTATGGCGGAATACCATAACAAGTGCTTTTGAGCACTTCGACTTGGCGCAATAATATCTTCACTCGTGAAAAGATTACCGGCTCCCGCTTCCTCTCCCCCTCCCTCCAATAGCATCCAGCTGCTGACATTTCCGTCAATACTACCAACGTGACTTTTACTACCTGTGCTATTAGAAAACTGCAGATCATTTGCAATGGCGGACTTTGTAGATGATTATGACTTCTTTTAGAAGACCCAGAGCCATATCTGTTTGAACCCGAGTACACGGAGGAGGAATTAGCTCTTGTGGACCGTGAGAGGCAAGAAAGATATGATCCAGAACAGACCGGAGCTGGCGAAAGACCACGGGCTTTCTGTAAGTGATCTGAATATTGTTGGTGTAGCCTCATCCTTTAGGCGTGTTCCTGTGCAGGTATAGTCCTTCTTTGTGAAATGTTCGGAGCAAACACGCCACTTCTTCAGAGTCATCAATGGTGTTTTGGGATTCTTGTTCAAAGCAGCTAACCAAGCTCTCCGCTGTATGTGTTGTGTTGGAATTCGGTGAAAAATGACAGCACTATGTACATTCTCCTTATTTTCACAACCCTTTACGATGCACGCTTTAACCATTATTGTACACAAACTAGCTTCCAACAACCTGTTACTTCGTCAACTCCGCTCGAACTACTACTACCGGCGCATGTCACGTTGGTTGTATTGACGGAAATGTCAGAGGGAGGGGGAGAGGAAGCGGGAACCGGTAAGAGGACTTTTCACGAGTGAAGATATTATTGCGCCAAGTCGAAGTGCTCAAAAGCAATTGTTATGGTATTCCGCCATACAATATAGTCATCAATTTTAAACGCTTAGAAAAGCGCAACGGTTTATTTTGTGTCACCAGCCCAGGTCAAGTTACACTACTCGAGTAACTGTGTTTACATAGGGAAAACCTGGAAGTGTTTGGTCGCTTCTTTGCTTGGCCCATATTTAATGCATGGGCTAAGCTAAGTGCTAACATAGTTTTGCGGCAATACAGAGCGATATAGTGCACGCACTGAGACGAGAGAGGTATGTATCAACTCGTCTTAGTTAAGGGAATAACATAGTTTAATAAGAAAAACTGGTGGAGTATCCCTTTAAGACAACCCATTATTGACGAAAAAAACGAAATTGACTCAAGATACTTATCCACATGATAAAGGAGGTCTTGAATGTGCCAAAAATATGAATAACTAATTTTCAACCAAAAACAAAGTTACGGCTTTTTGCCTTTGCACGGCAGAGTACATAAATGCATTACCTGCAGTTTATTTTAATAGATGTGAATCTTTCTACACCAATTAAAACAGTGAGTCACAGCCGACTTCTCAGACAGCCTTTTATTTTTCATCAGTCATCAACCTGAGAGCAAGAAAAGTTTCTTTCAAATGTGACAGTGGAGAGAGTTACATGCTCTTGAAAGACAAAAAGTGCATACGACATTTGTCAAATACCAAAGCATTTACCTAAAGATAACAAGCACCAAGGCCAAAAGTGGCAAAAAAAACAACCAAAAAAAAAAAAAAACACCTGTGACAACAGTTACTAGCTAAACAGTAACTGTGACAACAGTTAGCTACTGGATACTAGACAAAATCTTGTATCCAGTAAAAATACATAATGTAGATCAAATAGATAATATAAAAATAAAAGATGGAGACAGACCTGGATGCAAATTTAGTTTTCTAAATGCAATTTTTTTAGGTTTAGGTTTCTGTTGCCCAATGGCGCCGCCAGGGGCCACCCCTGGCCGACTCCTGGCCACCCCACTGGCCACCCCACTGGCCACCCCAACGGCCAGAATAAATTTTAGTAGCATCAGTTATGCATTTTATAAATAAGTCAAAAATATTCTTTAGTAAAAGAAGACGGGGCATTATGTGTCGTGACGTGCTTTTTAAGTGCCAAATGGTTACAGTATAGCTACTGTTACAGCAGCTTTTTGATGTGTCGTTGCCACGTTTTGACAAGCAGGGATGCAAACAGCGCGCTTTTCGGCGCCTCCCGCTTTTTTACGTCAGTTTGGGTGACAAAGTCATCTGAAGTCATTCCATAGCTTGTGAGGGACAGAAGTCTATTTAAGTATACGGAAACTTGTTTTCCCTCCTCTGCGGCTGTCAATCATTCTCCATTCATATTCAAACAGCGCGCGCGCCTCTTGGATGCACGGTAAAACT
This sequence comes from Rhinichthys klamathensis goyatoka, assembly GCF_029890125.1. Classification (NCBI taxonomy): domain Eukaryota; kingdom Metazoa; phylum Chordata; class Actinopteri; order Cypriniformes; family Leuciscidae; genus Rhinichthys; species Rhinichthys klamathensis. The sequence goes on along the minus strand of NW_026606572.1, from coordinate 3,349,819 downwards.
CTCTCCAAATTATATTCACATTATAATGCATGATCTGTAGATAAAAGGCTGTAGATTTGCATAAAATTACTTTATTTTGTTGGAGTTTGTTGTTTTTAAACGACTCACTACCGTGTGCTTGCTAGATCATCACACACACATCACAAGGACTATGAATCGGCATCAAACGCACAATAACTGGAATATAAAACTGAAACAAAGGAACAAATCGCACTAGGATTTGTGCGCTCGACATTTCTTCGCTTTGTGACATGAACTTTTAAATACGCACTTATGCAGCACAGCACACATAGAGTCACCATGTTGCTTTGAGCACATCATTCTGCACCCGTGATGCGCATACACGCTGTGTGCGCTCTGTTTTTCATGTTATCATAGGTTTGCGCACTGAAATATTATTAAAAGCCAATATATTTTGTTATACCTAGCCTGCTCAATACATTTGAAATAAGCATAATTTAATTGTATATTATTTCTTTGTAGTGTAGGCTATATATGCACTTCTGAATTCTTGACATTAATATATAAATATAAAATTGTGAAATGTATGATTGCCTGATTGAATTTTATAAGAGGACTAATAGTAATTTGTTTTTATTAACATATTTAGATTTTATAAAATTCTGATTTTTTCAAGAATTACTTTTTGCTGCTGATTTATACACTCATTAAGTTTATTAAAAAAATCATAATACATTTATGTAATATTTAAAGGTGTTAACTGTAATCTTACACTGCAAAATAATAACTTAAAAAGGATTAAATTCATCACAATTATGTAAGTATCTGGAAATTTGCCACGGGGCAAGGGCCCTTATATATATATATATATATATATATATATCATATATATATAATATATATCATTATATATAATATAATATATATTAGTAGGGCCCTACTAATATCATTAGTAAGCTAACATTGAATATAACACAATAAACCAAAGTATATCAGTAGGAGTTTCCTTAAGTCTTTCTGATAGTTCTCTTACGAGAGTATCTCTCGTACTGCGTAATAGCTTACGCTAGGGGAAAAACTCTTTTCCGCGAGATATTGAAGCCAAAAATTATCCTTAATTTTTTATTAATGTAAAACGCTTTGCAGCAGCAAGCAGACATAGGCGAAACAGCTCGCGCGCCTATTGGTTGCTCTGCAGCAAATGCAGCAGCCTATCGAGAGAGACTCTGCGTGACGTAATGACCAATGGGGGCAATTCGCGCCCATATCGTCACGTCCCGCCAGAAGGGGCGTAGCCTCACCCTATAAATATGCTCGTTAGGCTGATACAAGCTGATTTTTACCTCTTCAGCGAAGCACACGCATCGCTGGATCCGGAGTGAGAAGCCGCGCCGTCGAAGCAAGCCTTTCAGCGGGACGAGCTCTGGAGTCGCTGGCCTCGCCGCCTTCAACTGCCGTACCTGCTGCGCTTTCCGGCGTTCTATATCCTTTCATACTCTGTGTGTATTTACTCTGTTGAGAGTGTTTGCTCGCTTACTTGACGCGACTCACACTTCTCTCACAAAAAGAGCTGCGTCTTTTTAAAGATGCCTTCCTGTGGCTCGTGCCGCGCCCCGCTCAGCGATGGAGACCGGCACGTCATCTGTGTTTCCTGCCTGGGTGAGGATCACGCGGCTCTCGCGCTCGCTGACGGCGGATGCCCTCATTGCGAGCTTTTGCCCATGGTGACTCTGAGGACTCGCCTGGCATCATACTCCGAGCCTTCACCGCAGCCCGCCGTGGTGCCGTGCCGCAAGAAGCGCCGCGCCCAGCGCGCTCCTGAGCTTTCGCCAGCCCGCCAAAGCTCGCCGGTTCGCCCGCCTGCTTCGCCGGCTTCGCTCGAGTCGCTCACTGACAGACAACGGCCAAGCAGTTTCAGCGCTGCACACTATGGCTATCCTGCAGATCTTCCAAGCCGACCTTCTCCTTAAATTGGACGAGGAAGGACCCGGAGCGATCTGCGTGGCGGACCTGAGAAGCGCTACAGACCTCGCTCTTCGCGCTACTAAAGCCGCTGCACAGGCCATAGGACGAAACATGGCCTCCCTCACCGTGGCTGAGAGACACTTATGGCTGACGCTGTCCGAGATGACGGAAGCCGAGCGCTCTGTGTTCCTCGACGCGCCCATTTCACAAGCGGGCCTTTTCGGATCTGCCGTCAAAGATTTTGCGGACAGATTCATGGAGGTGCAAAAGACTTCGCAGGCCATGAAGCACTTCCTTCCGAAGCGCTCGAGCTCCGCTGCAGGCCGCTCAAAACAGCCGTCTGCTCGCAGTTCTCAGCCGCAGCCTGCACCGCCCGCCGCCGCCGCTTCACAGCGCCGCCACGCCCGAGACCAAAGACCGCGCTCTCGCTCTGCTGGACGCCACCCCCCTCAGCGCGGGCCCCGGCCGAGGATTGAGATCAAGCCCGAGGCCTCAAAATCTTCCTAGCCATTCTAGGAAAGCGACGGTGTTCAGATCCCGCTGCGGCCGGATTTCCACCAAAACTTCTCGCTCGGTCAGTTCCAAACATCGCGACTGTCCCAGTGTATTTCGCAGTGAGCCAGCCGGTGTCTCAGCCCGTTTGCCTGCGCACAAAAGCCGTTTTTACGGCTACCCAGATAAATCCAATAAAGAGTGCATTTTCTGGTGTTCCGGCCACGGCCGATGGTGTTATAAGTGTTGTAAGAATGCCCACCCAGTGCCCATTCCCACACACAGACACAGCCCGCCACGGTGCAGGGCTAGCACGAATAAAATCGACTCCGGTCGATTGTGCAAACAATGTAGTAAACGCGCCCATGTCACCATGCCCGCTCACACTACATGCTGCGTGTCCCTTGGTTTCTGTAAAAACTAAACCAACACACATTCAGTCGGCCATGAACGACAGTGTTTTCAGTGTAATAAATGTGCCCGCAGCCCCGCGCCCACATTTTCTCACAGACACGCCGATTCCTACGGGATCTCCCCCGCTCGCTTTTTCTGCACAATCTGCCATAAAAAAGCTGAGCGCGGTCAGGCCGCCCGCTGTGATCAGCGCGCCCCCCCCCTCGAACGCTGTAAACACGGTGTTGTGTTCCCAGTATGCCCGGGCTCTCGAGCTGCCGTTTTGCCGCGACCAGAGCCCGGATTTCATTCTGCCCCTAGCTATTCACGCAGATGCGTGGTCAAAGCTTCCCGGGGTAGCAGAATGGGTGCTGAACACTATAAAGAGAGGCTATTCGCTACAATTCGCTCGACGCCCGCGCCGTTATACGGCGCGTGTCGAAACTACGGTGAAAAATGAAGTGTCTCATCTACTTCGTGCCGAGATAGCGAAACTACTGAGCAAAGGGGCTATAGAACCTTTATCTCAGGCTCAGAGCGAAGGGGGCCTATACAGCAGATATTTTCTGGTGCCGAAAAAGGATGGGGGTCTCAGACCCATTTTAGATCTACGACAGCTGAACAGAGTGCTTGTCAAACGCCAGTTCAGAATGCTTAGGACCAGGAAAATCCTCGCGCAAGTGCGCCACGGGGACTGGTTTATGTCGATAGATCTGAAAGACGCCTATTTCCAAATACAAATAGCGTCCCATCACAGGCGATTCTTGAGATTCGCCTTCGAGGGCCAGGCATATCAATACACAGTCCTGCCGTTCGGCCTGTCCCTAGCACCTCATACATTTACGAAGTGCATGGACGCGGCGCTCGCACCCCTGAGACTTCAGGGCATGCGAGTCCTGAACTACTTGGACGATTGGCTGATTCTAGCTCGATCACGATCGGAGCTCATAGAACACAGGGCCGCATTACTCGAGCACCTCGAGGAGCTGGGCCTCACAGTCAATTGGGCGAAGAGCTCACTGTCTCCCAGTCAGAAAATTTCCTTTCTGGGAACCGTGTTGGACTCGCTGTCCATGACAGCACGCCTGTCACCAGGGCGCGTGCTAAATATTCAGCGCGGCGTGAAATCCTTCCGCCACGGCGCGATAGTTCCGCTCAAAAGGTTTCGGAAAATGCTGGGGCTGATGGCCTCAGCAGCCTCTGTACTCCAGTTGGGCTTGCTCCGCATGCGCCCACTGCAGATGTGGCTGAAAGCGCGGGTTCCACCCAGGGCATGGACAGCGGGTCTGTTTCGCCTCAGGGTCGACCTTCAGTGTGTTTCAGCTCTGGAACCTTGGAAAATAACCGACTGGTATCAGTCAGGTGTGAGTCTGGGGACCGCTTCGAGTGTGAAGGTGGTGTCTACGGACGCCTCCACCTCGGGGTGGGGAGCGCTGCTCGAGGGCAGACCGCTAGCTGGCCTGTGGTCAGAACGGGAAAAGCTCCTTCACATAAACTGCTTGGAGATGATAGCAGTCGACAAAGCGCTACGGCGTTTTTGTCCCCAGGTAACAGGCCACCACGTCTTGGTCCGGTCAGAGAACATGTCAGTGGTGGCATACATAAATCGCCAGGGCGGCGTCAGGTCACGAAACCTTCACAGGCTGACGGAACGCCTCCTGGTCTGGGCTCAGCACAACCTGCTCTCACTGAGAGCAGCGCACGTGCCTGGTCACCTGAATGTGGGACCAGACAGACTGTCCAGGAACAATGTTCCAGCAGGGGAATGGTCGCTGCACCCGCAGACGGTCCAGCTGCTGTGGAAAACGTTCGGCAGAGCACAGATGGACCTATTCGCGTCCCACGAAAACGCTCATTGCCCGGAGTTTTTCTCGAAAAGCAAGGACGTGCTGGCTCATGTTTGGCCCCGCTGCCCCCTATATTCTTTTCCTCCTGTCTCGCTCCTGCCTCAGGTGTTGGAACGAATCAGGGAGAACGGATGCCCAGTGCTGCTCGTAGCTCCGCTCTGGACAAACCAGACGTGGTTCCCTGCCCTGATGCAGCTGACCAGCACTGCCCCATGGCCTGTACCATTGAGGAGAGACCTCCTCTCTCAGGCGGAGGGCTCGATTTGGCACCCTCGCCCGGAGTTGTGGTCCCTGCACGCATGGGCCATCAACGGGTACCCGCTAGCCTCCCAGAAGGAGTGTTAAACACGATCGCGCAGGCTAGAGCTCCGTCTACCAGGCGGCTCTACTCCTCGAAATGGTCTGTTTTCTCTGCATGGTGTCAAGCCCAGAGCTTTTCACCTGTGGAATGCGGGGTTTCGGAAGTGCTTTCCTTCCTTCAAGAGCTACTGGATAAGGGCAGGACCCCATCCACGCTCAAAGTATATGTGGCGGCCATAGCAACGTTTGCAAAACCGGTGTCTGGCCAGTCGCTGGGGAAAAACGACTTAGTCGTGCGTTTCCTTAGGGGAGCTCGGAGACTGAACCCTCCCAGGCCCCCTTCAGTCCCGACGTGGGACCTTTCCACGGTCCTGGAGGCCATGAAAGGCGCCCCGTTCGAGCCAATCCAGCTGGTGGACATGAAACACCTGTCGTTCAAAACAGTGTTTCTCATGGCTCTCGCTTCAGTGAAGCGCATAGGGGACTTACAGGCGCTTTCAGTAAGCGCGTCGTGTATGGAGTTTGTCCCGAAATCCCTCAATACACCGTTCAGGGCCCAGGTAATTTCCCTGTCCGCCCTTCCGGTTCTCAGTGAGGAGGAGGATGCGAGTCTCCTTTGCCCCGTCAGGGCATTGAGAGCTTATGTGTCACGCTCGTCTGTTTTCAGACAGACGGAGCAGCTTTTTGTTTTGTTTGGCGGGCGTTCCAAGGGACTCGCCGCCTCAAAACAGAGCCTATCCAGATGGATAGTGGATGCCATTGCGCTCGCTTACTCTGCGAAGGGCCTACAGTGCCCCTTGGGTGTCAGGGCGCACTCCACGAGAGGCGTGGCCTCTTCGTGGGCATGGTCGAGCGGGGTTTCCCTGCAAGATATCTGTACGGCCGCGGGCTGGGCCTCGCCGTCTACATTTATAAAATACTATAACCTGGAGGTACCCGCCTTACAAGCTAAGCTTTTGGCGGTCTAAAATTCAGTGCTATCTGCCCCGCTGTGCGGCCCAGATGCTGAGTTTACTGCAGCCCCATGAGTGTTGACACACGTATGGCCACCCAGATCAGGCTGAAAGCTTTCACCCTAGCTGCGCGTTTTATTGTCATATAATAGCCCCGCTGGGTGCTTTTTTATAGGGAATGACGCTTCCAGCCTCTCTTCCTCCACTCTATGTGAGTTTATGGTGATTATGCACTACATGAGCCCTGGGCTTCGGCCCCCGGGACTTTGGTGTTGGATCCCTGTACGCACGGCATGTTGCATTGTGTTCCCCTAGCGTAAGCTATTACGCAGTACGAGAGATACTCTCGTAAGAGAACGTACTCTGTTACTAACGTAACCTCGGTTCTCTCTAGAGAGGGAACGAGTACTGCGTATCTTGCCGTGCTTGGAATACGCTCTGGTTCGCTTCAGTGATAAAAACCAGCTTGTATCAGCCTAACGAGCATATTTATAGGGTGAGACCACGCCCCTTCTGGCGGGACGTGACGATATGGGCGCGAATTGCCCCCATTGGTCATTACGTCACGCAGAGTCTCTCTCGATAGGCTGCTGCATTTGCTGCAGAGCAACCAATAGGCGCGCGAGCTGTTTCGCCTATGTCTGCTTGCTGCTGCAAAGCGTTTTACATTAATAAAAAATTAAGGATAATTTTTGGCTTCAATATCTCGCGGAAAAGAGTTTTTCCCCTAGCGTAAGCTATTACGCAGTACTCGTTCCCTCTCTAGAGAGAACCGAGGTTACGTTAGTAACCGAGTACGTTTTCTACAGGCCGGTTTACTACAACAGTAGAATACAATTCTGAAATTATGGTTTATAGTTTTGGTGTGCCACCCCAAGATTTTAAGTGGCCCCATCTGGCCACCGCCACTGCTGTTGCCATGACATTACTGGTTAATATTATTAATATTTGGTCTTTGGTTTGTGTCACCAGAAAAAAAAGGTTGAGAAAACTGCATTTTAATGATTATGAAAACAAGCATGAATAACATGCACTAATGCATTGTGCACAAGGCCAGAGACGTTTGCCTTGTGAAAAAGTTAATAATTTTAACTGTAGTGTGTTATTCAATAATATTACATTTAAAATTAATATATTTCAAGTACGAAATTCTAATTCAACAAGATCCATTTTGATTTTCTATAAAATTTGCCTAAATGCAACCAGTGAAGAGGTTCAGAGGTTTTCAAGAGATTTTAGTAGAGAATTGCATATGGTAGATAGCGAGATAAGTTTAACCCAATTGTTACTGAAATATCACCAGTAAAAAAATGAAAATAAAGATCAAGCAGCATTGAGTTGTCGAGTAAAGTAGGTGTGTCTTCACAACGTGACCCATAAAGGGTTCATCTTTTAAAATCTTCACACAAGGAACTTTTATTTTACCCTCGTCCGAGACAAATCAATCAGACCACAGCAGGCCCAATCTGCTTCCATTTTCACCGCTGTGATTGTTTCAGAATGCTGCAGCTTTCTTACTCTCAGGTGCTAAATCCTTTGACAGTTGTGGACGCACTTCTCTCCTCTATGATTTGAGGTGAAGTAAACATCTAATGGGAGCCGTGCTAAAGTCAGAATAGCACACATAGTGGAATTGATCCCAATCTTCTCTGGAAAATTGACAACACTGACTAGACCCAGTAGAGTAGAGGCAGCAATTTTTTCCTTGTCTGTCTTTTTAAAATACTTTAGTACGATCAAACATAGCATTTGTAGGTCGAGTCAGATCAGAGGCCAAAGAGTCACTGGCCCTGGGGAAGGTTGCATAAACATGTCACTATGTTAAGTCTGTGTCCAAGAACTAGTCTGACCAACTAGCAGTTAACAAAGGGGTAATTAGTTTTACTTTTTGGAATCAAAATTGACCAATCTACCTTTTTATGTAACTGACTTTAAAAGTTATGACCAGTCTTGAAGAAAAATAATTAGATGACTAACTTGTAAGACTAGTCAAAGCAGTTAATGCAACCAGCCACTGATGGTCAGTAAAAGAATTGTATGAACAATCACATTTTAAAAGGGTATAAAGCGCACTACAAAAATGTATGTGTTGCACAGGATAAAATACAATGTAGCATCTGCTCATTTTAAAGGAAAGTGGTTAATAAAGGGATTTTGCCTCATTATTGTATATTGGGTCCGAAATGAACAGTTAAGAGTTGAAGTATTTTGGTGAGAGTTTCAACATTTATGGAGAGGTAGACTGAGACTTGATTGATAGTATTTTGAATATGGCTTTGAAAAACTTTCACATAACATTTTTAGTGATTTGATTTATTTATTTACATATTAGATGGTATTATTTAAAATAAATAAATCAAATCACTAAAAATGTTATGCAATGTGAAACCATAAAAGTAATAACATAATTTACTTATACATTTACTATATTTTTTACTATATATGAAGAGTTCAGATGCAAAAACCTCTAAATGCCATCTGAAATTTTCTTCTAAAATGATCATTTTTATCAAGCTCGTATATTTAAATTCAGTAATTTCACTTAAATGACAATTAATGGGTTATTTTTCTTGCCATTCAAGTGAAATTATTGAACTTAAATGACAATTAATGGGTTATTTTTCTTGCCATTCAAGTGAAATTATTGAACTTAAATATACGAGCTTGATAAAAATGATCATTTTAGAAGAAAATTTCAGATGGCTTTTAGAGGCTTTTGCATCTGAACTCTTCATATATATATATATACACTCACCGGCCACTTTATTAGGTACACCTGTCCAACTGCTCGTTAACACTTAATTTCTAAGCAGCCAATCACATGGCGGCAACTCAGTGCATTTAGGCATGTAGACATGGTCAAGACAATCTCCTGCAGTTCAAACCGAGCATCAGTATGGGGAAGAAAGTTGATTTGAGTGACTTTGAACGTGGCATGATTGTTGGTGCCAGAAGGGCTGGTCTGAGTTTTTCAGAAACTGCTAATCTACTGGGATTTTCACGCACAACCATCTCTAGGGTTTACAGAGAATGGTCCGAAAAAGAAAAAACATCCAGTGAGCGGCAGTTCTGTGGGCGGAACTGCCTTGTTGATGCCAGAGGTCAGAGGAGAATGGCCAGACTGGTTCGAGCTGATAGAAGGGCAACAGTGACTGAAATAACCACTCGTTACAACCGAGGTATGCAGCAAAGCATTTGTGAAGCCACAACACGCACAACCTTGAGGCGGATGGGCTACAACAGCAGAAGACTCCACCGGGTACCACTCATCTCCACTACAAATAGGAAAAAGAGGCTACAATTTGCAAGAGCTCACCAAAATTGAACAGTTGAAGACTGGAAAAATGTTGCCTGGTCTGATGAGTCTCGATTTCTGTTGAGACATTCAGATGTTAGAGTCAGAATTTGGCGTAAACAGAATGAGAACATGGAACCATCATGCCTTGTTACCACTGTGCAGGCTGGTGGTGGTGGTGTAATGGTGTGGGGGATGTTTTCCTGGCACACTTTAGGCCCCTTAGTGCCAATTGGGCATCGTTTAAATGCCACGGCCTACCTGAGCATTGTTTCTGACCATGTCCATCCCTTTATGGCCACCATGTACCCATCCTCTGATGGCTACTTCCACCATGTCACAAAGCTCTAATCATTTCAAATTGGTTTCTTGAACATGACAATGAGTTCACTGTACTAAAATGGCCTCCACAGTCACCAGATCTCAACCCAATAGAGCATCTTTGGGATGTGGTGGAACGGGAGATTCGCATCATGGATGTGCAGCTGACAAATCTGCGGCAACTGTGTGATGCCATCATGTCAATATGGACCAAACTCCCTGAGGAATGCTTCCAGCACCTTGTTGAATCTATGCCACAAAGAATTGAGGCAGTTCTGAAGGCAAAAGGGGGTCCAACCCGTTACTAGCATGGGGTACCTAATAAAGTGGCCGGTGAGTGTATATATATATATATATATATATATATATATATATATATATAGAAGTAGCCTATTAAAATAATTCAGCGATATGTAGGGGAGACCCAGGACAGCTGCAACAGGGGATGGTTGCAACATGTAATTTTTCTCCAATCAGAAACAAGCTAGAGTGATGACACTCACACTGCACATACTCAATTGGATGCCCCCATGCCCCCATGAAAGGAGGTTTATGTTTATGTGTGTGTGAACGTGCACGCACTGTGCATATGTCTGTGACCATGCATAACATATTGTTAAAATGAAAAACGATAATATAAAATATAGTTTTAAAAAAAAGTTTTACACAATAGGCTAAATAAAAGTTAATTGCCTCACAAATTGTTCCATTCTTCCTATGTCACTAAAAGCCTACTGTATTTTATATCAATTTTAATATTTGACATCTGCACATAAGGCCTACTCATCTAGACAAATCTATAATTGTCATCTAATCAAAGCTGATGAATAAATAACACTAATATTATTATAACTTACATTTTTTATAATAATAATTTTGCTAACACTGAAATATATTGTAATATTTTCAGGATTCCATCCACGTCACGATCGCCGTCCACTCATTCCCAATCACCCAGTCGGACACTCCCCCGTTCACAATCACCTGAGTACTAATCACCGTCACCTGTGTCCCATCACCCACATGCACTATAAGCACTCACCTTCACTGCAGTCACTTGTCTGGTCTTGTCTATCCATGACTCACAGACTCTCCGTCAACCAACCTACAACTTACCTGCTTCCCGATCCTTCTGAATCCTTCCATCTTCCATGTGACTGCAACCTATCCACCTGCAAGAAAGAAAGGGACATTATCCATTCAGCTAAGCTTGTTTATGTTTCAAAGTCATTTGATCCTTACCTGTTATCTCCGACTGAGTATCCATCTGCACAAATAAACTTTATAACTTACCATCCAGTCTGTTCCTTCTGTGAGCCCTGACAGAAGACCAGATCAAAAAGATGCAGAATCAGCCGGAGCCTGAGGAGGATCTCCCTCTCAGTCAACCACCAGCCGATGTAGCGATCACTTCACCACCATCACTTCCGCAATCACCTGCTGCTTCGTTCACTGCCTCCGCGAGTCCCATGGCCCGGCCAGCGACATTCTCTGGAGAGGCGGAGAACTGCAGTGGGTTTCTATTGCAAGTATTGCTATACATCACTATGAATGAGCATCAGTTCCGCACTGACGAAGCCCGTGTGGCCTTTCTGATTTCATTGCTGTCCAGTCCAGCGCTTCGGTGGGCTAGGTCATTGTGGGATTCTAATTCACCTGTGATAAAGTCTTTTAATGCCTTCAAACAGCACTTCAGAGAGGTATTTGAGCGTGTCCGAGCTGTCCATTCATGACCAGTTGTTCAATCTTCGTCAAGGTAATTCATCTGTAAGCGCATATGCTCTGCAATTTCGCACTCTCGCCGCTTCCTGCGGCTGGAACGAGAGTACTTTGATCTCCGCCTTCCGTCATGGGTTAAACTCGAAAATCCGCCATCAGCTGGTTGTATATGATGACAGCACGGGTCTGGAAAACCTGATCCAACTAACGCTTCGGATTTCTCAGCGTCTCACTGCCTGCACCCTGAGCGAACCCACTGTCAGTTCTCCGCCTCCAGCTCCATCCGTCACTCCTCCAGCACCCATACCAATGGAAGTGGACTCCACACATCTGTCCGTGGCGGAGAGACAGCGCCGAGTACAACATCCTCTCTGCCTCTACTGCGCCTCCAAGAAGCACCTCATCAGTTCCTGCCCAGTGCGTCCACCACGGCAAGCGGTAAGTGCCATCCAACTTGCTCCGAGGGTAGAACGTTTGACACGTACCAGTGTGCATATTCTGACCCCCTGTGTCTGTCTCCCAGCGCAAGCCCTCGTTGACTCTGGTTCCGCGGGGAACTTCATCTCCAGCCTCTTCTTTCAAAAGCTGAACATCCGTCAACGGCGCTTATCCCAAGACCTGCCCATCCAAACCATACAAGGCAAGCCATTAGGAAGAGGTCGTATTCGCCACTTCACACCCACTCTCATTCTTCGAATCGGATGCTTACACTCGGAGGAGATCTCATTTATGGTGCTGGAGGAGTCCACCGCAGACATCATCCTGGGACGCCCGTGGCTAATCCAACATCAGCCAGTACTCCACTGGGCAACCGGTGAAGTACTCCAGTGGGGTGAGAACTGTCATCATTCCTGTCTCGGTTCCGTTCAGAAAAGCCCTTCTTCTCTTCAGTCCACGCCAGTAACGGGCGAATCAGAGATTCCATTCTGCTCTACATCGGTGGAAAGCCCCGAGGTCCAGAGCCAGGTCGAGATCCCAGTGGAGTACCGGGCGTTCCAGGATGTCTTCAGCAAGCAACTGGCAACCAAATTACCACCACACCGGCCATGGGACTGCGCAATCGACTTGCTACCTGGAGCTACCCTTCGCAAAGGTCGTATCTACCCTCTGTCCGAAGGCCATGAAGGAGTATGTGGAAGAAGCACTCAACCAACAGTTCATTCGACCATCGACCTCCCCTGCCTCTTCGAGTTTCTTTTTCATGGGCAAGAATGACTTGCGGCCGTGCATCGACTATCGTCACCTCAATTCCCAAACCGTCAAATTCAGTTATCCCCTTCCTCTGGTCCCTGCCGCTCTGGAACAGCTACGTGGAGCTCGCATCTTCTCAAAGTTTGACCTAAGAAGTGCATACAACCTGATCCGTATTCGGCGAGGTGATGAGTGGAAGACCGCTTTTGTGACCCCTACAGGCCACTACGAATATCAAGTTATGCCCTTCGGATTGGCCAACGCTCCTGCAGTCTTTCAGGGATACATGAATAAAGTCCTCTGTGAGTTCCTCAATCGCTTTGTGGTAGTCTATATTGATGACATACTCATCTATTCTTCATCCTTGGCTGAACATCGTCAGCATGTCATTCAAGTTCTGGAAAAGTTAAGAGAACATCAGTTATATTTGAAGTTGGAGAAATGCGAGTCCTCCACCGTCCACTTCCTGGGGTACGTGATCTCCCAACGCGGGGTACAAATGGACCAGAGGAAGGTGGAGTCCATCCGGAACTGGCCACAACCCAACTCCATAAAAGAACTCCAACGCTTCCTTGGTTTCGCGAACTTCTATCGAAGATTTATCCGTAACTACAGTCTGATCAGCGCTCCCCTCACCTCTGCTCTCAAAGGCCGGCCCAAGTCTCTGTCCTTGTCCTCGGATGCTGTCCAGGCCTTCCAGCGGCTGAAGGAGACCTTCACTACTGCGTCCATTCTCAGCCATCCCAATCCGGACCTCCCGTTTGTGGTCGAAGTGGACGCATCTTCCACAGGAGTGGGAGCAGTATTATCTCAGCGGCAGGGTGAGCCATCCAAACTCCTTCCATGCGCCTTCTTCTCCAGGAAGCTGTCCCCGGCAGAGCGGAATTATGACATCGGCAACCGAGAACTGTTGGCCATCAAACTGGCCCTCGAGGAGTGGAGGCACTGGCTGGAGGGAGCGAATCACCAATTCACTGTAATCACTGATCACCGAAATTTGGAATACCTCCGAGAAGCTAAGAGACTGAACCCCCGACAGGCCCGCTGGGCTCTGTTTTTCACTCGCTTCAACTTCACGGTATCCTATCGTCCTGGCAGCAAGAATTGTAAGGCGGACGCCTTGTCTCGACTCCATCATCCCTCCTTAGAAGATGTTCGTTCGGAACCTATCCTCCCTCCAGCCGTAATCCTCAGTCCCATCGTCTGGGAAATTGACCAGCAGATCAACCAGGAAATTGCTCGCCAACCCGCTCCGCCGGGGGGTCCAGAAGGGTGTATCTTCGTCCCACCTCATCTTCGGACTCCCCTTCTGGACTCAGTTCACTCAGTTCCGGGCTCTGGACATCCGGGTAGCAAGCGTACCCTCTCGCTCCTCAGTCAACGGTACTGGTGGCCATCCATCGCCAGAGATGTCTCCAGGTTTGTCCGCGGGTGCTCAGTCTGTGCCATTAGCAACACACCGAGGAGACTTCCGGAAGGTAAACTGGTGCCGTTGCCGCTTCCCAGGCGACCATGGTCAGACATCGGGATTGATTTCATGACCGACCTACCCAATTCTGAAGGCTTCACCTGTGTTTTTGTGGTAGTGGATCGATTCTCTAAAGGATGTAAGCTGATCCCTCTACCTGGACTCCCTACTGCGTTGGAAGCAGCGGAAGCTCTATTCCACCATGTCTTCCGGAACTTCGGTCTCCCTGAAGATATCGTCTCGGACCGGGGTCCACAGTTCATCTCACGAGTGTGGCAAGCCTTCTTCAGACTCCTCTGGGTCACCATCAGCCTTTCTTCCGGTTACCATCCACAGACTAATGGCCAGACTGAGCGTAAGATCCAGGAGATCGGTCGTTACCTGCGGACATACTGCCACCAGTACCAAGACAGCTGGAACTGTTTCCTCCCCTGGGCGGAGTACGCACAAAACTCCCTGCGGCAGAACTCCACCGGGCTCACTCCCTTCCAGTGTGTCCTTGGATATCAGCCTCCACTCTTTCCTTGGTCGGGTGAGCCCTCGGAGGTTCCAGCTGTCGACTTCTGGGACTCAGCTCACGTGCATCTACAGCAGGCAGTTCGGAGACACAAGGAGCAAGCTGACCGTCACCAACTCGACACTCCCTTATATCAACCAGGTCAGAAAGTATGGTTGTCGACTCGGGACATTCGTCTCCGTCTGCCTTGCCGTAAGTTGAGTCCTCGATTCATTGGACCTTTCACCGTCCAGAGGCAGTTGAACGAAGTCACCTACAGGCTCAATCTTCCCCGTCATTACAGAATCTCTCCTTCTTTCCATGTGTCCTTACTCAAACCCTTCACTGACCCTGTCACTCCTGTTCCCGCAGATAACCCTCCCACGGACGTACCTCCTCCTCCCGTCCCCGTCGAGGAGGAACCCATCTACAGAATCTGCTCCATCCTGGATTCCCGGCGGCGAGGTCCCAGGCTGGAGTATCTGATCGATTGGGAGGACTACGGGCCAGAGGAACGATCTTGGGTCCTTCGTGACGACATCCTTCTCGTCCAATTCCACAATGATCATCCGCATCGTCCCGCTCCCAGGGGTCGTGGTAGACCTCGCCGCCGGCAGCGCTCCTCTCAGTCGTCAAGAGACGCCTCGGGAGGGGGGGGTACTGTCAGGATTCCATCCACATCATGATCGCCATCTGTGTCCCATCACCCACATGCACTATAAGCACTCACCTTCACTGCAGTCACTTGTCTGGTCTCGTCTATCCATGACTCACAGACTCTCCGTCAACCAACCTACAACTTACCTGCTTCCCGATCCTTCTGAATCCTTCCATCTTCCGTGTGACTGCAACCTATCCACCTGCAAGAAAGAAAAGGACATTATCCATTCAGCTAAGCTTGTTTATGTTTCAAAGTCATTTGATCCTTACCTGTTATCCCCGACTGAGTATCCATCTGCACAAATAAACTTTATAACTTACCATCCAGTCTGTTCCTTCTGTGAGCCCAGACAAATATATTCTATTTGTAACATGTTGTAAACATCCCCAAACAATGTAACTGATGCAGTTACTGTAATGCAAACACATTCATATTTTTATATACCCTATAAAAATATGAATTATTAATTAATAAATATCAATGTTTTGATATTTTACAACCTGAACTAACCCAAATAATATAAATGAAATATAAGTTATATTGACCCACAAGTGAACTGTAGACAATGCTAAAACAACAGAAATCTAATAATAATAACAGTAAGATGAACAAAAACATAAAAGCATGTTACCCAAAAAATTGTTTGCATTACAGTAACTGCATCAGTAACATGAGCAGCAGGTCATGGACCTTAGAAATGGCTTTGAGATATGATTGTTTAAAAGTGCCAGCTTTCATCATGCAGCCTGAAAGAAAATCAAAGCTGATTCTAATTGCTGCACCACCAAACCACTCTCATTCTTAGACAAACTCCAGCTTCATTGCAGTGGATTCTGCAGTGTGGCCAATCCATTGAGATGAATTTCCCTTTCTACTTCGCATACAATCAAATCAAATCCAAAAATATACATATAATGGATAGAAAGGAATGAGGCCAATGTGGTACCAATATTTGAAAGATCAGAGCATAAGCCATGAATAACCGTCCGCAGAACGAATAATGTAGGCCGTATGTTTGAATCAGTGCAGGAATTCAAGGACATTTAATTAGAGCTTTTACCCAGTGGTAAAGAGCCAGGATATGGAGTCATTTATACCTGTGTCAGATTCATAAGAAGCCCTTGTCACGCTGTTGACAGCCCATGCCATTATGCCAGTTACAAATAAAAGCTGTCGTGAAAGAATGAATCTTAATTGCTAGCTATAATCTGCTGTCTCAGTGAATGCCAAATTGCTACATTGTTTTCATAATAAACCAGGAGACCAGGCTGCATGTTCATTGGAGAACGATAATGATTTTTTAATCTGAGACAATTTGCCAATGTTCCTATTACACTATACTGTAGTAATTACAATTACCCATAGCAGGGATAAGCAGAACTATCATCATATTTAACTCCTTATCTCTCTAGATAAGCTCACAAATCATGCTCCTGGGATAATTAGCTGCCTGGATTAATGAAACTCCACTAATTAATAGGCCTTTGTCAGTCTTCAGTGACAAAATGATGTTTTACCTTTGACAGCGCTACACTGCTGCAATCCCCAACAAGCGCTAGACCAAAACACAAAGCAGGGCTCTAGAGTGCGACCAATTTGGTCGCACATGCGACCAAAATTTGTAAGGGTGCGGCGACAATTTTTCATAGGTCGCACCAGTGAACCAAACGTTCTCGCATGATCGCATCCGCTGCCTCTCCACAAACGAGTCTTTTGTTCTCCTTGCACGCATGGTTGGATCATATTGTGGTCTAAACCAATCAGAGATAGAGAACATAAATTCAAATTCAAAAACATAAATAGTGTTTTGACTATTTAAATGCAGCCACTATTTAAATGTTTATATTTCATATAACTTTTTTATTTATTATAATAGTGTAATTTAAGTGTTTGTGTACAAATCAGGTAAGTTTTACCTTCAATATTATAGTGGGCTAATGAAGCATAGTGGGCTACAACTGACTCCCAGTTTACAGCATTAGTTGAGATTTGTTTTCCTTGAGAAAATTTGCCATGTGTTGTACCTGATATCCAAAATAATCAATATTGAATCGAATTGTGAAATTTGTGTCAATACCCTGCCCTAACTTGAACAATGTAAAAACAGTACTTTACTTTTTTTTTTTTTTTAAGATTTATATTTTTATATACAGTATAATTGTGCTTCAAATTAAAAAAAAACTACACCTTATTCTTGTTTAAAAGCATTTACATAATGAATGTATATGGAGCGTGATAAAAAGGTGACCTTGAAATTGTGGCGTTAAAGGCGACGTGAGACGAGGAAAAATTTGAGTGCACCTAAATTTTGTGCTGGTGCACCTAAATAAAAAAGTTAGGCGCACCAGTGCAACCAAGGCAAAAAGTTAGTCTGGAGCCCTGCAAAGGATGGAGGAAAATAACACATTCGGTTAAGTACAGCATTGCGGAAATTCCAGAATAATAACAGGATTACAATGCAGGCAGACCCAACTGCAGTTTTTGGTGTGTTCACATCAGAGTCTAGTTTGGTAAGAAAGCTGCTTTCAAATAGCAGAGAAAACCATTCACGTGATCTCCCATTAGTGTGAAAGCAACTAGTTTGTGGAAGTAACTCAATATTTAAAGACCCCCAGTGGTGAAAATCAAGTTTTTAATGTTGTTTATATGTCTATGTGGTGTTTTCAACATGCTTTCAGACAAACCATGTGCAAATTCATAAGTCAATACCATTGCTGAATATTTGTCCAGTGAACTAAAGACCGTCACAAAAACGCGGTTTGAAATCACTGGTGTTTCTGATGTCACAAACTACCTTGTAACCAATCCTGTCACGAGGGGGGCGGGCTTTAGCATATCATCATTACTATGCTGTGAAGCAGGGGAGTCTCAAAAGAAGCCATACCGGTATATTTTTCTGTTGATATGGAAAATTGTGTACATTTAGCAATAGTGGGTGAATTATGTATATTATGATAAAATATATGCCTTTCTCCATTGACGTCCTATGATGTTCAAAGCGTTTCTAAGGATCCTGATTTTCAGAAGGCAGCTGTCTGACTCTGAGATGCCGAACGAGTACATGGTTTGTGTAACATTAGCAACACATTATAAGCTATTTGATAATGCAGTCAAGCAAATGGGTTAGTCTTAATAATTATATTAATTACCGTTATGTGTCTGACGTTGTAAAGATGTTGTACCTTTGTACAGTGTTTACTACAGTAACTTGTGTAAAAGTTGTGTGAGTGGATCTCTAAGCTGGTTTGAAAATCAAGCTTTTCCCCATTATGGTTGAATCATAGAAGCTACACCAGTTATTTTGCCAAGAGATCTCTTATTTATTATTTTTATATACGTGTCAGACATACGAGAGAAACAGGCATAGAAGAAGAGGAAGGATACATCATTACACCATTAACCCTCTGGGGTCCAAGGTGTTTTTGGGGTCCTTGAGATGTTTTGACATACTCTGACATTTGTGCTTTTTTCAGTTGCTTATAAACATATTACTGGCAAAGGTGTAATTACACTCTATTTAGCACAAACAGGGCTAACATAATGTGTTATCAACATGTATGTACATTTTTGTATTTTTGAGAGAATATTGTTTATGCGTGGTTATTGAAAAAACTAAAACTTAAAGTTTCTGAAATAAGGCCACAAAACACATACTAAATATGTGTCCACAAGACTTTTGACTAATGGATGTTGTCGCCTAGAGTTTTTGCTTCAAATTGATCTGAAAATCATCCTGCCTTATCATTCACATAAAACAATAGATTGGTTTAAATTTAAAAATGACACTTTTTGTTTGGAAAGGCAATATGCGCAGGGGTGTGACCTGCTGTGATTCACACCTGAGAAGACAATGGGCCCGCATAATGAGCGCATAATGGGGCTGCATACTAATGACCCTTTCATTCAGGTGTGTCACTGAGCCACTAGAATGCAATGACAATATATATATATATATATATATATATATATATATATGCCTATATAATACAAAATTGGTTCACAGTTCCAATTATTTATTTATTTTTCAAATTGTGCTTGCAAATTGTATAATATCAAATGTAAAAATTTCTAGTAATTGTGCAGTTAATTATCATACTGTTTTTACAGAAAGTTTGGGAATGCATCCCAAATGTGTCACTAATAAAACACAATACAAATAATTTAAAGAGGAGGCTTATATTGAGCTTTTAAGATTTACCTAAGATTTATTTATATGTAGCCTACATATATTTTTGTTATTTTAATAAAAAGGTTACAATTACAACAACAATTAAAATTTTAACTATATTTCAATGTAATCTTTCTTTGTATTATATACTAAAGTATAAATTTTATCATACATATTTCACAGTTGCGGATTAATTAGTTTGAATATAGCCTACAATCGAACAAACACTATAATAACATCTTAGCAAACAAGCTTATTTGATGTGGCAGTATTTTACAGTAAAAACGACATCTTGTCTTTCATATGTAACATATCGTTTTTATGATTAGGACATATAAATGTTAGTTTGCAGTTTAATACGTTGCTTATACAAAAATATTTTATTTCAACATATTTCAGTCGATTTTTACTCATCTCAGTATTGGAATATAGTTAGGTAAAAGCTGTTCATTCATTCACACACAAAAACGCGATTCAAACAGTCTTTTTGTTTACAGACACTATTCCATATCGCGATTAGCACAAAGCACTTGAAAATAAAGAATGTACCTATTTCCTCGGCTGGATCCGTTGCTCCTCCAAATGAAACTACCTGTAGGCTACTTCTGAGGTAATTTTTTCCAGGATTATTATTAAGATAGTACTATTATTCCTCACAGCGTCGTAAATCTGAGTCTCTTTCGGTGGGTTATCCAGCTGATGTGGGCGTGGATCGCCTCAGAGCATTTGTGTTTGAATAGAGCGCGCGCTCCGTGGGCGTGGTCAAATTAACTTTAATGAGCTGAGACGAGAACGACTATCATCTCTCTCTTTTCGTACAGATTACATTAAATGAGAAAATTTGTTTTTTATATAAATTACTTCATTTAAAAGAAGATAATTCAGGCTTCATGCCTGTGTGCCTGTATACCTGTTTGACTAAGTATTTGCAGAGTTACAGTTCATTTTTCGGACGCGTTTCAGAATGGACTTCACTGACAAAGAGAACGCAGAACGCGCATCATGTTTATTTTTCTTTATTAGGCGAAAAGCACAACACTTTGTTTTTATTATGAGGTTCCACAAAAAAAATACAAACTTAACAGGATCGAATGATGTACAACACTTATATGTAAGATCAAAATTAACAGAGTAATTTGAGTCTCTTTTGCACTGATAAGGAAAAAAGTGAGCTGGTATCGCCGGCGAGACCGCCGACCCCAGAGAGTTAAGGGACTTGTAAGGTAGCAAAACATGTTGCTTATGTTAAAATGGAACGTATACCTCATGCTTACACATGGCACAATCCACTTTCCATACTGTAACCTATGTTCCCTGAGAATGTTCGAATGATGCTTTGGGGAACGCCTCAGGCGTGACAGGTGTCTGAAATCACAATCAAATCACGTCAATCACATTGACCGGCGACAGCCCGTGAATCATTGTGAATGTGAATGACTAACATGCGACCTGAAAGTATAAAAGGGTGCCTTGCAAATATGACAATATCCTTTCGTCTGAAGGGACTGTTTGGTAGGCAGGCCCCGAGGCATGGCAAGGAGACGCAAGGTCTCGTTCCCTGTTCTCAGGGAACATAGGTTACAGTCGTAACCTGAGACTTTCCCTTTCGAATGGAACTTGAACTGCGTCGAATGACGCTTTGGGGAACAATATACCCACGCCACCCATGGCAGTGTACTCAGCAAGAGAGCTAGTACCCTTAAAACAAGGGGAGTACAACATACGCCACTCTGCTTCAACGGAGGCCCCAGAGTCATGGGCCAACCATCTGTTCGCATGGGCGTCAGCTCATGGCAATGCTCTGGCTTCAGGGGAGCGTACTTCGACAAAAGAAAAAGTGAAGGCTAGAACTTCCTGCTCGACCCGAGCCATAGTGGTGCCAGGTAGGATAATACAGAACTGAAAGTGAAGTACTCAGACCTACCCTGTATCACAGGGGAATATTCCCACCTCACCCTGAGGTTTACCAGGGTGCGGGCCTGCCAGCGGCTCTAGGGGTGACAGAAAATTTATCTGTGCCCAACCTAGGGGAGTGGGGCTTGTTTGTGAGCCAAACCGCCTACAACCCAACGCCCGAGGAGTAGCTCAGCGAGGTAAGTGATGCCTAAACTGGCGGCCCAGATCCGTATGCTAGTTGTGCACGGCAGGGTCGGGCAGACAAACCCAGTCTCTTCGTGAGACGAAAGACGGCCTAACCCTGCTCAATAAAGACACATTGTACCGGGAAGGCCTATTTGAGGCCTAACCCAGGATCTTTATAAACCATGCCTCTGCACCACGCTGCATTACACTTTAGGGATCGAACGAAATATGGATTTTTTAGTGCCGATACCGATACCGATTTTTTTCCCATCAGCCTTAGCCGATGACCGATACGGGCTGCCGATTTTCTTGAGCCGATATTTGGAGCCGATACATTTTGCTCCCTCAATTTACATCATACAAATGACATGATGTTAACAAATGTTACAGGTCTCAATTTAATAAAAGTAACATTTATTTAACTTAAAAAAACAATATTTAACAAATATTAAAAACATGAGGTAGAACAAAAAAAAGTTCAGTGCTGAAAATAAATATTTAAGCATAAATAAAATAATTACACTATTGCACACAGTAGCAACCAGCATAATAAAGTGCACAGTGCACACTGTACTTCATTTTAAAAGTAACGAACTATTTACTGCCATGGTTTACATTTTTCTACATAAAATAAAATGAGCATGTCTAGTCTCTAATATCACTGCGATGGCGAGGGAGACACACACCACACGCGTCCAAACCTCAGCCAGGTGGTCGCTGAATAAATCTCCCACAAAAAGCACGGAACAACGTTGGTATTACTTAATCCTATGACCGTACGCATACTAGGGCTGTCAAAATTGCTCAAATGGCGTTTGCATATTCCCTCTAAAAAAAACATATTTGAACATATCGTCGTGCATTTGGTCAATGACGCGCATTACGTCAATAACAGGACAAATTAATACAAAGAGACATAACTACTAGTATTAATAGGGGTGTAACGATACACAAACCTGACGGTTCGGTTCGTCCCACGGTTTTGAGGTCTCGGTTCGGTTCGGTTCATTTCGGTGGGGAGGGGGGGTTTAGAAAGCTAAAATTGCTTTTATTTTTTATTAAACAGTGCTTTAATGAACAAATTGTGTCCTTGTCTTTAAATTAATTCAATTACAAGTAAACGTTTCTCAAGGATAACAAAATTATCTGCTAATGCTGTAAACTACAGCCCTTACTTGCACATTACTATAACATTAAAGCTTAACAACAGAGCCTAGACTATTAGCCTAAATGATATAATAATAATCAACATTCAAATAACAAATTGTATGAAAACATGTAAACTGCACATAAGGCAATTTTTGCATTAACATGTTTTTACTCTAATTTGTTATTGTTATATAATAATTTACACAGTTGCTGTTATTTTCATGACAACTATTTTAAACATACATTAAATAATCAAGATATCATAAACAGGTTAAGTAAAATATAATATATAGGCTAATATATAGCATTTATTTAGTGAAAGAGTTAGCAAACCAGCAAGCTGTGGACACTGAATGACTTGCCTGAGGTAAATATAAAGCTATGTGAAAAACTAAGCTTTTTATTGACGTATTTCCGCTGTTGAAACACTGATTGAGTGTTTACACGAGTTATGATGCCTTTCAGTATACTGTATCTTTCAACATACCTTCGGGTGTCCATTCATGTTTATTCTGTAACTGAGGAAGAGATGATCGCGCTCCGCGCTGCCGCATGCATACAGTGATATCTGTCACGCCACATCTAAGAGTGCCAAAACGGCATTTATTGTTTGCATTCCGTGATCAAATAGACATAATTTGAAAGATTACACCTTGCTTATTATCAAAAGTAACAAAACACTGAGCTTATTGCGATTATATGTGGTTAATGGTGGTTAGGCAACAGCCCTGTATTCGTTGTGTACACATAACACATGAGGTGCAATGAGCCGGGTCTGGGCGGGGCAGCAGGGGGCGGGGCGTGTTCGGTTCGCCATGAGAGTATCGCGATTGGTATCGTGGGTGGTGTATCGCGGTTTTTCGGTTCGGTTCAAATATCGTTACACCCCTAAGTATTAAGTAGCTTATTTGAGTTTAAACATATTTGACAACGTATTACTACAAAAAAAAAAACGAGTAAATCAACTAATGGCCAAGACCGCAGAGCTCACTCTGGCTCGCCCGGACTCGCAGGCGCACTCTGTCTCTCTCTCTCGCACTCACCCTCACGCTCTCCGCGCATACCGGTTTAAATGAACAACAACAAACAAATGTTGAGTGCTGATCAAGAGTTTTGTGCAAGCAATTTAAGGTTGCGAATTTAAGGTCCCAAATATAGCAGGCTTCATTCAGTGATTGAAACAAATACATTAATTGAAGTTTCACAGTACATAGAACCGACACTGAGCGCTCCGAGCGAGCTGTGCTGTGGTGGTAACGTTAGTCTGCTACCGCGGGCGTATTTTTCCACATTCGAATATTAATTTTCACCTTCAAAATTCAGGTTTTTTTTTACTATTCGAATATATATTCGTATTTAGAATATTCATTGACAGCCCTAATGCATACTGAACGGATAGCCTACACCTTAGCTATTTGCAGCTCCCTAAATACAATGGCAAGCAAGCAGTTTTATAGACGAGGCATTCGCGTTTTCCATTTGGACCCACAGACTTGCTTAGCTATATAGTTGCAACCACATAACAGTTATAGAGCAACGTGTTTCCGTTTTCAAAGTGTTTGACAATATTTCAGCAGTCAAACAGTTAAAAGATGCTTTGAAAGTTTAAAAGTTACCGTTATCTTGAAGCGCAGGTTGCACTCTGCTAGTGGGGGAGGGACAGTGCAGGGTCTGCACGTGAACTGCAGCGTCTCCAGCGGCACAGAGCTGCCTGTGGACGCCTGTCTATAAATAATGCCGGGAAAAAACTATCGGCGAACGCAGCAGCCGCGTATCGGCCAATTCCGATACACGTAAAAACCGCAAATATCGGCCCGATATATCGGTCGATCACTATTACACTTGTCACCCCAGAATGCAGAGAAGGGGGCGGGCCTTGGCCTAACGACTCCCATGGGAGGAGGCTGTCATACAGGGATGCTTTCTAGAAACCTACATTCACAAAGTGAAGGGTCAGAGGCAGAAATGCTTAACACTAGAACGGCCACGGCGGTCATTTTGACCGTTTTGAATTTTATATCTGCAATAACTTTGTTGAAAAAATAAATAAAATCCTGCTGGTACCTGACTTTTCCTAAAAGTGTCTGTATTTTCATTTAAAATGTTTTTAATATAAATTACACATAAGGCAAAAAAACCAAATGAACATATTTACCTATTTCGGCCATAGACGGTCATATTGACCGCACTGAATTTCGCGGTATTCTTTTGTTACATTTCTCGCGGTTGACCTTTGTCTATTAGGAAATAATCAGAAGATTCAATTGCAAAATGACAGATATGTTTATTGAGAGCTGGTCAGATGCTGGGAGAGTTAAGGTGTGTAAATGTCCGGTATGAAGCCCTTGGCAGCACAGGGACGCCGCGTGTAGAACCATGGAGTGCTGAACACGGGATAACACACGGAAAACGGATACAGGCAGGGAACAAACACGCAGGAAAAATCCACAACGATCTGACAAAGACTAGACGACAACAGTAACACTAAAAAGGGTCGAATGCTGATCAGTTGCAGCTGACGCGTTGATCAGAGCGGGCGTGCTGATCAGCTGCAATGATCAGCGACTACGCACACACACACACACACACACACACAACAAGACGAGAAAGGAGACAGCGAATTCATAAACCGTGACATTGTCTCTCTCACTGTCAAAAGAATATCTAAATAAGATACTTTTAGTTGTTATTATCTTGTTCTGAGTTATGTTGAATGGATATGGAAATATAGCTATCTGTTGTGAATATGCAATAATTACGGGCTACTGATATTATTATTTATAAATGTATAATTAAACTTTTTTAAATGTACAGTTTGGTGTTGTTTTGTTTTTAAAAGATATCCTAATACAATAAATGCATTAATCTCTCAATTGGGTATTTATCATTAAAGATATAGAGATTGCAATCTAACGGTCAAAATGACCGCTTGTGGCAGTTCTAGTAGTTATGGAATTCTGGCACTTCTAGTGTTAAGCAGAGCGCCTCCACTATCCCTGGCACAGCCTAGGCCAGCTACAGAGGCGGCCCTGGTGAAGGCCAGCCTGTAGGCATAGTTCTACCTGAGGGCCACAGCCACAGCCTACTAGAAAAAAATAGTAATTATTATTTCATACGATGGGCTACAGAATCGCTCAGCCCAATGAAGACCCAAACAGAGCTCAAGGGGGCAATGTACTCAGGAAAGAAGTCAGACGGACCCGTGGACCGGACATAAGATCTATCTGAAGCTCTAGCATCAGTCAAAACTCCAAGTAAAAAATCATATGAGAGAGAGACCAACTACTCTACCCTGAGGTGGCTAACAGCCCAAGGGCTAACATAGTTTCACATCACAAGAGAAGCCCATACAGCTGGTGCTTCTTCCTATAGTTCTAGCAACCTAAAGGGGAACTTCAGGGCCCCAATAATCCAAAAATGTGCCTTACCTTATGACATTGACATGACCGCTTATCTCTATACAGGGAACGAGGTCTGTAGAGAGATACATTTTAGTGTTAGTTACACACAAACATTTACTCTTAAAAAAGACCACATGACCGACGCAATGTGCGTTTGTGCTGGATCACCTCCCTCAAATCCCTCTTCTTGCGGGAGTCGCGCCTCCTCTGCAACCTACTCCTCCACGGAGGAGGCGCACGAGAGTCGACACTGCCTCTGGCCCTATCTAAGGTCCTCGGACCATGATGGGCCAGGCCCTCCCATCTGTCTGGGCGTAGACACGGATCTCAGCAGTATGTATGTCCTGGATACAGCTGAGCGCGCCTTCGCCTCTCTGAACTTTCCAACCACCGCCTCCACGGAGGTGCCGAAAAGCTCAGAGGGCGAAACCAGCGAATCGAGGAGAAAGTCTTTCTCTTTCTCCCCGATGTCAGCCAGGTTCAACCACAAATGTCTCTCCGTGGCCACTATCGTCGCCATCGACCGGCAGATCGCGGCAGCAGTCTGTTTGGTGGCCCGGAGAGCTACTTTTTTCATTTGCGGCGCAGCTCAGTAACAGCCTCAGGGGCCCCACCCCCTGGTCAAGATCCCCCAGCAGATCGGCCTGGTATACCTGCAACACCGCCATGATGTGCAGGGTAGCACCGGCCTGACCCGCTGACGTGTATGCTCTGCCATTCAACTGGCAGGGTTGGAGCTCTCAGTGTCGATTGTCCCATCGACGCATACCCACGCTCTCCTATCCCCTCAACACCAGCGAGACTAGCCCGCTGATGTTGGTGGATACAGACAGAGTATGGGTTCTTCCATGTCCTCTCGATCTCAGTATGAGATCGGGAAGAAATGAAAGGCTCACCTGAGCTGGTGGTTCTATGAAAAAACGCTCTCATCGCGAGCGATTTCTCCCCCAACGAGCAGCCACGGCAGCTGCAGCCTGCCCGCGGCGCGTTCTATAATACCAACCAGCTCAGCATACACGGGGCAGGGTGGCTGAGAAGATTCAGGATATATCCGATTATCACCACCCTCATCAGCCATCTCCCGTTTGTCCGGGAGAGCACTCGCTGCCGGACTAAGTTTTCATTTCTTTTTTTTTTTTTTAACTACTTCATCCATTTGCAGCTTACCCTCGTCTGCCGCCGCATCGTCTGAGAGGATTACACCCCTCTCAAGGCGATCGGCGGGCTTCATCTGGGAACCTGACATCCAGACGCTGAACCCTCTTCTCTCTCGAGAAGAGGGACAGGCGAGAGCGGAGCGTTCACAAAGAAAAATGCTCACAATTTGTACAGGCAGTTCCCTCTTCCTTCCCAGACAGAAAAACGCACAGTTCGTGTGTGTCACCCGGCTTCAGATATCTTGAGCACGGGTCTGCACACTTCTGAATTAGCATTTCATAATTACCTGATTTTCAAAGCGGTTACAGACAAAACAGTCCCTGAAGACGAAAGAGATATTGGCATGTTTGCAAGGCGCCCTTTTATACTTCCAGGTCGCATGTTAATTATTCACATTAATGATTCACGGTCTGTCGCCGGTCAAAGTGATTGACGTGATTTGATTGTGATTTCAGACACCTGTCACACCAAAGCGTCATTCGACGCAGTTCGAGTTCCCTTTCGAAAGGGAACATTCCTTTCCTTGTAAAGAATATGCCAATAGTACAACTGTTGAAGTATCATCATTGGAAAACCTTTGCTCAGTGAACATGTTGTATTGCATACATACTTCTATGCAAAATATACCTCATCCCCAGGGTTTGAAATTAACTTTTTCCCCCACCGCCCAATTTGGCTACTAAATTTTTAAGTTACCGGCCATTCAGAACTTCTACTAGTCAAAAAAAGAAAAATAAATTAACCAGACTAACTACATCACAGCTTATAATTTTTTTGTTTGTTTTTTTTTGTACAAAAAAGTGTGTTTTAGGTGGACAGATCAATACAGTACAACGAACATGTAGGATGTTGGTAAATAACAATGTCTTTTCTGTTAACCAAATGCTTTTTAATCTTCACTATGGCTATAATGCAAGTGAACAAGTGCACTGTTATTTGTTGCTTAGTGACGTGTGTGTTCAAGTAAGCCAGAAATGTGCCGATTCTGCGCAATACATAATCACGATGCATAATCAGAGATCACAAAACACATTACAAACATTATGAAAATGAATGAAGAAAAATAATTTAAAAAAACATTAAACAGTAAAATTTTACTCTTCATTGGTGTGAGTGAGTGGAGGCGGGGGGTAATTTGCATATTCATGAATCCGCGTATACTAAATGAAGCAGTTCATTTTGAGATAAATTAGAGTTAAATTCAAGCTATTTAAAGGCATGAAGATTTTTTTTTACAGGAAAGCAGGACTTTTATTTTAACAGCGTGCGGGACTTTATTTAGTTAAACATTAGTTTACTGTCTCTGTTTAAAAGTTCTGTCTAATAAGTTATTAAAAAAAGAAAGTTAATGGTATCTGATAAAGTACAGTGTTGGCTTTTAATTTCATCTAGCATCAACATTCAGCAAATATGCAGTTTACTTCCTTTTTATTCATATTTTTAACAACTTCTTTATTTGTGAAAAAAAAATAATAATAGGATTGCAGAATTAAAAAAGTTGGAAATCAAAAATATAAATCTGTTTTTTTTCACTTTTTTTTTTACCAACTTCTATATGTTTATATTCATTTTCAAATGATTTATTTCCAACTTAGTAAATATTATGTGCATGTGCATGCATGTGTTTTTACTATCTTTAGCATGCTCTCTAATATAACGGCATGGCATATGCCATCAAAAAAAAAATCTATATAGATCAACCACTATTATAAAGCATTTCTCATTGCTGATAATGCCTTTGCAAGAGATGCAAAAAAATGCATTAATCAGCATCAGAAACATATGTAATTTTGAGTGAAGTGAAAACCACTTTCCAATTTTTGCACATCCTCGAGTTGTTTCCTGGTTACTGTGGTAAACATCTGCAGCAAATTCTCGCATTGATGACGCAAATGTACCGTAATGCAAACATTTAAAAAAAGACCTACAGGGCAAGGAGAGACAGGTGGAAAACGAATCGCTTACCTAACGTAACCTCGGTTCTCTCTAGAAGAGGGAACGAGTATTGCGTAAGCTAGCTTACGCTGCGGGAAAGATTCATCTTTGCTGAGATATTGAAGCCAAAAAATTATTTCATAATTTGTATCCATACACAACGCAGTTCCTCTGCGGCAGACCTAGAGCAGGCTAGCTAGCAGCTCATTGGTTCGCTCAGAGAGAACTGCTTAAGCCTATGGGAGAGCGGGGCTGAACCCGCTTCCAATGAGAGGCGCCCGCGCGCTCATTGCGTCATGGCCCGCCAGAATGGGCGTGGCTATGGTGTATATAACAGTCTCTCCCAGGCTTATATGTTGATTTATTTCAGCGTGAAGCGAAACGCTAGTAGCGCAAGCACGGCCGGGAACGCAATACTCGTTCCCTCTTCTAGAGAGAACCGAGGTTACGTTAGGTAACCGATTCGTTCTCTTACGAGAGGTTCTCTCGTATTGCGTAAGCTAGCTTACGCTGCAGGAACACCTGGTCAACGCCGTGCGCGCTATGAATCCACTCATGAATCCCAGGGTGATACCGGGGGATTTTTAACGTGGAGTGAATGTATTATGAGGCCGGCAGAGCGGGCACATGAAGTGTATACATAAGCATGTATGAGGCCGGCAGAGCGGGCACATGAAGTGTATAAGCATTTAAGGAGAGCACAAGGGGCGAACCGGTTGTGTGAGGGACTCCCAGTAATGCAGCTTCTTAGGGAGCTGGTCGTTTAGACAGCTAGTAATTTTGCCTGCAAGGCGGGAACTTCCAAGTTGTAAAATCTGACAAAAGTGGACGGGGAGGCCCATCCCGCGGCCACACAAATGTCATGAATGGAAATTCCACAGGACCATGCCCACGATGAGGCCATGCCTCTAGTGGAGTGCGCCCTGATGCCCAGAGGGCAGGGCAGGCATTTAGATGCGTAAGCAGAGGCGATAGCGTCTACTATCCATCTAGACAGTGTCTGTTTAGAGGCGGCCAGACCTTTGGTGCGCCCCCCAAACGACACGAAAAGCTGCTCAGCGCGTCTGAACGCGGCAGCGCGCGTAGTGTACAATCTCAGAGCCCGCACCGGGCAGAGGAGATTGGCGTCGCGCTCACTATCGGATGAAGGCAGAGCCGATAGGGAAATAATCTGAGCCCTGAACGGGGTACCAATCGCCTTCGGGACATAGCCATGTCTAGGTTTGAGAATGACAACAGAATCATTCGGACCAAACTCGAGACACGCGGCGCTGGATGAGAGCGCGTGAAGATCCCCCACGCGTTTTACTGAGGACAGAGCCGTCAGAAAAACGGTTTTGAGCGAGAGGTATTTTAGGTCCACAGACTCGAGCGGTTCGAACGGGGGTGCTTTCATAGCTTCGAGAACTATAGAAAGATCCCAGATAGGAACCGAAG
Organism: Rhinichthys klamathensis goyatoka; assembly: GCF_029890125.1. Lineage (NCBI taxonomy): Eukaryota > Metazoa > Chordata > Actinopteri > Cypriniformes > Leuciscidae > Rhinichthys > Rhinichthys klamathensis. The sequence continues at coordinate 3,319,427 of NW_026606572.1, read as the reverse complement.
GGGGGCGCGGAGGGTTCATCCTCTTAGCTCCCCTGAGGAAGCGGATGACTAACTCGTCTTTGCCCAGGGACTGAGCGCGTCGGGGTTCAGAGAACGCCGCGACGGCTGCCACGTAAACCTTGAGAGTGGAGGGGGACCTGCCCTTGTCCAGCATCTCTTGAAGGAAAACAAGCAAAGACGGCACCTCGCATGACCGTGGGTCCAGATGTTTGTCGGTGCACCATTTTGAGAACACAGACCATTTAGACGCATAGAGCCTTCTCGTGGAAGGTGCTCTAGCCTGTATGATAGTGTTTCTTACTCCTTCTGGCAAATCAACGAATAGTCGTTGATCACCCATGCATGTAGCGCCCAGCGCCGTGGATGGGGGTGCCAGATCGTGCCGCGAGCCTGAGAGAGGAGATCTGCTCTGACTGGGATGGGCCACGGGGCTGTCTGCGACAGCTGAGTGAGCTCCGGAACCCAATTCTGACTCTCGCCATTCCTGGGCTAGCGCGTCCTCGCTCCTTGAGAAAAATATTGGGCAGTGAGCGTTCTCTTCTGACGCGAAGAGGTCCACCTCTGCTCTGCCGAATAGCCGCCACAGTATTTGGACCGTTTGTGTGTTCAGGGACCATTCTCCTGAGGAGATGAGGTTCCTGGACAGTATGTCTGGACCGTCGTTCAGATGGCCCGGCACATGCGTCGCTCTGAGCGAGAGCAGGCGGCTCTGAGACCAAACTAAAATGCGGTGTGTCAGTAGGAAGAGATTCCTGGACCTGACACCGCCCTGACGGTTGAGATAGGAGACCACAGCCATGTTGTCCGAACGGATCAGGACGTGGTGTCCCCGAATGAGCGGGAGGAAGCGCGAAAGCGCGTTCTCGACCGCAAGCATTTCCAGACAGTTTATGTGTAAGGGGCTTTCCTGTGTCGACCAATGGCCGAAGGCCGGTGAGCCCTCGCAGACTGCACCCCAACCCGTGTTGGATGCATCTGTCGAGATGACTTTTCGGCGAGAAAAGGTCCCTATCGTGACGCCCTGTCGAAACCATTCTGCTACTGTCCATGGCTGCAGCGCCGTGAGACATGTCTGCGTAACTCTGATCAGCTGGCGGCCCGGTACACGGCTGTTTAACCAAAGCTGAAGCGGACGCATGTGCAGAAGGCCCAGCTGAAGCACAGCGGAGGCTGAGGCCATGTAACCCAGCATCCTCTGAAAAGTTTTCAGAGGTGAGCGGGTGCCCATCTGAAACGAGGCGGCCAGTCGCTGTACACTGCGCGCGCGCTGTGTAGACAGGCGAGCCGTCATCGTGACCGAGTTCAAATCTATTCCTAGAAAGGAAATCGATTGACTGGGTTGAAGGGAGCTCTTTGTCCAGTTGACAGAGAGGCCCAGCGTTTTCAGATGGTCGAGGAGAACTGCGCGGTGCGACAGAAGCTCCGTCTGTGATTGGGCCAAAATCGTGGGCCAGTCGTCCAGATAATTCAATATGCGCAGCCCCTGGCTCCGCAGGGGGGCGAGCGCCGTATCCATCCACTTCGTAAATGTGCGGGGCGCCAGAGATAAGCCGAACGGGAGAACGGCGTATTGATAAACATGACCCTCGAAGGCGAAACGTAAGAATGGCCTGTGACGGGGATTTATCTGGATCTGAAAATAGGCGTCTTTCAGGTCTAGAGAGATGAACCAGTCCCCCTGGCGCACCTGCGCGAGGAGTTTCCTGGTAGTGAGCATCTTGAACGGTCTCTTCATGAGCACTTTGTTCAAAGACCTGAGATCTAAAATCGGTCTGAGGCCGCCGTCTTTCTTGGGAACCAGAAAATAACGGCCGTAAAACCCCGACTCGGTCATAGATGGTGGGACTCTCTCTATGGCGCCCTTTTGCAACAGCGTCGCAATTTCTGAGCGGAGCGTGCCGGCGGCCAGCGGGCTGACAGTAGATTCGAGCCGCGCGCGCGCACGAGGCGGGCGGCGGCGAAACTGTAGCAGATAGCCGTTCTTTATAATGCTTAGTACCCACGGGGAAATGCCTGGAATGGCTTCCCACGCTTTGGAGCATGCGGCTAGTGGCCGAATGGCTATATCGCCCTGATTGCTGCACATAGCGGGCTGGACACAGTGTGTGGGCGCGCTTTGAATGTGTGTGGCAACGGGATTTGCACTCAGAGAGGAGTCTATGGGCCGTGAAACAGAGCGAGCAGAGAGGGGACACGCGCACGAGCTCGTGGGCGTGTTTATGTTCTCTGATATTAGAGCGGGTTGTGCCCGTTTCATGTGATGGGGCTCTGATAGAGACACGGGATATGTTATGCTTGTGTGTATGGGTGAGCACATGATTGTGGGCACATTTTCTACACAACTGGCAAATTTTCTCTTTTTGAGATTTCTCTGGGTAGCCGTAAAAACGGCTTTTTGTCGCTCGCAAGCGGGCTGGGACACCGGCTTGTTTGTGGCGGTCAACACTACAGCAGTCGGCGAAATAACGGGGACTGGCAGAGGGCGGAGCTTTGACGGCAGTCCGGCCGCAGCGGGAGAGCACCGTCGTTTTCTTGACTTTGCTAGGCAGACTTCTGATGATCAGGCTTCAGCGTGATCTTAGGTCGCGGGCCTCGTGGGGGCGGCGGTCTGCGGCGGCTGTCAGAGCGAGAGCGAGGGCGGCCGCCCTGTCTGCGCTGGGCTGTTTGAGTCTGCGGAGGGGGGCGCTGTGGTGGAGCTCTGGCAGGAGGCTCGCGAGAGCGGCCCGCGGAAGAGCTAGCGCGGCGGGGCAGAAACAAATTCATCGCCTGAGTAGCTTTCTGGACCTCAGAAAAGCGATCGACGATTCCCGTGACAGCAGATCCAAAAAGGCCCGTCGGGGAGAGGGGCGCGTTAAGAAACGCGGCGCGCTCAGAATCTCCCATGTCGGCGAGCGTGAGCCATAAGTGTCTCTCGGCAACACAAAGGCTGGCCATGCATCTCCCCAGAGCTTGTGCGGCGGCTTAGTGGCGCGAAGGGCGAGGTCCGTAGCACTTCTCAGATCCGTGACAGCGGGGGAGGGGGTTCTACCGCCTTCGGCCCACTCACGGAGAATATCGCTCTGTAATACTTGGAGGACAGACATAGAGTGTAGCGCTGCGGCGGCCTGACCGGCGGCGGCGTAGGCGCGAGCATGAAAGCTTGAGGTCGCTCTGCAAGCTTTCGAAGGAAGCGTGGGGGAAGAGCGCCATCTAGCAGAGGGCGGGCAGAGGTGTGCGGCGACCAAGTCCTCGACGGGCGGCATGGCTGAGTAACCTTTTTCGGCGGCTCCGTCCACCGAGCGCAGCGAGGTGGATATATCAGAGCGGTTTCTAGCCGAGAGCGGGGCATTCCAGGACTTCGTCAGCTCTGCGTGAAGTTCAGGCAGGAATGGAGCGGCCCGGTTGCACGCGGGGGTCGAGCGCCGATGAAAAAAGCTGCCGTCCATCCGGTTCGGGGCCTGCTCGGGTGGAGGAGACCACTCGAGACCGAGGCGTTCGACGGCCTGTGAGAGGAGGCGCATTAGTTCCTCCTCTATCCCGGCGCGGATCCCCGCCGATTCTCTCGTGGATCCGAGAGATGACCATTCTTCACTGTCTGATGCGAGCAGTGAACAGGAGTCCTTCTCCTCCGCGGCGTCATCGGAAGCGACAGAGCGGCCACTCGGCGGCAACTGTATGTCCGGCAAGGGCGGGGAGGGAGAGCGGGAAGCGGGAGGCGGCGGCGGCGGCCCGCATTGTTCCGCAGGGGGCTCCGGCGGCCTCAGGGAGCGGCGTTTCTTCTTACGCGGCGAAGAGGAAGGCGGCGCGGGAGCGGATTTTGCTGCCAGAAGTCGTGCCCGCAGGGACGACAACGGCAGGCTCTCACAGAAGTCGCATCCTCCATCCGCGAGGGCGAGTTCTGCGTGCTCGAGTCCCAGGCAGAGAGCGCAGATGACATGGCGGTCTCCGTCCTCGAGACGAGCGCGGCAAGAGCCGCAGGAAAAACGAGACATCTTTAAAAAGACGCTCGGCTCTTTTAGATATAAATAGAGAAAAGAGAAGGATACAGTCGTCGGATGGCGCTAGCTTGCAGGGCGGCTGAAGGTGGCGAAGACGGCCGGCTTCTTCAGGGTCCGGGAGCTCGCTAGAGTGATGCCTTCTCGACGGCGACGGCTTTTCTCAGGACAGCAGAAGCGTGCAGCTTGCTGAAGATGAAATGAATCAACATATAAGCCTGGGAGAGACTGTTATATACACCATAGCCACGCCCATTCTGGCGGGCCATGACGCAATGAGCGCGCGGGCGCCTCTCATTGGAAGCGGGTTCAGCCCCGCTCTCCCATAGGCTTAAGCAGTTCTCTCTGAGCGAACCAATGAGCTGCTAGCTAGCCTGCTCTAGGTCTGCCGCAGAGGAACTGCGTTGTGTATGGATACAAATTATGAAATAATTTTTTGGCTTCAATATCTCAGCAAAGATGAATCTTTCCCGCAGCGTAAGCTAGCTTACGCAATACGAGAGAACCTCTCGTAAGAGAACCAAACATTCAGAGATTTCAGGCTGCATTTATTTGATGAAAAATACAGTAAAACAACAATACTGAAATATTATTTTAATTTAAAATAACTGTTTTCTATTTTAATAGATTTTAAAAAGTAATTCATTCCTGTGATGGCAAAGCTTAATTTTCAGCATCCTTACTGTCTTTAGTGTCACATTATCCTTCAGAAATCATTATAATATGCTGATTTGCTGCTCAAGAAAAAATGTCTTATATTATTAATAAAAACTGTTGTGCTGCTTAATATTTAAACCTTAATTTTATGAAGTGACGCGAGCGCTTTATTTGCACAAGATAATATAATTTACCACTTTATTTACAAAATAATAATATCTAAAGCGCGTTCACGCAACAGCCTCTGCACAACACACATGTGTCGTGGTGCTCTTGAAAGTGGTAGTTGCTTGGCTGTCTATGGAGGGACTGAAAGCTCTCAGATTTCATTAAAAAGATCTTCATTTGTGTTCCGAAGATGAATGAAAGTCTCACAGGATTTGAACGAGATGAGGGCGAGTAATTAATGACAGATTTTCCATTTTCGGGTGAACTAACCCTTTAAACTACAGCCTTTTCTGTCAAGGTTTTAGGTATTGTACATTTAAGGTAGGCAGCATGAATTGCCGATAATACAGTGTTCTGTATTAAATGTCTTTGTTTGACAACTTTGCAGTCAATACTTGGCAGAATGATGAGTCAAAACTGATTTTCAAAAGTCATGGGAACTTAACTCCAAAACTAAAACAAGTGTATGCCATACGGGAAGCTGACATCATCTTCAATCACATAATGTGGAATTGAGACTTGTCCTCCATTCAGTCAAGATTTACATTCATCTGATACAGGAGTTTCTCTCCCTATTCACTTAAGTCTGACTTGCACGTGTTTTTACAGTGGTTGTTTCAGGCTATCAAGACAGTTCCTCTCTAGAGAACCATCTCAGAGGAACAAAAGGACAGAGTAGGCTAGAATAAAAAAAAAAACTAATAAACTAATCTCCAGTGAGATGTACCCGATTCATTTCATGCTTGAAAGTCATTTGACAGTCTAAGTGAACAGTAGCAAAGGGGTGGCTGTGTTCAAGTGGCATAATATAGGGAACCACACCATTGTCAAATAACTCAAAACATACAGTGCTCTGCCAAGAATGCCATTATACAGATCCAGAATTAAAACTTTACCTTTAGGAAACATTAGGGTGATTGTTAGTAATGGAATAGCTTTGCTTTAAAATCCGTCATGTCTGTCTTGTCTATTTTTATCTGCAATAAAAGCTGCATATAAAATTAGATAAGCCAAAATTCCAAATATTGGTCTATACAAATCCATCTTAAAAGCAAGAAATGGCAAATAAAGACAATTGTTTAACTGATTCGTGATACATTTGGACAAAACATCACTGCAGCTGTACCTGCCATTTGATTTTAAACTACTCTTTTAAAATTAATTAGTTTGATTGTTTGTTTTTAATGCCATGCCAGCTTCTGTGCCAATTTTCATGGCAAGAAAATGCTAAGGTAAACCATATCAGGTTTTTAAAATCTATTTTTAAATATATTTAAAATATATAAATATATTTTAACATTCTAAAATGTATCAGGTTACGACTGTAACCATGGTTACCTGAGAAGGGGAATGAGACACTGCGTCTAGGATCGACGCTATATGGAATGCCATCAGCGTGACCAGTGTCTGAAGCATGTGTAAACACACTCCAATTTCATTGGTTGGCAACAGCCCGTGACGTCATAAGCTGAGCACCCGGAAGCATAAGAGGGCCCCTGTAGCACACGTCATCAACTTCTTTGTCTGAAGGAGACGTGCAGGCAGACCCCATGGCATGGCAATGAGACAGTATCTCGTTCCCCTTCTCAGGGAACCATGGTTATAGTCGTAACCTGAGACGTTCCCTTTCAAAGCGGAACTCAACACCGCGTCTTGGATTGACGCTAGGGGGAACAAATACCCACTCCGCCATGCCGCAGGATGCCTGCCTCTAGGTGAGAATATGCACAAACATAATGGGCATAGCATACCTATGATTTTAAAAGGGGAGCAAGGGATTCTACCTTACCCTTATAGAGCTAAGAACAACGAGGGCCGTCAACAAGTAAACTTCCTCTACTTATTAGCATTGGCAAACCAGGGCCATTCCAAGGGGAGTGCTGTCCCTACTTCAAGACCCAACCATAGTTGGGGAGGGAAGTGAATGAAGTTGAGGCAAATACTGCCCATCTACTTCGATCACCTAGCATAAACCCTTGGGGCCATCCAAAGGGGAGATATGTTTCTTGTCATTTCTCAGACAGGGAGGGAAAACAAGAAAAAAGGCAAGCTACAGGCTGCCAATAACTCTAATCCACATACCAAGGAGGCTGTAGGGGGGCATTGTCCTACTTAAAAACCCCAGTACATTGGGGGAGAGCAGCTCAACCCTAACTTAAAGAAATTCACTTATCCATGACCCACTGTAGCTAGGGCTTTAACATGGGTCAAACTAGCGAGGCCTATACATTAGGGGTGGGAATCTCTAGGCACCTCACGATTCGATTCTATTACGATTCAGAGGGCTCCGATTCGATGCTAAAGCAATTATCGATTATCTGAATCTTTTTTTTGTGTGTGTGTGTGTGTGTGTGTGACTATAAATACTTTGCTTTAAAAGTACAAAGTAATGACCCATAAAGAATTAACGTACAATATATTTTATTAACATTGCAAAGAACCAACAGAAAAATAAATGTGTGCCTGAACTAGCAGCATACTTGTAGTAAATTAATAATATAACAACGGCCGGTACAGCCGAGTGTTTTTCCTCCTGGGTGGAAACGTGTCATATGGCTTCATCATGTTTCCGAAATATTTTAGTTTTATTCTATAAAGCTTACAAATAGTGTGGCTCTTGTCCAACTCCTTTCCCCCTTCAACTTCATTGAAGCCAAAATATTTCCACACGTCAGCTTTTAAGTGTTTGGATTTCGCGCTCAGCCATCGCGTCTCTGTTATGTGCATGCCACAGACGGTCCGGGCACTGCACTTCCGCGCTTCAGAGTTCCGTCTTTTGCGTTCCGTCAGTATTACGTTATTATAAACATATATTTAAAACATTTTTTTTTTTTTTTGAAAATCGATTTTTGACATTTGTGAATCGATTCAGAATCGTCCACGTCCGCATCGCGATGCATCTAAGAATCGATTTTTTCCCCCACCCCTACTATACATCACCCACCCAAAGAGGAGTATATTCCTAATTCAAGATCCAACAGTGGTTGGGGAGGGAGGTACTAGGGGGAAGTGATTGCCCTAGTACATACTCTATTCACCCTACATCAACCTTAAGAGGGTACCTTCCAAAGCAACCATCTGCAAGGGGAGCATACAATTTTACTTTAAACCCTAATATATAGAAAATATAGCTCGACCCAGGGAAACAAGATACTTCAGGGTATCAGAGCAGAGCAAGAGAGATGTCAGACACAATCAACCTCCGCCCACAGCCACTGACCCATACTACTCTCACTTTGGGGAGCATGTAGGGGGGCAGGATCTCCTTAGGATGTCAGAGGGCATTTATGAACCCACGGGAGGATTGGATTATGTATTAATTTAATGATGGATGGATGCGCTTTTTTGTCATACACCTAGGATGGCTTGAGGGTGAGTAAATTATGGGATAATTGGTCAATTTTTTTATTTATTTGGTGAACTAGTCCTTTAAAGTCCCTGTAAAGTTAAAATTAAGTATGTGTTCTGAGTTTGTCACACCACAGAAAAATGTGGTATTAGCCACCCAGCCAAATTTGAATGATAAAAAAAGCCGGCAAGTACATAAAATAAGCTATCAAAATCTTGAAAAAATGAGCATTATTCTCTGCTCTCAAACGCTGGGGGCGTGTCCGCTGGCTGCGCTGAAACCACGCCCACTCGCAGGAAAGCTGCCGACGCTGATATTAGGTGATACTGCTTTCGGGACGGGGAGATGAAGGCCGAAGCAGGAGATAGTCGGTTCGGCCCCATTCACCAGTAACAGCTGATTATCAGTGAATCCCAGTTGTCTCCGACGAAAGTTTATAAAACTATCCGTGTAAAATGATCGCTACAGAGGCGGGTGTTGGCGGTGATCCTCAGCTCTCCATCAAGGTTGGCTCGTCACAAAATTAATCCACCTCTTCTTGATGTGATTGTTTTTAGGAAATTTAAATAAAGACACCAATCTGTTTTGTACATGATCGTATCCAGGTAGTAGCCTACGCATTTCCGTGTCGAAGGCATAGCTAGCTAGCAAACTGTAGGCTGTAGTAACTAATAGTACTGACAGTAACTCGCGATTGAGCGCCAAACTGATGCGAATGTGCTCTATTGTTAGGGGAGGAGCCAGCCTCAGTGGCCTCAGTTCGTCATCAAGTAGGGGCGTGTCCACGAGGTCAGGGGCTCCAGTGCGTCATCGAGCCCCGTTTTAGCCCCGCCCAAAAAATCCAGAAAATAGCAATGGTGAAAAACTGTTTAACGGTCTAACTCCACAATTCAGTACTTCACAGTTCACAGTCTTTGTAATATGTTTTAGCAATACATTTCTAACATTTATAATGGGTTTAGAATTTTTTTTTTAGAATTGCCTTTACAGGGACTTTAAGCAACATCCCACAAAGAATATTGTGAAGGTGTCTTTACATAGCTGAGTTAAGGCTGCTTTCTGCCTGCTCAAAATTATGTGTATAGATGCAATGCAGCATAAAAAGTCAGACTAAATGATTCCAGCTCTGACCCATCTCAGAATCTAAGTATGCATTTGTAATTGCTCTGTTAATGCATCTGCAGCTCTGAGCAGCAATAAACAGTGTGTAAAGACGAAGCTTTCCAAAGTGTTTCTGTGCCATCTTTGTAGTGTGAATTTGTCATTAGACTCTATATCAAACTCTAAATTAGGTACAAGGCCACAAGTAACCACAGCCTGCTGATATAGAGTCTAACAGCACAATTATGAGTGTGATATTGCTTTTATACAACGACTTAAATTTAATTTACTAAATCATTGATTCACTCATGCAGAAAGAGTTAAAAAATCCCCACACCTGTCTGTAATGATGCAAACACCACTCTTGTAACACTCAGCCAATCAAATTGATATATTACAGACATTAATCCATTAACACAACTGCAAAAAGTCAAATGAAATACTGCTTCCATGGTTTACAAAACAAGTGCTTTTTCTCAACTGGTGGGTTGCAGGACCATTATGAGTGGGTCACGGAGAGTGCGTTCTTTTCTGATGCAGGACTTTTATTTTGATAAATGCATGTGAAAGCCATCCAGATTGACAGGTGACAATGTGAAATTATTACTTTATTCTAGCAATAAATATGGCGAAACACAAGTATTACCCCAAATATGTAAAACACTGATTTACGTACATTGACGACAAAAAGGGCCTCAGTGTGAAACCTCAGTGTGTGATGTATAGTGAAGTACCCTCACAAGAAAGCATGAAACCATCTAAATTGAAACGTCATTTAGAAACAAAACATCCGGGTTGCAAATACAAACCTGTGGAGCTGAGGGCATTGCATAAGTGCCTAGCATCTTCGTGTTCAAAACAAGTGCAGGAACTTGCATCTTATATGTAGCTCACCGTATTGCAAAAGCTAAGAAAGTCCACACAATAGCAGAAGAACTTCTCTAACCTGCAGCCATGGACATAGTCAGAGAGGTGCTGGATCAATCTGCAACAGATAAGCTGAAGACCATACCACTGTCAATTGATACGTATGTAGGCACATTGAAGAAATGGCTGATGATATAAAACAACAGACTACAACTCACGTACAGGCAAGTGCTTATTAAACTTTTCAGATGGATGAATCCACGGACATTGCTAATCAAGCAACTTTACTTGTTTATATGAAACGTGTGCGAAGGGGACTTGCACGAGCATTTTCTCTGCAGCAGAGATCTCCCCACCACTACAACGGCAGAGGGCATTTTCAATACTGTGGATTTGTTCTTGGCTGATGGCACAGCCTCTATGACCAGAAAACACTCTGTGCTGGTGAAGAGAATTCTTGAGAGGGCACCAAACATGACCTGGAATCATTGCTTTTAGCATTGGGAGGCATTAGCAGGAAAGAAAGAGACATTAAAAGAAGTCGTGCCAAGAACACTTAAGTGGGTCGCACACCGGACGAGAAGCGCAGCGCCGCGTCGCGCCACGTCTAGGACAACTCCAGGTATCGCACACCGGACGCGCACATTCTAATCGCGCGAGCACAATTTTGAATCAACTCCTGGTAGAAGAGCTGCACGATGTGTGTTTTATCTTGATTTATTATTTTTTTTTTATGTTCATTGAATAATAGCTGATGTTTGAACATTAATCAAGTAAAAGTGTCTATCACGTTGAGTCTGTTATTTTGTTGTAACGTTATCCGTTGTCTAGGCAACTATGTCACATAATACAATAGTATTTATTTAGCTAGCGTTTAGCTAACCCGAGTGAAAACAGCACAGGGTGAAGCCATGTACATTAACGACGATTTGAGACAAATAAATGCAAATTTAATATAAAACTATGCAAATGGCGCTCTGTGGCGCGGCAGGGTTTTGAACAAGGTCCTGAGCCGTAGCTGGGCGCCGCGGACAGACGCCGAATGGCGCCGCCGGTGTGTGTACACTCATAGAGAATAATGTGTTCGAATTTTAAAGACCTGGCGCTGCGCGACGCGGCGCTGCGCTTCTCGTCCGGTGTGCGACCCCCTTTAGTGTTTTAAAAATCTGTGCAAAGACCTGGGCTCTGAGCACTTACAGCTATTGTACCCCTCCAAAGTTTGTTGGCCCTCGAGGGGAAAAGTTTTGTTAATGTGTTACGAACTTATAACAGAAATTGCTGCCTTCCTTTTGGAAAATAATTGTCCTTATGCCGATCTTTTTATCTATGAAATCTGACTTGCACAAGATGCTTATCTGGCTGAGGTGTTTGCGTACCTCAACACGATTTAATAACTACTTCCCTCAGAAACATAAAGATAATCTCTGGATACGTGTAGCGTCTGGACCAATCAGAGACACAAATTATTCATTATATTTAATTAATAATCAACAAACTCACTCTTCCAACAAAGTTCTATGAAACTTCCCCCACAAATGAAGCCAACACTGGCAGAACCCATTGTCCTGTTACATGACACCTTAAGACTGATAACAGTTTTATGACCCAAAAGAATGTGCAGGGAATTGTCTCCTAAAGCCTAGTTCACACTACATGATTTTAAAAACGTCGGGCTGAACTGTGCGGTTCACACTACATGACTTGATCTCTGTAAAATCAGGAGTGTTCAAGTTGTTGAGCTAGTTCACACCACACGACACAACGTGATTGATCCGCAACAGGGGGTAATGCACTACACGAGTTGACAACAACTCTGTCACCCAACGATTCTATCTTGTCTACAAACCACGTTTTGTCACGAAAAATCACGCGATAAAACGAACCGGAAATGACGTGAAACAGCACGCGCGCCAATACCCAGCGAAGAAGACAAAGAAGAACACAACACGCGAACATGCCTTGCTCTGATTGGCTGTAGCTCATGACATCACGTGAGCTTGAGTTGTGCGACAGCTCTGGATATCTAGCATGCTAGATATTTTTCTGGGCTCGGCGACGCGTCTGCGAGGCGTCTGCGAGCGTCTTTGATGTGTTGTTGGCTCTTTCATACTAACAGATTGCCGAGGGTTCATCGCCCGCTAATCTCCCGCGATTTGCACGCGATAACACCCTGACCTGTCGGCGAGCTCAACGATTTGCAAATCGGGCTTAAAATCATGTAGTGTGAACTAGGCTTAATTCTTGCTGAGAAGAAGAAATGAACCCTTTTAATCCTATATATTCTATATATATACTGTATATAACCATGTGATAAGTGTCTTAACATGCATCTTATTTTCCATCTCATAATTTTCCTTTTATGTGGTTTGGCCTATGTATTCATTCTCTCTTCTAAACTATTTTGGTCTGAAACATGACTTGCATACTATGGTTAACCAAAATCATACGTGTAGCATGTTTAGTCTCTATAAAATCCAATCTTCGTCCCCCATTTGTTAATTTACATTACATTTTGCTAACTTTATGACGCATTAGTATTATAAGAATCTTGTAGATTCTTTTCGTAAACACCCAATGAAATTAAACATTCAAATGCCTTGCTAGGGTCGTAAAAGGGGTCGTAAAAAACTCTCTCCAAAGGGGTAGCTTCGCATTGGCTCACACACCTCCAGAGGGTGTGACATTTTCACACTTTAAAAATCACTGATCATCAAGATTAATTCTCTCGTCCTCTTAGCTCTTCGCTTGTCCTTTCTGGTCCTCTTAGGCCCCGTCCACACTACTGCGTTTTCGTTTAAAAACGGAGACCTTTTGCTACGTTTGCACCTCCCGTCCACACTAAAACGGCAAAAACGGAGACCCAAAACGGAGAAGTTTAGAAACGCTGCCGACCCGTTTTTCGTTTTGAATCTCCGGAGGGCGTTTTAGTGTAGACGGGACAAAACGGAGAACTTTAGAAACAATGACGTAGTAGAGGCTCACGCTCGGCTCTATGATTGGGTGTCATCAGTCATGGCGTATATCTTTGCTAGCAGCTGTTGTACAAGTAAATTCTGCATTTTACACTGCTATAACTGCCTACATGCGCCGGAGTCAAGCTATTATTCGAGCGATCTGTGACAATTCCCGTGTGCAGCGGCGGCGTTGACCGTACATGGAGCGTCGGTTTGGGGTTAACCCAGAGCATGGTGGGATAATTTTATCAATGAAGTTGTGTTTACACCGGCGCGCGCATGCCCAGTGTTGGTGAAAGGTCACGTGATCCGCGTTTTCAGTCGTTTTAATGTGGACGGAGATCAATTCTAATACGCAGCTAAAATGCTGGTGTGGACGGAGATAGTGTGGATGGGGCCTTAGCCTCTTGCGCTCTTAGCCTCTGGCTCTCTTACTCTCTCAGTCCTTCCTGAGAAGTCTTAACGTGAAGATGATGCTGAACTAGAAGTCCCCCAAGGAATCCAAGCTTGCGCCAGGCTGCGGCCTTGTCTTTCCATTCACCAAAGATCCTCTGTCTCCCACTGGTTCTCTCTCATCAAGACCACATCAGCAAAGATCAACTGGAGCCTCAACAAATTGCATCAGGACAGTTTAATGCAAATGGACGAGACATGCAAGTACCAAACTTAGTCTCATTATTTGATACATTAAGTATACTTACCCCTTTAAACAAGGGCGTGTTAGAACTAAACTGATTGTTTGCTCAGGCTGTTGATCTGCTGAACTGCAAACAATGCTATAACTTCTTGCTTTCTTGTATTCTGCTTCAGCTCTCTTTCCCTTGGGAAACTGTATGCATGTATGTATGTATGTGCATTTTAAATAAGTAGTTTAAATGTTTAGTCTAGTTAATAAAGTCTTTTTCATATCACAAGTAAAGTTGTCCATGTCTCAAGCTCATATCTGGAGTCACTAATCATAGATCTTGACTACTTGCTCTTAGTAGTACTTAGTAAGAAAGACATTTCCCATGCCCCGGAAATGTACATTTCTATTAATTAATTAATAACCGATATTGAGTGTTCACGGGATGAACCGAGTAATTGGTTGTAATATTAATGTAGCTACATCAAGTTAACCTGATTAACTGATCCAAATATTCATAATCAATTATAACAAGTTATGATTGATTATTAATATTTCATAGAGCTAGTTTGCTACAATATGTGATCCCTTTGGAATCGACATGGAAACGTCACGTTGCCAAGCAACACAGAAAATCAGCTGGTAAAGCTGTCATTTCAGATGCTAAAAAAGAAATTTGGTGAGGTAAGCCTTTCCCAGTTTTGGTGCCATGATGCGAATTTTGACTATCCGTCCCTCGCCACTCATGCAATCAAAATCATCCTACCATTCAGCACTGCATATCTGTGCGAAAGTGGCTTCTCTTCTTAAGTCCAGCTGAAGTCAAAGAAGAGGAACAGGCTGGGCATTGAGTACGATCTTAGGTTAGCTCTCTCTACTTTCACCCCATACTTTGAAACCCTTATCAGGAGTAAGGCACATCCTCAATTATTTCAGCTTCCCAAATGACTGTTAAGTGAATAGATAGTGACTACGTTTACAAGCTTTCAATATTCGGGTTATGGTCGGGTTAAGGTCACTATCCTGGTTTCTGAAACATTCGGAATAACCCGTTTACATGCGTGAGCAGAGAGAGTTACTCCTGTATACATGGAATTTGTAATCAATTCGCCTTTGGCTAAGCCCAGCCCCCCTTAGTTACTGTTGCTACATCCGACAAACAAACTTCATCTGGGCTCTGGTATCAACATGGCTTATGCTGTGACAGCTCTTCCTGCTGAAATTTTATCAAACTTTTATAAAGCAGCAAATAAAGTGTCCGATAGAAGTAGGCAAAAGGGGCTGCAATATGCGTTCGAAGGCTATATTCACGACATACAGGTGAAACGCAAGGAACAACAAGGCATCCAAATAGAGGCAAAAGCATACCGGTCACAGTCAAAAAATTAACCACCGCATATCCTACTAATCGAGACGGAGGCTGGAACTAACAATATCAAGGAGCAAACACGGTTCGTGCAAAGCTGGGTAGGTCTCTATTCACTTCTATAATCGTTATTACAAAGCAAACGGACTACGCGAGTATAACGTTGTATTTATTAGCAGCGTGTGCTAGACGACACTTGTCAGGATTTGACTTTGGTTTTGGGAAGGGAAAAAAATGCACACCCCCATTTAACCTCTCTTGGAAACGCGTATCTGTGTTACAAATGCCCCAGGCACAACGTTTAACCATATTTTTGATAAAACTACGACGGTAATAGCCTGCCAAGACCAAAAATATGAGACGCCTGTGTTAAAGTCAATGGAGCGCTGTGAAAAAAGTGTCGGACCTCTGTGGGAGCTCGTTCTTGGCTGCGCTGTGATTGGTCAATCTACATTCTAGGGTGTGGCTTAGCCAAAGGCGAATTGGCAATATCTCGATGTAAACGGCGACGTACGGTTAAGCGTCTGGATGTACGGACAACCTTAAGACGCAATATGCGTCATTTCCGATTCTTCTTCCAGTATCCAAAGAAAACAACAACAGCAGCAGCATGCGGATAATGAATAGTTCGGGGCAGATAGCGATCGCCTTTGTTTGTGCTTTGGTGCTGGTACTGACCCACCAGCAGCACTTGACACCACTGTGTCAACTCGCCATGTTTACCTCTACTTCTTGTTTACTTCCGGTATACTGCACGCGGGTGTCTGGCGCATACAAGAAGTTCCTCAACTCAAAAGACCAAGATTCCTTGCGAATAGAACATGTGCAGAACACAAATCAATGTTCCTTTTGATGGGGATATGCCGATACGCGTTTACATGACCAAATATTCGGGTTAGAAAAGAGGTAAACCAGGGATCATATTCGGGTTTTTAAAAACCGGAATATGAGCATATTTGGGTTTTTGCCGGTGTTTCCATGGCCGTGCGCGACCGGGTTATTGCTAATATTCCGGTTTGAACGGGTTATTGGCTGCTTGTAAACGTAGTCAAAGTTGTAATATTAGATGTAAATGTGGTTATGATTCTATTTATCATTCTACTGTTAAGTAGTTGCATGCAGGTATGATGTTCATTCTGTTCAACAGGATCAGTATCAATATGTTTTATGTTAGTTCAATGTGTTGCAAGGACCACCAGTCGGCCCAACAATGTAATTTAGCGGCGTGGGCGAAGGTATAATGCATATTTATTTTCAGACCTTCGGTGAAGTTCACTTACTTTTACTTTAGATCTGTGCTTAATCTGACCCTTAAATTCAAATGAATATTTAAAATTAGATTGTGTTTCTAATTAGGAACTAATCATAAATATTGGTTATGTATTAATTTAGACATTTGATTATTCTGGGTATCCCATACTTTCAATTATTCGTTCATTAGGGATCCGATGCCACACAGAGTCACACGCCGGCTGGGTTACGTGGATCTCATGGACACAAACTCGCCAGTCTGATCTTAGACAGAGGGTGCAGGGTTATTTATTTATTTTATTTATTTGGATCCCCATTAGCTTCCACAATGTGGTTGCTAGTCTTCCTGGGGCCCATAAAAGTACTACTGAAACATATGTACAGTTAAAATGCACAAATATAACATACATAAATATAACATTCATATAACATTACCACATGTATACATTTATCCACATATACACATTCACACTCATACAGCATTTGACAATATCAGTACCTATAAACAGTCACAAATTAACTGATGTAATACTATTAATTGTAATCTGTTTTAGAGTCTTCTTAAAATTACATATGTTGGATATATGCCTTGTTTTTAAATACAATTTATTCCAAGCAGCTGACGATCTAACTAATACTGTTCTTGCCATACAATTGGACCTTGCAGATGGAACCACTAACACAGGGTTAGCTATTACCTTTTTTGGCGGTTGCCTACTTGTACAAAAAAAAGTGTAGTTTATTTAGCCCCTTCAGTACAACTTGCTAAATCAGTGATGGAGAAATCAAAAGGTCTTCAGATGACATGGCAACTGCTCCATTTATTCATGAGCCTTTAGTCTGACCTATTCTGGACACAGATTTGTGGCAGCATCAGCCTCCTCATAATCTACTGGTCATAATGATTTCAAGAGAGTCCAAAATGAATCAGAACTTAACAATTTATTTGTCAGTTCAAAATGTATCATGCCAATCACACAATTAAACAATTAGGAGCCAATTTTAAAATGATAATGCAATTGTGAATCACATTGTAACCACCTGGCAATTCTGTGCTCCTGTATATGGTTTTACTGCAGCTATATGGTAAATAGCAGGGTGTTCCATGTACAAAAACAAATGCAACATAGTCACAAGAATTCCCAATGACTGCTCTGCCACTTCCCAGTAAATACCCAGAACAAAAGAGTTGTAAATATTTATTACACCAATATTGTTGGATTTGTTGAACCTACTCATGCCCCAAAGGATCACACCTGGTTTCAGGAAAGAGGAGCAATGATTACCAGATATCTTGAAGAGACACCACCAAAAAGAGAACAGAATTATCCTAATAATATAGCCTAAGTGACTGTTGTGAAATTGAGACCATTTTACCAATCGCACTGAGACATTTAAAATTATACCAAACATGAAAGGGAAAAAACAACACATTCACTAGATACAATAGAATAGAATTTCAATAGAACACCAGCTGAGACCCCGAGGAAACATTTGAGTATATCTACACTCTTAGATTCTGTCTAGTCGAGTCTCGCGTATATGCGAGTCCGCTAACAGAGACTTCACATTGATCTGTCTCTTCAAAGTTAACAGTTTTTCTGCCTCATTGAATGCAACTAGTTGCTTTGATATTATCTGAAACTGGAATGTCACTCGAAAGGTCATCCACTGACATTTGTAATTTCATAAACAACACACACAATAAAATGAATCTAAATGTGGAGAAAAAAATGGAATGCAGTCTGAACTAAACTATACTGTTAAATGTTGAAGTGCACTTTCAAAACGCATTGGTTTTATCCTATCTAAGCCCTGCTAAGACTAATGAGTCAGAGAGACATTAGTCATCACATAAACTGATAAGTGATCACACATGGACAAGTGCTCTTGGAAATCCAATATTTACTTAGTTCCGCTTATGTGCATGAAACGACACCCAACTTTCCAATCAGAAGATATGGATATAAAGTGTGATTTGCTCTATCGAATAAAGCACTTACTGAAACAAACCCAATCAGGAGGGAAGATGGTCGACTCTCTGACCTTTTCTACAGTGTGTGTTGGATCCTCTAACCTGTTCCTGCCTTATCAAAGCACAGAGCAAACATACACAGACTGTGAGGGCTTTCTACTGCAAACAGGGGTTTAATCTAATTCCTCCGCCTAGTTATCGGCTTCTCTCCGGTTTCAGATGTAGACTGAGTTCAGCTTTTAAACTTGCACTTGTAAAATCACACATTCTCTTTCCCCTAGAGAGAAGCTAGTGTGTTTGTTGCACGTTTAAAACCCATCTGATTAATTATTCAAGGGTATTATTTTCAGCATTCAATCTATTTCCTGCATCAGCGGTGCTGATAATGGGTCCCGGTGGAGTAGGAGAAGTCATGCATGCATATTCCTTGTTTATTCCATGCTCACCTCATAAGAACTTCACAGATGTACTGTACCTGGCGCAGAAATCAATGCTCACATTGGTATTAAAATACATTCAGGGAACAATTTCACAAACAGATGATTATAAGAACTCAACTAGGTACTCCTGCTATGTAAATTAGTTTGAGGCATTTTTCTTTTGACAGTTTCAGTAACAGCTTGGGATGTGGCACATCTTATTTATTTATTTCCCCAGAGGTTTGTATTTTTCTTTCCCTACGTGCATAATTTCAGGCTTTTACAGCAGATAAGTGCACACTGTCACTATGAAAGTTCATTCGGCCTTCTAAATGAACTTAACAGGAAATGGGTGACTTCATTGAAATTATTTACAATTTGTGAATTTCAACTCAATAGTTGTGAACTTAACTATGAAATATTCAAATACACATATATGCATACATCACATACATTATATGGCTATAGATAGGATTCTGAAAAACATGTTTTTTTTCCCCCCAGTGTTGTTGTTAATGTTGTGGATATTTCAGCAAACAGATTAACAGGATTAAAAAGGGCAAATATTATCACTCAACTGAACACAGCACAAGCATTTTAAACACGTTTTTGCTCCGTCCATGCAACAAATGTGCGTCCTTGAATGAGTGGGGTTTTATAGCGTATTTAATTCAACTGCTCATGTAATGTCAATGGAATGACCCATTTCAGGGGTGGCCAAAATTAAGATTTTAAATTGGTCAGAGCAAGAAATGTATCTTTAAAGTTCATTTTACAAGAAGACTACTTTTTTCATTCATTTATTTGACTGATTATTTAATTCATTCAGTTATTTTAGGTCGATTCAATCTTTCATTCATTTATTTGATTGATTGAGTCATTCATTGGTTGATTCACTGATTCACTGATTGATTCTTCCACTGATTCATTAATTCATTCCTTCAGTTGATGTACTCATTCGTTTGTTCGATTGATACATTTATTCATTTGTTTGAATGATTTGTTCATTCTTTCATTCATTCATTCGATCTATCCGTCCATTCATTCGATCCATTCATTAGATCCATTGACTGATTGATTCATTCATTCGATTGATTTGATCATTTATGTGTTTGTTTGTTTGATTGATTGATTGATTGATTGATTGATTGATTGATTGATTGATTGATTGATTGATTGATTTGTTTGATTGATTCATTTGATTGTTTCATTCATTCATTCATTCATTAGTTCATTAATTCGATCCATCCATCCATTCATTCGATCCATTCATATAATCCATTGATTGATTCATTCGTTCAATTGATTTGTCCATTCATCCGTTCGATTTACTTGTTCATTCATTCGTTCGTTCGATTGATTCATTCGTTCAATTGATTCATTCATTCATTTGTTCGATTGATTAATTCATTCATTCATTTGTTCGTTCGACTGATTCATTCATTTGACTGTTTAATTCATTCATTCATTCATTTGTTTCATTGTTCAGGTGTGTTTGATTAGGGTTGGAGCAAAACCCTGCAGTGAAGTGAACCTCAAAGTCTCATTACTGAAATCACTTTAGTATCACTGCATTCTGACACAAAGTCAGAATTTAAATACATTTAGACTGTTTTCATATGCTTGTGTTGAGCTTTTGCTTTTGGTTGCTTTCCCTTTTACTCTACAACAACAAGACAGTTAAGAAAAATGGCCTGTGTTTAGGACATGAAGCAGATCAGATCTGACCCTGGCACCCTCATGGGAGGACTACAATGTCTCAACAGCTCTGAGAATCTGTTATGTGACAATCTGCACTTATACAAGTACGAACAACGAAGCACCATGCATCTTTCATCTTCACTTTTATATTCATGGTCAGCGCATCTCATAAAAAGGATGAACAAATCAAGACTAATGCTCTCAGAATAAACGCCTCTCTTGGGTAAACACTTAATGAGAGAAATGGCTCATTCAGTAAAACTGTGTTGACTAAATAGAGACTAGTATCAAACACATTCGTCTCTGGTCCTCAGATTAGCATCTCATCTGCTGAGCTGTGTATATACTCAGCCAAAGGCAATGAGTTTCCTAATGAGCCAATGCACTGTAACGCAAACATTAATATTAGCCAACAGACAATACATTGCTTTTTTAATGTTTATGGGCAGAACTCCAGAAATCTATTTGTTCTTTGCTGTAGAGTGCCTTCCAAATTAACATAACTTACATCTTTACAGGAAACAAAAAACACATGTATTTTAAAAATCGGTTTATAAATTAAACTCTCTGAGGTGATTAATTCATGACTAATCATTAACTACAAATTAATCTGTAATTAAATAGTCTACATGTTCAGGATATCTTGTATTTTATATAACAACGGCAGATAAATAATATTAATCAGAAAACAACTGCATGGCATGTCCATTTATGAAACAAATTAAGTACTTTTATAAATGCATGTTTCCCCAGATTAACACAACATTCGCTTGCTAAAGCAAATGTGCATTTGCCATCAGAAACGGATTATTTTGAGTTTCTAAACAATGCGAATACCCCAACGCCCTCAGAGAAAAACAGATTTTGCATTCCACACAGCACACACGATAACAATTACATTTTTATCAATGTCGTAAGTAAGAACGAGCTTTAATTTAGGAGGGGGTTCTTCTAAACACATAACATTTCGAAATCCACAGCAAAAGGCGGGTCATAAAAGACAAATAGAAAAAAAATATATATATATTGTTAATATTTTGTATTAATCCTTAATATTAATCCTAATATGTAACACGAAATGTCGGTAGTCCATAGCTGTAAACAGAGACAGGACATGAGGATAATAACTAAAAATAAAACAATATTCATTGAAGTACGATTAGAAGAACCACAAAGAGACGACATATGAAACCCATGAAAGCACTAAAATTCAAATGCAATATTCCACAAACAGTGACCAAGGCCTTGCAAGCCTGTTAAAGTTTCAACAATGAGAAAGACCTGGTGTTGCAAGTCTTTTATTTCCGACCAGGGGCGTCACTAGGATTTTCATTTTAGGGGGGCTAAGCCCCCAATGTGATTTTTAAAAAATATATAAAAAATGTAACACTTTAGTTTAGGATCTAAAGCTCACTATTAACCATTTTCATTACGATGCAAAGGCACGGTTTTATAATAACTGTGGTCCCAAATGTGAGGCAGGGCAAATACGGGGGTTCGGGGTCTCCCCGAGAAAATTTTGATTTCTCTGATCTACATATGTGTATTTTAAGATGTTCTGAAGGCCAAAAAACTTGGATAGTGGGCAGCTGATTATTTTTCTCTCCTCATCAGCATCACACTCTTTTTCTCTTTGTTTTTCTCTTGCCCTGTCTCTTCCCCTCCTAAAGCTGAGCTTTGACTGATATAGGCTTTTCATTTTTGTCTGTCAGTGAAGAAAGTAAACATAGGGTCAACTGATAGGTTGATTTTGCCTGAATCATTTTCTCAGACGCGTTTATTTACTGAAAGCTACTAAAGGTAATTAAGTTTATTAAATGCATTCACAATATGTAGGCTACACATTTATTATTGATCTTATGCCTAATACAGGGCCGTAGACAGGGCTTTATAATCACAGAGGTCCTAAATTTGAGGTTGGTAGGGGGTTCAAATTTTTTATTTCTCTGATATGTGCATTTCAAGACGTTTGAAGACCAAAAAAAAAGGATAAGAAATAGCTTTAAAACCATGTCAGTGGGCAGATTATTTTTTTGTCAATACCTGCTGCTCTCTTCTCATCTCCATCACTCTTTCTTTTTTTACTAAAGGCTACAATTTGTATTATATTCTCATGTACACATTCATTATTAATCTTGTGCCTAACATGATGAAAACGGCTTTGTTAATGTTTCTTGTAAACTAATTATTACATTACATGAGTCACGTTAGGACTATTTTCAGCTCAAAATGGCGAAATTAGACACAACTATATTAGTTTGCCTGATTATTTTTTTGTCATTCGTTTAACATTTATGACATAAAAAAAGTAAAATATGAAATGTTAAGTTTAGCTACTTACATCTTATCTCGCACTTGACCGTACGCGAATTTCAGCAAAATTCGCGCTCAGCAGCGTCTGTGAACATAAAGCCCGCCTACTTTGATTTGATTGGTCATCTCAAATATTCTGACATTGACGAGCAGTGACAGACCAATGAGGCTCAGATAAACACACACATGAACACACACACAGTCACACACACACACACACACACCCTGTCCTCTGTTTCTGACGTGCTCTCTGCTCGGCGCCGCTGCGGATTGAAGATGAAGAACGCGCTGAATCTGATTATAACAAGACTGAAGCGAACACGAATTTGTGTAGCCTACATTAATCTCACATTTTTAGGGGGGCTAGGCAGAAGTTTAGGGGGGCTGAAGCCCCCCTAAAAAGGGCCTAGTGACGCCCCTGTTTCCGACAAAATTGAATTCGGTCTCTCCAAACACCACCGCTCTTGATCTCCTATGCTCAAAGCAGCCATGTTAAAAATGACTATAATAAGATTTTTGGGTGCTAAATTAAAGTGACTCCAGTAGCAGCAGAACCCATTATTTGTGTAATGGAGCATTTGCAGCGGAGACTCAGAGCATGATATCACAGAGAAGCTTATTTTCTTGTGAACAGCGTTGAGTCAAGCAAACACAACAAAGCTTTGCTCAAACACCTCCCTAATCACTAGCAAGCTCACACAGCCCCATGAAGGTACAACACCAGTGGATGCCGAACACAAAATGCCTTGACTGCCCTCTACTGGCTACAGTGGATGAGGGGCTTGGGTTAGGACAAGATAAGAGTAAAAGAGGTTTCCATTCAAATTCATATCCAAACATTGACTTTAAAACTGTTTACTTAAACATGCATTAGGCTAAAGATGATTTATATTGATTGTATTATATCCTCCTGGTACCCAGGAATAGACTTTTGTCCTCTGTAGTGGACATTATTTTAGTGAATTTCTCTGACATCATACATGTCACAGTTTTAAGTCACATTCAGGGCTATTCAAAGACATCAAATGTTTGGAGGTTTCACCATGATAAAAACTTCTCATTTGTTTTTAAAAATGTCTGACAATAATTTGGTGGTCAAATTTAGCACTTTTATGGAAATGTGAGAATATTTAGCAATTATCATTTAAATCTGACAAATTTTTCTAAATTGTTTTTTTTTTTTTAAATCAACATCTCAGGAAAATGTTATGGAGGTTTCTAATCAAAATATGACTTTCTGTTACAAAACCGGGCATTGATTTGATACATTTCTACTGTAGAGGACACCAGGACTTACAACATGTTTATCGGGCATTTTGGGAGACACGACAAGTGAACAGGGAAATAAATTATATATCAATATTCATATCAATATTAGATATTATTATGAAAATGTTGCCAATTATTACTCCCATTATTACACTTCTTCATTACATGTTGCCCCAAGAACACATTAATATGCTAATTCGACACAGTGTATATACATTGTATTGAATAGGACTACCCATTTATGGCCACATATTTCATAAAGTAAAATGGTATATCAATTTATTCCATTATATCTTTCATAACATAGTTGAGAATCATCTTTATACAAATTTAGCTTAAAACCTAAACCTGAAACCTAAAAATTGATTGGTGAATGAAAAAACAACTTTTTAAACAACTGAGTCCTGGGGCCTATACCATGATGGTAGTTGAACAAACTCAGGGTTACAGGATTAGTTTCGAGTTGACAAAACCAAACCAATCCAACCAGACTTTGTTAGTACCATGATGCGGATCATCAACTTTCTCTGTCAACTCAGGCTTTGATCCTGAGTTTAGGAGTTTAGGTGTGACATCAGCGAACAGCCAATTCATTTCTCACTAAAGAAGCAGCGCGATTCACTTCTCTCTTCTGCAGAATATTACGAGAATGAATCACAACAACTAAAAGAAAAGGTCTTGCTATATCACTGCAAGTAAAAGTTGTGAAGTTAGTTTATACAGTTGATAAAGGTATAGAGAGAATTGAACATTTAAGCTAATATGTAGTCATTTTATAGCTTTATGTATCGATTCTAAAGCGTATTTATATTACCTTTTATATATTTATTCCTTTAAACTGTCCGTATTAATAATTGATAAAATAAAATTGGACATGTGCGATTGATTAATAATTACATAAATAATATCTAAATCATACAAAATTATTATTCTAAATAAGCGTTACTAATTAAAAATAATTTGCTATGTAGTGACCTTTAATTTGGAGTAGAAACAGGTGGAGTGACTTTATCGTTTGCTCACAGCTGATTGGTCCAAGTTCGTTTTGCAACCTCTTACCTGGAACATAACCTGCCCTGGACCAGGTTAGCCGTGGAGCGTAAGTTACTATGGTGATAAACACTGCAAAAATCCAAACCACTTTCATGGTGCCTAAAACCCAGGGTTGGCCCAAACTAAACTGAAACATACCTGGCTAGGCACCTAAACCGGCTTCATGGTATAGGCCCCATGGTGTCCAATACAGATGACAAAGCATAATATGAGAATAACATATCTTATTTAAGAAAAAGAAAAAAAATTCTGGGTCTCAGGAGGATATATGGAAGATTTTTGCTGTTTACTTCAGATAGTAACATTAAAATTACTAAAAGTTAGTACAACTGACGTTATTTTTTTATAAATAAGTAAGAAAAAACAAACAAATAAATAAACACCATCTTCCAAAGTGCCAATTACTCAAATAATAGCTAATCAAGACTAGTTTAAGGTGGGTAACAAGGTGAAAATGACCCTGTATTGAAAAGATAATAATAAAAAAATGCATATACACACATAATATGCACTGCAAGAGCAAAATCGTTTCAGAAATATCAGCAGATGCAATCACATGGAGTCTGTAATTAAAGTTTCAAACCACTTTAGGACCTTTAGTAAATTAAAAGCTCTTACCTTGTCTCAGAGGCCAGGTTGCTTTGAAAACTGATGAAGAACTTTGTTGCTGATGGATGGACTTCCGGAACGATAGTCCACACGCAGAGTTTCAGAAAAGATGAAGTCCAGTTTGCAGCATGAGCAACTACATCCATGTGACCCGTGACCGTGACATTACACTCACGTGACGCATTTAAAGCGACTTGTTTGAGTTCGATGCGGAATCATCAGCTGACTCGACCATGGGGGATCAGTTTGTAAGAGAAGTCCTCAGTTTGTGTTTGCAAAGGCTTGCTATAGAAGAAGCTACTTACTCTGAGCTCGGTAAGATATTATTGGCCCTATTTAGTTTAATTCTTCAGATTGTAATATTATATTATCTTATATTTGACCTTGCACTCAAATTAAAACATATTTACCTGTCCCCTAGGTCCAATACGTCTGTCATTCGAAAAGCATCATTTTGCTTGATTGCCTAGTATTGTTGTTTATCTATTTCTAATGCAATCATAGTTGGTTGTTCTTTGTGGTTTATTTACGTGGGCCACCAGCAGCATGTGCGTTGTGCAGATGGCAGTTTTTACAGTGTAAGATATATTGTACTTGTTTTTGCATGCTGAGATTTGCTTTTGCTCTAGTTTGAATGCTGCTCTGAGCAAGGTGTTCAAAAACGAATAAATCCTGGTTCCAAAAGCCTCTTCAGATCCCTGACAGTGGATTGAAAATTGGTGTAGTACACGACCATCTTCCTTTCCATGAATTGGGAGTTTGATGGATGATGATGATCTGTTGTCCACTAGTGATTTTTCCAGTGTTTTTAAAACCCCAAATTTTCATGTTTCTAACGTTCAAAAGTTTAAAATCAGAGTTTTTGTTTTCGTACGAATACTCTAGCTCACCAAGGCTGCATTTATTTGATTAAAAAAAAATACAGTAATATTGTGAAAATTACATTTTAAAACGACTGTTTTTTTCTGTTTTAAAATGTAATTTATTCCTGTGATTTTTAAAGCTGAATTTTCTGCAGCCATTATCCATCAGAAATGGTAGTATTGAAATGCTCCCTGTAAAATTGTATTTTTCTACGAAGTACTTTTTCTGAGGCTAAATTAATCTCCCATTTGATCTCGGATAGCAATCACAACTCTGAAAATTGCATGCCCAGTCTATAATAAAACAGTGCTTTGAACTTCAATAATATGTCTGCTGGGTTTTCATTGTGTCAGAGGAACGTATTAAAACCACCGGTCCATCCATTTTCCAAACCGTGTCATATGTCGCAGGGATGCTGGAGCCTATTCCAGCGTCTCGGGTCGTAGGGAAACACCATGAATGGATGGCCAGTCCATTGCAGCAGGGCTATATTAAAATCATTTGGAGGTAAAATAATCATTTTGAAATTACTGTAATTTTCACATGGAGGTCAAAATGAAGGGAAGTCAAGTCAATACAGTGTAACGTGAGGGATAATTTATACATCTGAAAAATGTACGGTGTATTGTTTGTACAGTGCTTTTGAAAGCCATCAATACATTTGGGGTTTTAGAAGCAAAAGGGAAAGTAGTTATTTTTTAAAAGCACTTATTTCCGCACAAATTACCCACATTTTTATCATTAAACGTTTTGTAACAGCGTCATATCTTTGTGCTAGAATTAGAAGAAACAACTGCTTTTAGAATTTGCATGTTTTGCCTAGATAGTCCTTCTTTGATCAGAAAATATATCGCCATATTGAATTCTCACCAGTTGTCTCTTATCTTCAAGAATTTATTGAGGTGGTGAAGAACTTTGAAGCTGCCCGGAAGAAATGGCTGCATGCAGAGCAGGAGCTGAAAAAACAGAAGGAGCTCCTAGTGAAGTCTGATGTTGCTCGAGCTGCTCTGGAGGTCAAACTCAAACATGCCCGAAACCAGCTAGACGTGGAGATCAAGAAGCGCTACAAAGCTGAGGCAGACTACCAGTGCCTGGTTAGTTAAGAAATTACATAGCCTTATGTTATGTTATGTTATGTTATGTTATGTTATGTTATGTTATGTTATGTTATGTTATGTTATGTTATGTTATGTTATGTTATGTTATGTTATGTTATGTTATGTTATGTGGTCAGTGCAGCATTACATGACCAAAGTATGAATTTGGTGGAGGGTAGACATTGACCGTCCATGTTAGAGTATATTAATGATACTTATGGTGTCTTGTCACTTATTAATTCATTTGACAGGAGCGGCAGATGCAGTTGATATGTGACGTACTGGTGCATGACAGCAAGTCAAGTGCCTGTCTCAATGATGAGCAGAGGTCAATGCTGACCAGCTTCAGTCATAAAGGAGCCAGTGTCCCACAACACCGAGGAAGACGGTACCTCAGCGTTCAGCATGCTCTTCATTTAGTTTTCAGTTCGCCGTTTTTATTTTTCCCTTTCGAAATGCTGTTTTCCATCATGTGTCTTTATATCAGGTTATCAGTGATTGATGAGTCCTCCTTCCTGTCGCACTCTGACATTAGTTATGACAGAACGGATGATGATTTGGTGAAGTATCACATTTAGTATCATTTGTATTCATGATGTAGGATTATTGTCAGACACAAGCAAAGTGAATATGCATAAAAATTGTTCTAAAAATGATTTCACTGGTATGATTTCTAGGACTTGGACAGCACAGCTTTTGTTAAGCCTCTCAAGTCAAGAGCTCGTGAGAGAAGAGTAAGTGCTTCCAGTTTACAGTACTTAATACTTGCTGCTTTATATATATATATTGTGTGTATATGTCATTTATTCCTGTGATGGCAAAGCAGAATTTTCAGCGTCATTACTCCAGTCTTCAGTGTCACATGATCTGTCAGAAATCAGTGTAATATGCTGATTTGCTGCTCAAGAAACATTTCATATTATCATTTGTTATATATTGTCACTTATATATTTTTGTGGAAACCGGGATGCATATTTTTCAGGATTCTTTGATCAACAGAAAGTCCAAAATAACTGCATTTTATTTTAAATAGATCTATTTTGTAACAATGTAAGACTTTACTGTCACTTTTGATCAATTTAATGCATCTTTCCTGGATTTTTTTTTATTACCTCACCTCAAACTTTTGAACGGTAATGTAACTGGAAAAGCTTGGATTCCAAATATAGTTTTAAGTAGAAAAAAAGTTATAACATGAATATGAAATATTTAAGGTTCTGCACTAATTCTGGCTTATAAGTAGTATTTGTGTCATTAAAATATAATGTGTTATGTTGTTGTGTTTTGTTGTTATAATATAAAAATGTATAGCCTGCTAAATTTGATATTCCCATTACTCTTTCAGATTTTCTCAAGTTATAAAAGTGATCTCTTATGTGTGTTAATATATAGTATGTATAATGTACGTACTTATGCACTATTCTATGCCGTTTTTGTAGTATGAATAGTGTGAGTAGTGTGTTCACACTGAAAATGTAAAAAACCCGAATGACCCGAACTTAATTAGCCGAAATAAACAAAGAGTCTGTCTGAAATTGCCCCCTATACCCTCATTCACTATTCCCTACATTACTCCACTAATACAGTTCACTTGACCGAGTGAATGAAAATGAGTGAGTGAATTCGGACACTGAGTGCGCCGGAAGGGCTGCCACTTTTGCATAGTTTGTGCTTGCTGTTTATTAATCATTTGAAACTTAGCAAACAGGCAGCTCCAGTTGTAAGATAAAAATATTTATCTTGAACTCTGTCATGGAAATTATGTATAAACCTTAATTAAACAATTTAATAATCAATTAAAAAGGAATTTATACCTGTATGATATTCCGCTAAAGCCACGATGGATGGATGGATGGATGGATGGATGGATGGATGGATGGATGGATGGATGGATGGATGGATGGATGGATGGATGGATGGATGGATGGATGGATGGATGGATGGATGGATGGATGGATGGATGATTCAGCTGCGGGTGCCGTCTTCTGGTCAGACGCGGGAATTCATTCAGCGTGATTCACAATGCATTATGGGTATTCTCTAGCTGTTGAGCGTAAATCGGTTGTACACTTGTTATTGTGGTGCATTGTGGGATTGAATGAGTGCTCAATAATGTCCACTATGGTTTCGGACACCACTACAAATGGCTGTCTGCTCAAATAGTGTACTATAGGGGGTGATTTCAGACACATCCTAAGAGTAGAATGTTGCACACTTCATGTCGCAGATTTAATTACATCGCGGAGGGGGAGGGGCTATCAGACTCCAATGTTGAATGACAAGATAACCTTACACGAATACACGCTTTAGTACATAGTGTTTAAGTGCATACTTCCTCATTTGGGGAAGTTTTGTGCTAGTCGTAATGTGTCTCACTTTATCACTGCTTGTTTTTAGCGTTCATCAATGGGCCCAAGTGTTGGTCCTCCGATTTCAAAACGGGGAAGAGTCAGCGGGCGTTCAGGAGATCTACTGGGGACAAGACCACTGGAGAAGGTTGGTAGAAGTTTATTAAGGCTAATATTTATTTTTCTCCATCTCATTTATTCTGAACAAGTAAATGCAGAGTGTTTCAGTATAAAAATCCACAAAAGTGAAACATTAAGCAGAAATTATCTGCATGTTGAATATTTGATGCCGCTACCCATCGTTTGTAACTTTTGAGATAAGGCACTTTGAGTCATCCTGTTAAAGTTAGTTTAAATTCTTCAGTAATCCTAAATTGCCATTTAATTAGTACTGGGAAGTTCGGATCATTTTACTGACTCGGATCTTTGAATCTCGTTCATCAAAATGAACAAATCTTTTTTTCGAGTCATTTCAGCAGAATGTATTTAAAATGTTACATGTTAGCCAAATTCCCCAAACACATCAAATGTTGGTCGCATTTAGAATAAGAAAAAAATTGCAATGCAAGGACAAGGCCAAATTATGAGAAACAGAAACTATTATTTAATTTATCTTGGTCTTCAGGCTATGCAGTCTGTTAGTTTACCTCACCTCCCGAAGCCGTTCGTTCATCCCGTGACATCCTCATAAACTGGGCTTTGCAGTAGTTTACCTCACTTCCCGATCCTAGTCGTTCGTTCATCCCGTGACATCCTCATAAACTTAGCTATGCGCTCTGTAGTACCGGATACAGAATTGATTAGTTCATCTTGAGTCTTCGGGTTCGAGTCATTCGTTCATCACGTGACAGCCCCATATAGGCTGAGCTATGCTGTCTGTACCGGATACAGAATTGATTAGTTAATCTTTTGAGTCTTCGGGTTCGAGTCATTCGTTCATCACGTGGCAAAAGAACGAAAGACTTAGAAGAATCAGACCAGAAGTCTCGAGAGGTGAACTAATCATTTCTCTTTCCAGTACAGAACCCATAGGATGTTGTGCATGCACGGTCAACACAAAATGAACGAACTCTCTGAGACAACTCGGTAGTCCCGAGTCATATTAAAGATTTGTTCAAAATGAACGAATCGTTCATGACTGACCCATTACTACATTTAATGAAATGTCTCCTCCTGGCTTAGATATCAGTTGGGATTGTAGCACACAGTTAGCAAAATGTCAGGTATGTTTTGTGAAATGTACAGTCTCCTTCATGTTTTTCCCCTTCTATCAGCAGGGGGATCATAATATCCCCTCTATAGGTTAGTCTGGTGTCGTTTCTCATCAGCTCGTGCGTTCATCAGTCCCTCATCCGACTGCTTGCCATCATATTGGCCACACCCACCACTACACTGCTCGGATGAGAACAGCAGTGGACCATGTCCTGTCTGTCTCCCTTCATGGGACTCATATCACTCCCACTCAGCTGGCACTGATCACTAAGAGAGAAGCAAAGCAATTTGGCACTTTGAGAAACTACATTTGTCCTTGTTGCCAGGAACGTGGACACGAGCTTGATAACCAATTGTTATGCTACTCTAAGGGTCTTGCATTCCAGCAGAAAGAATGATTGGCTTCAAATGGATTTGTTGTGTTTTTGTCTGTGTATGTGCTAAGGAAATCGAGACGACGGTTGTGAAGGCGTCTGTCACTACCCCAGAGACTGGAGGTCAGATTCACATGGTAATAGACATAACCCAGGAGACTCCAGAACATCCATCCAGGGCTTTCAGAAATGAAGATTTCCCATCTGTTGATGGTAAATAAGCCTCGGAGGCGCCACTTTCATTGACACGTTCTAACCTTCCCAAACTAACCAGAGTCGTACATGTAGAACAAACGTCTGTGTGGGCACATAGTGAAGTCACAGAGGCTGAAGCGCTTGTTGAAATGGAGGTGATCGCCCCTGAGCCGGCCGTCCCTCAGCACTTCACGCCCACCGTGGATAAGACTTCCCAGCATGTCTTTCAGCAAAAAACAGTAGGAGGCTATTCAGTAGTACTTCTCAACATGTTGCGTGGCTTTTACACCTGGTATTTACATCTGTTTCTTGAGTCATGTTTCAAACAAGTATTAGCTTCTTTTTTTTTTTTTCTATCAGTTTCTATGCCTTTACAAGAGATTGATTACATTGGTCAGAAGAGAGAAAGATGTCAGATTTGGAGTTACAATTGTAATCACTCCCTCAGCTGATGTTTTAGAAACACTCACGCAGCAGCATTAACTAGTTTTCTGTCATTTAATGCCAAAGTAATATAACACAAAGTATAGTTTTATAAATGTACATATAAGAAAATGTAAAAAAAAAAAAAATTGGGTAGATTTACGATGTTAATAACTGTGAAAATGCGTCATCACAATCTCTGAAAAAGTCCATATAAAATAGTTTTTTTTATTAATTTAATTTAATTTGTCTCACTTTATCACCGTTCACTATGTTGGTCGTCCAATGCTATAATTTAATATAAACTTAATCTAAAAACATATTTTATTTTATTATATGAACATTTTAAATAATCATGAATTTATTATATGAAATATAATTTATAAAATAGTTACTATTCAGTGTTCATCATGCTATTATTCCAGTATACACTCACCGGCCACTTTATTAGGTACACCTGTCCAACTGCTCGTTAACACTTAATTTCTAAGCAGCCAATCACATGGCGGCAACTCAGTGCATTTAGGCATGTAGACATGGTCAAGACAATCTCCTGCAGTTCAAACCGAGCATCAGTATGGGGAAGAAAGTTGATTTGAGTGACTTTGAACGTGGCATGATTGTTGGTGCCAGAAGGGCTGGTCTGAGTATTTCAGAAACTGCTAATCTACTGGGATTTTCACGCACAACCATCTCTAGGGTTTACAGAGAATGGTCCGAAAAAGAAAAAACATCCAGTGAGCGGCAGTTCTGTGGGCGGAAATGCCTTGTTGATGCCAGAGGTCAGAGGAGAATGGCCAGACTGGTTCGAGCTGATAGAAGGGCAACAGTGACTGAAATAACCACTCGTTACAACCGAGGTATGCAGCAAAGCATTTGTGAAGCCACAACACGCACAACCTTGAGGCGAATGGGCTACAACAGCAGAAGACTCCACCGGGTACCACTCATCTCCACTACAAATAGGAAAAAGAGGCTACAATTTGCAAGAGCTCACCAAAATTGAACAGTTGAAGACTGGAAAAATGTTGCCTGGTCTGATGAGTCTCGATTTCTGTTGAGACATTCAGATGTTAGAGTCAGAATTTGGCGTAAACAGAATGAGAACATGGAACCATCATGCCTTGTTACCACTGTGCAGGCTGGTGGTGGTGGTGTAATGGTGTGGGGGATGTTTTCCTGGCACACTTTAGGCCCCTTAGTGCCAATTGGGCATCGTTTAAATGCCACGGCCTACCTGAGCATTGTTTCTGACCATGTCCATCCCTTTATGGCCACCATGTACCCATCCTCTGATGGCTACTTCCACCATGTCACAAAGCTCTAATCATTTCAAATTGGTTTCTTGAACATGACAATGAGTTCACTGTACTAAAATGGCCTCCACAGTCACCAGATCTCAACCCAATAGAGCATCTTTGGGATGTGGTGGAACGGGAGATTCGCATCATGGATGTGCAGCCGACAAATCTGCGGCAACTGTGTGATGCCATCATGTCAATATGGACCAAACTCCCTGAGGAATGCTTCCAGCACCTTGTTGAATCTATGCCACGAAGAATTGAGGCAGTTCTGAAGGCAAAAGGGGGTCCAACCCGTTACTAGCATGGGGTACCTAATAAAGTGGCCGGTGAGTGTATAATGATATATATATATATATAATACATGCATACATGTATAAAATAAAGTGCAATAAGGAAAGTCTGCCAAACGTCCTGTTTCTAGTTCACTATTGTTTAAAATAAATGGCTGAGGTAAAAAAAAAATAACAAGACCCATGATTACACCAATCTGACCTTAACATGCTGCACTGCACATCTTATTGTTTTGTTTTTAATAATTATAATTATTATTATTATTATTATTAAACTGTCAGAGTAATACAGCCTTAAATTGTAAGGGGCAGGGGACTATAAATTGACCTTGAAATTATTTCAAATAAATATAATTATAAAAAGTAAAGAGAGAAATGCCAGGTGTAAACAGGGTCTGTGTTTGATGGCACTGTGCATGTTGCGACTGACCGCTTTTTTATATTTTCTAGGTGATTCGTCCAGAGACATGCATACCATGTGGAAAGAGGATTCGCTTTGGGAAGATGGCCGTAAAATGCAGAGACTGTCGAGTGGTGAGCCATCCTGAGTGTAAACAACTATGTCTGGAGAAGTGCAGCCCTAATGCTCACGGTTCAGCTCAGCCCAATGAGGTATTCACCTTTCACACTGTGGTAGTGTACATGTATATCCTTATGTAAAGATGAAATGTTCAAATTTTCGTTTTTCCCCCTCCTTTATAGAGGACATTAGAGAGCTTTGCCCCCTCCACACGTCCACGGATTCCCTCTTTGATTGTTCAGTGTGTTCATGAAATTGAGAGAAGAGGACTTGAAGAGGTGTTTAAATGCACGAACACAGGGATAGTTTCTCAAGCTGAAAGTATAATTACAGGGCTTGAATCATAGCACTGTATAATTGATTTTAATTTGGATTTAAGAAACAAATCTTTTCAAATCATATTGCAGTACATTACAACATCCAGTTACAGTGTATACAGTTGATGTATGAAATTTCTCTCTATCTCACTGATATTTTCTGTCTGACTGCGGTATGTAGAGGGGTATTTACAGAGTGCCGGGAGGAGAGCGACTGGTGAAGGAACTGAGGGAGAAGTACATGTGTGGGAAAGGCCTGATGATGCTCCACAAAGTAGAAGAGGTCCATGCTGTCTGTGGACTCCTCAAAGACTTCCTGAGGAAACTCAAGGAGCCTCTTATAACATTTAAGCTTCACAAAACATTTATGGAAGCTTCTGGTAGGTTTTCTTAATAATGATGTTATCGAGAAGGAATACATTTTAAATTTAAATATGCACTACTGTTCAAAAGTTTGGGGTCGGTAAGATTTGTTTGAATGTTTTTGAAAAGTCTCTTCTGCTCATCAAGGCTGCATTTATTTGATTACAAACATACAGTAAAAACAGTAATACTGTGAGGAGACCTATCTTGTCCTGACATTAATAGTCTCAATTTGACTTTCACAATTTTGTATTCTTTGAGCAGTCTGACTATATTATCCAAAATGGTTGCAATTTTGCAGAGGGTGGATTCTATAACAAGCGTCTGGCGCTTGTGTATGCCTGAGGCACGAGGACGTATGCTACCCTCATTCATTTAGGGCGGATGGTTATTTCCCATTACTTGTGATATAGTTGACAAGTCCCTGATGACTCGGAAACAATCAATGTCGAACGTTATCTCTCAAACCAGCGCTTGTCTTTTTCAGCGTTTTAATTTCAGTCGCCGCTGCTGAATGGAGGGTAAGTGGCAGATTTAGGAGCAGTCAGGGTGCTTCTGCTATTATTATGGAGTTTTTTCCCCCTAGCCCTCATAGATTCAGGATGACTCCAGGGTAAAGTACCTCCCTTTTAAATTATAAATTGGATTGGATTTCATGGGGAGAGTCACATTGTCTAATTTCCTTGGCTAGGAATGGTTGTAGCATGTAAATGAGAGAAAGTCCTTCATAATGCATCGCTCCTACAGGTGTTTGTTCCTGCTCACTGAAAACTGATATCCTTAAAGTCAGAAAAGTTGATAAAGTGATTTAATTCACCTATAATATCGGATATATTGCTCTTGTAATGGAGCGTAATTGAATCTGATACTGTGGCTGGCTCGACAAAACAGTCATTTTTTCACTCGTAGAGATGGCCGATGAAGACAAGAGCGTAGAAACGATAATAAAGAATATCAAAGAGCTGCCGAAGCCTAACAAAGACACCCTGGCCTTCCTAATACTGCATTTGCAGAGGTAAAATGCTCTAATTTAGATATTTCTGCAACTCTGCCTTCGTATACTTTAAGCATGCTTACTTGTTTTGCAACCGCATTCATGTTGTTTCTCAGGGTAATGCAAAGTCCGTTGTGTCAGATGGATCAGAATAACTTGTCCAGAGTGTTTGGCCCCACTATCATTGGTCATGGGATGCTAGAACCTTCTCCCATGACCATTATGAGAGACACAAACACACAACCCAAAGTGAGTTGCTAGAAAATCAGGATGTGATCCAATTGCTTATATTTCAAGAAATAAACCTATTCTAACTTCTTTGCAACAGGTAGTGGCTCGGTTACTGTCGTTCCCCTCAGATTTCTGGGAAGGCCTGCTAGCTGAGAAGGATCCGCTTGTCCCTCCTGTGGTTGATTCCAACGTCAGTAATGTCGGTCCAAGCACTAGCAGAGGTACATGCATTACTATCCACCATGTGTTGAGTTAAAAGTCAGTCGGTTAAAGTTAAACTGCTCACTTACTGCAAATTTCATGCCATTAAAATTGTTCTCGTGATCTTATCCGATTGTATTTTTAAGATGCATTTACCTTTAATCATTAACTTTGTTCCTGAATGTGTCTTTCAGATAAGATATTCAAACCTCTGACCTCTCCTGAGATGAGTAAATATTCTAAAACTACACCCGGCGGCTCAATCAAGGGTCGGATCAAGCACTTTGGTGGCACTTTCAATAACCCGTAAGCTACTAATCCTCATGCAACTTTTATTGTATTGGTCTTGAGCTTAGTATTGCATGCTTTCATAACCATTCTCTCCTTTCTAGAAGCAAACCAAAAGATCAACCAGGAAAAAAGAAATTCTTCACATCCCCCAAATGATTTGTGTGTGTATAAATGTGTGCCAGATAGTTGCACTGGGACACTTTGCTTCGGTTGGCTTGAACTGTTTTTTTCCCTACCACACGAAATTAAACTCTTTAGCACTTTATATACTATCTTGGAAAATAACTTTTCTTATGAATTTAAGTCTGTCCAGAAAGAAAGAACCTTGAAACATGAGACTACACTCTTTGTATTGTTTTTGTAAAGGGTTTAAATGTTTTTGTAATAATCATGTATAAAAATAATGTCCTTGAAAATATCTAAAGGCGGTATAAACACGGTGACATATTGATTTGAAATAAACTAGATGAATCCATGTCTTGTGTATTTTGTATAAGTCACATGTGGATGGCAATGTCTGCATTAGTGCCCTCAGAAGTCAGGCAGTAAGAATGAATATAAAAGCTCTGGGAGATTTGAACTCTTTCCGAACTTCAAAAATGTTTTTGGGCATTTTATTTCTATTATTAATGTGATGTCTGTAATTGAATAATTTGTCTTGGGCTTTCAAGGTTAAGAAAAATAATTGATGGTCTTGTAGCTTTTTAACCATAAATGCAGACATTGTGATTTTCTACAAGGGCAGCAGTAAATTAATTTATTACCTTGTGTGACTTAATCAAAATGTAATTTATTGCAGATGTCTAACTATTGCACTGTGCTCGGCTTTCATACAGAGAGCAGTCACAGAAACATAAATTATTCAAAACAATTACTAACACGACTGGTATCCAATTACAAGATTTTACCATTTGTCTTACCATTTTTGACATGTTAAATGCTGGAACAAAATGGTAACAGAGTGCACAAATAAACTGCCTTTTTTGCACCTTTCTTTGGCATTTCACTGACACAAGGGAGCCAACAAGCTGTAAATAAAATACATTTCAAGTCTTTTCAGAAACAGATTGACAAAGTGATTTTCTGTAGCAAAATTATTTTAGCATTTGTTTTCTCCAGGTTTGACATGATGACACTGGTGGTAAATCCATGTGCACCAGACATTTTTACATGAATAATACTGAATCTTCAGATGATTCATCCATTATTAATGTTTCATTTCAAAGATATGTTTTTTTGTAGATTTGTATGCAAATGCCGTAAACTGAAACTACAGTATGATCTGGTTTTTGAAGCTTCTGTTGAGGTCTTTATGTGGCAGGACGATGGAGTTGAGTATGATGACCTCAGATGGGATATTTACATTGCAGCCTGATGAGACAGAGGGAGAAGTATGTGTTTAGATAAATCACTCACAAAAAAAACATAATATATTCATGATGGTGTCCTATAAAATTACCTAGAATTGTAATGGAGGGTGTTAATTTTCCATCTCTGAAGAGTGTCTCGCTGTCAATTTTGGCATACGGGTCGTTAGGATTCGGATCACTAGGGGTCCCTTCTACTCTGGCCCATTTGCCAATAGTGCTGCCCCAGCCCACAATACTGTTCAACACACAGCTGTGATCCTACAGAAGACACAGTCAGTATACTGTAAATTATGTTTCTACGAGTCATTGGTTTCGATTGCCAGACAAAGCAACACGGAGAGAAAGTGGCATGAACTCACCTGTAAAGTAGCACCATGGAGGATGATGGACTCCCTCACACGAACTCCTGCGCCGATCGTTACTCCTGTTCCTATGGACACGTTTGGACCTAACTGAAGGGAAAAGAAACACCAATATAACATGAATTACAGGTTATTTAGTCAACTGTCCAAAAATATTTTGCACACAACAAGCTCTGCGCCACTAACATCACTAAGTGAAATTGCTAAAATAATGACGAACAAGTTTCCCCCGTCGTCTCCAAAAATGGACCCTATATGGTTTAGTAATAATGACCTGGGTCCAACTGTGTGTGATTCCTTAGTGCATGTTATTCTAAAGCAGAGATGCACAAACCAGGGCCCGTGTCTGTCATGCCTTGTAAAATTGGCGAAAACTTTAATTCATTTGTCATTTCTCTCTTCTTTTTTTAAAATATTTGTACATTTGATTTAAAAAAAATCTAAATATTAACATACAATTGTTGGATATAATGCAACACTTGACTGTACTTATGGCCCACGCCCCCCAATCAAGTTTGACTTTTGGCCCTTCGAAGTAAAAAGTTTGGGCAAAATGTAATAATCACTTGACTAGGGAACTGATGACTTTTCTTTTGACATGACCAAGACTGCACAGATAAAATAATGTTATGTTAATATTAGTGCTGTCAAATCGATTAATTGTATCCAACAAAAGGTTTTGTTTAAATAATATATGTGTGTGTATATATATTATTAAATTAATATATATTATATATATATATATATATATATATGTCTGTGTATATATATACATATACTGTGTATATATATATATATATACAGTATATATGTATAAATATGTATGCGTGTGTGTGTATATATATACAGTATATATACAATATATATACACACACACACAGACATATGTATACTATATATAAATATAATAATACACACACATATTATGTAAACAAAAACTTTTATGTTAGATGCGATTCAGCGATCACAATTGATCGATTTGACAGCACGTTAATATCAAAGCAAACATACTTAAGATAAAATCAAATACTTATTGCTAATATTTTGCACATTTCCTGCTGAACATCCCATTTTACGCAGAAGTGCAAGTTGCAAATGTTTAATACATTGCAAATGTATTGTGTTGAGAAACTCTAATCAATGTAACTATAAAAGAGAAACACTTACTACAGCAGTTGGATCAATGTTGGCAGTTGGATGTATATAAACATTTCCTAAAATAAAATAAAAAATGCATTAGAAGGACTGCATGAAGAGCTTTTACAGACATAAAAATGTCATTTTTACACAAAGCTTTTACCTCTGGTCTTCGGCCCTCCATCTGTATTGGTAGCTAACCTCTCTGGATGTGTCTTGTGATACTGGTTAAGATACAAGCGGCTTGCATAGATCGCAGATCTGACAGAGGGGAGGGCATAACATTAAATATAATAATACAAACATTATCAAATGTGGTTACAGAGAACATAATCAGTGCATAAGTCGAATGATACAGCATATTTTAGGAACTAACCCTGCAGATTTGATCTGGCTCCAGAAGCGGTCTGTTTTGTACACATATAGCTTGCCCTGTCCTGCCAGTGCAGTGAAGATGTCCTGCTCCAGACGGATCACCTCTGCCCGATGCCAGCCGTTGGACTGCTCTTCTCTGAGAACAGCACACAATGCATAGTAGTAAATAAAAGTCTTCATTTCACCCTCTGGTGATGTCAGGAAACTTTCTCTAATATCCAGGACAGAGGATGACATAAAATGACACTATGATGGACAGTCATAATTAAGAAGGATCATTTAAACAGGTACAAATTAATGAATGAATAAATGAATTAATGAAAATTAAAGGTAAATGCTGCATATGCAGGGTGTTAAAACCAACATGAAAACGTGTCACATTTATGAGGAAATCAGAGTATTTAGTAGAGTGCAACAGTCTGGTTCCAGAAGTATAAACCACATTTTTTTTCTTAAACAGTATTTTTTTATTTTGGGTGAAATATTCACAATATACAGATTGCCACCATGCACGATGCATATTGTTGCATTTTTGTATTGTGATATATTGTGACACCATATATTGTTATACCCCTTATATGCACGTACATATGTTTTGCAATAAACTTAAAATAAGTTGTTTCTATATACATAGTGAACACTTTTAAATAATCGTTTTTAATTTTATGTCATTTGGACTAAAGCTGTTAAGTACACAGTCTTGTACCTTTATGATTTTGTCTGATTTTCAATTATTGTATTGCTTCAAATCAAAGTTTGTAATGTTGTGGTCGACCTCGTGGTTCATAACTCATAATGCTTTAAAGCTATTGTAGGCAATGTTTTTCATAAACACTTTTTGTTATACTGGGTAAAACGCTCTTCACATCCTGAGGGCAATTAATAATAGAAGTGGTCTAAATATATATATATACACTCACCGGCCACTTTATTAGGTACACCTGTCCAACTGCTCGTTAACACTTAATTTCTAAGCAGCCAATCACATGGCGGCAACTCAGTGCATTTAGGCATGTAGACATGGTCAAGACAATCTCCTGCAGTTCAAACCGAGCATCAGTATGGGGAAGAAAGTTGATTTGAGTGACTTTGAACGTGGCATGATTGTTGGTGCCAGAAGGGCTGGTCTGAGTATTTCAGAAACTGCTAATCTACTGGGATTTTCACGCACAACCATCTCTAGGGTTTACAGAGAATGGTCCGAAAAAGAAAAAACATCCAGTGAGCGGCAGTTCTGTGGGCGGAAATGCCTTGTTGATGCCAGAGGTCAGAGGAGAATGGCCAGACTGGTTCGAGCTGATAGAAGGGCAACAGTGACTGAAATAACCACTCGTTACAACCGAGGTATGCAGCAAAGCATTTGTGAAGCCACAACACGCACAACCTTGAGGCGGATGGGCTACAACAGCAGAAGACTCCACCGGGTACCACTCATCTCCACTACAAATAGGAAAAAGAGGCTACAATTTGCAAGAGCTCACCAAAATTGAACAGTTGAAGACTGGAAAAATGTTGCCTGGTCTGATGAGTCTCGATTTCTGTTGAGACATTCAGATGTTAGAGTCAGAATTTGGCGTAAACAGAATGAGAACATGGAACCATCATGCCTTGTTACCACTGTGCAGGCTGGTGGTGGTGGTGTAATGGTGTGGGGGATGTTTTCCTGGCACACTTTAGGCCCCTTAGTGCCAATTGGGCATCGTTTAAATGCCACGGCCTACCTGAGCATTGTTTCTGACCATGTCCATCCCTTTATGGCCACCATGTACCCATCCTCTGATGGCTACTTCCACCATGTCACAAAGCTCTAATCATTTCAAATTGGTTTCTTGAACATGACAATGAGTTCACTGTACTAAAATGGCCTCCACAGTCACCAGATCTCAACCCAATAGAGCATCTTTGGGATGTGGTGGAACGGGAGATTCGCATCATGGATGTGCAGCCGACAAATCTGCGGCAACTGTGTGATGCCATCATGTCAATATGGACCAAACTCCCTGAGGAATGCTTCCAGCACCTTGTTGAATCTATGCCACGAAGAATTGAGGCAGTTCTGAAGGCAAAAGGGGGTCCAACCCGTTACTAGCATGGGGTACCTAATAAAGTGGCCGGTGAGTGTATATATATATATTTTACATATATCTTCTATGGAAGTCTCAGGACCAAAAATTATTCGTCCAATCATTGCATTTGGATGCAATAATAGGATGTCCTACCTGACTGTCCTACAGCACAGACATCACACGTCAACATCATGTGACTCTCATGACACTTTGCAGACTCACCTCTGGTTGTGTGTTCATGAGTTTTGAAGGAGGAGTGGCTTTGGAGAGAGCGCTCTGAAGGGAGGGTGAGATCTAATGCTTTCAAAGCTTTAGCTTGCAATTGCTATTGCCGAAATTGCCAACCCTAGCTTTACTCTAAATCCCTATGGTAAAAAAAAAATTGTTCCGGAACCATGGCTGCTGATAAAGCAAATAATGTAGGTTAGGACTTCGTTTTAACCATTAGGATTTGACTGGATATTGATTGTTAGGCTATATTATTGGTTAATATTATTATTCCCATCCACCAGAAATTGGTTAAGTCAACAGAAAAAGAAAAGTAGTTTCAGAGGCAAAGAAAATTCAATTTGGATGAAAGAATATTAAAACAAACTTTGTATCAGGCAGCGGTTCTGCTGGATTCAGTTCTAAGTGGATTTCAGAGATCAAACCTGAAAAACAGCCTATTCATGATGGTATAAAAAAACGTGCGTGTCGTGTCGTTATCATCACACCACAACATGCTAACATGAATCTTGTTCACAGATCATACAAGCAGGTGCGCTCACTACAAAACCGACATCACACTTGCTCCTAATCAGTCTACAGTTCAAACTTACCCCTCATACGAATATCTGATGATGGAACAGGAAACAGAATGATGGCAGACAGGAAGGAGTTGGAGGGGGAAAGACAAATGAAGAGAACCAAGGAAAAGAAATGGATTAAGTAAACATGCACTTCCACTCAAGAACCCTACAGGATTCGTCCCACTCACAACAGCATGTCCTGTTGGTTCTTCTGGAAAACTTCTCCGATGTGCTGGAATATCTCTGGAGTGAACAGGTATATTCCACAGTTGATTATGTCACTCACAAATGTGCTGGGCTTCTCTACATAATGCAAGACCTGGGGGATATGATGAGACAATTATGATCTTATTTGTTATCATGTAAACATGTTTTATTCATTATCAATTAAATCTTAACTGTAGTAAATATTTGAAATCCCCAACATATCAAATGTATCCTTCCACACTGAAAGCTCAATTACCTCATCCGATTTTTCATTCTCAACAATGCAGCCGTAGTTCAGGGACTGTTTTCTGTTGGCCTAAAACAATCAGATTTAAGTTTATTCATTAGATTTTCAAGAACCACTAAATCATAGCAAAATATCATGGATCGATTACCAAACCTTAAGTTAAAAACAAGCTAATACTCAAGTGAGAATCCTGTTTGATTGTGGCTTGTGCCCAGGAAAGGTCTGCATTATAAAACGTAAATACAAGACACAAGAACTCCTTACAGTGGTGCCGAGGATGATGAAACTGTAAGCGTCT
Source organism: Rhinichthys klamathensis goyatoka (assembly GCF_029890125.1). Lineage (NCBI taxonomy): Eukaryota > Metazoa > Chordata > Actinopteri > Cypriniformes > Leuciscidae > Rhinichthys > Rhinichthys klamathensis. The sequence goes on along the minus strand of NW_026606572.1, from coordinate 3,275,899 downwards.
CCGTGCTCCTTCTGGAAGTCAAGCATCTCTGGCAGAGGAAACTCTGAGCACACGTCAGCATTCATGACAAAAAATGCCTCTGGACCGCCAGACAGGATCTGATCTCTGAAATGGTAGATTCCTCCTCCAGTGCCCAGAGCAGCATATTCCTGAAGGTATCTGAGGAAGATTTAGGACAATATAAATGAAAGACTTGATTAAAGGAACTTTTCTGATTTTCCAATGATACAAACATAATATAATTAAGTAACTTACCTTATTGATATTTTGTAATCTTGTTGGGCGCATGACAAAAATCTGTTAAGTTCTTCATTTGGCTGATAAAAGCCAATGAGTAAGATTTCCTTCATATTCGGAAGCTTTAGAAGAAAAAAGGTCAAACAATGTATGAAATATTAAACAAGTGCATTACAGGACTCAATAAAGCATCTATTTATTGCTATATGAACCGAGCATATATACCTTAGAACAGGCCTCAATGTGATGCTGCAGCATTGGCACTCCAGCCACTGGAAACAGAGGTTTGGGCACCTCAAAAGAAAGAGGGCGAAACCGGGTCCCTGTATGAACAGCAGGAAAGTACAAAATCATATACTCTAATAAACATAATTCACAAAATCATACACTCTATATTTATGAATTATTTATTTAATTTAGGTTACATTTCATGTCCAATGATAACAGTTATATATTTTTAACAATTTTCTTCACAAAAATCATATTTTATGCATTAAGGGAAAGCATAATATCAGACAAAGAGTTTGTGGGTATAAATAACGATAATGCTGCTTCTATTCTTTCAGGGTACATTTTATATCCACACAGGTTAGGAGTTATGCATAACATCTCTTAAAATGACAAACAACAAAAAAAATACCTTTAAGGCAGATTTATATATATTTTTTAAATGCCCTGTATTTAGTGACAGTATCTGCTGTATCAAAATATGACTTCATAACAATCACTGTAATATAATCGATAAAAGAGGCCCTAAATACATGTGATACTTGAAGAGTAACACGTAATCAGAGCCATACAGTTTATCCTCAACAAAGTTGACAAATTAACCAGGGAACACATCCTTTCCCTTGTCATTTCAAAATGATGTTTAATGATAAAACTTGGCAACTACCAGATATATTGCACTGATGAAATACATAAACTGAAACCAATAGTCATTTTATTGAGAAAGCATTTTGTTGTGGTACTTTTTTTGTTGATATGTACCTCCAATTATAGAACGAGTCCTACATCTGTGTATATATTATAGTCATAAACAGTAAGACCAATAAAACATCCACCTATTCACTGATTATGCTATTAGACATACACATACACACTATACCAGGTGAATTGTGCATGAGTCCTTTGAATGTGTGTTCTATATTTGTCTAACGTTAGTTATTCCATTCACACAATATTCAATGATTCGAGTGTGAGGGACATCACCTTTTTGAGGACCTCCGATAAGAATGACAGCCTTCAGCATGCTTACTTGCTTCTTATATATAACGTTACATATATGACAAAACCAAAAAGCTATAAAAAATATTGTTGACGTTGGACTGGAGTAACGTTAAACGGGTAACGTTAACAGTTAGTTGAGCAAGAGGTAACGTTAAGTACTCAAGCTCCTTCAGAAAATCACTTTGATGCATACATGTCCTTACATTATTGCATCAACGTGCAAAAAAATAAATAAAAAAATACAAGAAAAATATTTTATCTATCCAATTCCAAGGTAATCAACATGACAGTATAGTAAAACCATGAGTAAAACCAAAAGACATCACACACCGCGACAGTTCCTGAAGTGCCAGAGATTCAAAATAAAAGAGGTTTTCAAAATAAAAGTCATCCTAATCCTAACTGTCCTGTATAATTAAGGACAAAATATTCAGATAAACAAGACATCTGAATTACATAGTTGATTTTTCTTTTATTATTATTTATAAAAATAAAAATTCTATCACTTATGATTGTTTGGCCTACATATTATAAGTTTATTATTTCTTTTTTTTTTTTTTACATTATTGTACATACAAAAATAATTTCCCTTCACAATATACATTTTTCCTGCTCTTTATTAATGGTTGTGTTCTGTGTACTTTCTTTTTTCGAGTTCCTGTTCATTGTTATCTCTTACTCAAATAGTTCTAAAAGTTAGCCTATGTTATTTCTTGTTGAAAGTATAATGCAAAAACTGGTTGGATAATTTATTGTGCTGTGGTGTATCAGAAGCATTATGCTGAATGATGTGCAAATAAATGCTCAATCTTGATGCTCTGTCCAGTAAACTGAGAAAAAAGGGGGGTTCGCTTGTAGGCCTACATCATATGTGAATAGAGGCCGTTTCTGACTCCTGCAGGACTCTGATAAGCAGGTCCTCTTCTGGTCATTTCAGACTCTTTCATGCCAATGCAGAATTATAAGGAGGGATAGAGGTTACATAGAACACACTCATAAATTTTCATAATTTCTTTAACCCACGGCATGCTGAAAATGATTTTTTTTCTTCCTTTTTTTATTTACAATCTTATGCTTTAAACAATGAGCATTAAGACATGACGTATCTAATTTTGGATTTTATTTCCTAATCTAATGTATATCTCAATCTGATCTAGATCTATTATACTTTACATTTGCCCACATAATTTAGAGCCATGCAGCCAGGAATTACAAAAAAAAAGTGCATGTTGTGTTTTCATGTTTTATGGGGACTTTCCATAGATATAATGATTTTTATATTGTACAAACTGTATTCTATACACTAACCCTACCCCTAAACCTACTACCCATCATCTGAAAACTCTCTGCATGTTTACATACAAAAAAAGAAAGAAAGAAAGAAAGAAAGAAAGAAAGAAAGAAAGAAAGAAAGAAAGAAAGAAAGAAAGAAAGAAAGAAAGAAAGAAAGAAAGAAAGAAAGAAAGAAAGAAAGAAAGAAAGAAAGAAAGAAAGAAAGAAAGAAAGAAAGAAAGAAAGAAAGAAAGAAAATATGTATAAGCTGTTTTCCTCATGGGGACCAAAATATGTTTTATTGCTGTCTGAATGGGGAAAGTCTGACAATGTAAGTCAATGAGGTATTTGCAAACTTGGATGGTATGTTTCTTTTTTAAAAAGTAGCCTATTCTTGAAAGCTTAATAAATAGATCATTCACATGAGCATGAGTGTCCAAATGAACAGTTTTAGCGCCGTCTGTTGTTAGATAGGTTTTACTACAAGAACATTAACTAATGATGATCATTACAGTAAACAAGTCCTTCTGAACTTGTTGAACGCAAAGTTTTAAGAATAATGCAATGTGATGATGTGAAGATAATCTTTTCAGGTCATCAAAAAAAGAAAAAGAAAAGAATGAACATTTTCTCTTTTTTTTTAAGATAAGGCAATATGGTCACGTGAGGATAATCTTTTCAGGTCATCAAAAAACCCGGAAAAAAACTGTTTATATATATATATATATATAAATCTAAACAGTTGTCACACAATACGGTATTTTGGTAAGATGATGACAAGACTAATTCGGTAAATAGATACTGAGCACAGTCCAGCGAGGACAGTGCCCTGGAAACTGGAGACGGTGCAACAACAACTCCTCCGCGTTGCTTAGTTCCAGCCAATCAGAACGCTCCAATGTGCACCTCGCGCTCTTCACAACATCACCCGCTGCGTTATTTACGTAGAGCCGAACGACTTCTCTCTCTCTCTCTCTGCAGTCCCGTTGCTGAGGTGACAGCTAACGTGGTAAGCCAAATATTACTACATTTATTTATACGTATTACGACTATGCTAATGTCACCCTGGCAAAACAGTTAAGAACAGATAACTTTTGTTGTTTAAGAAACTTTTAATGAAAAAAAAGTGTAAATACTGTATTATTTATGTATGCTTGCTAACTGTATGGAACTTCTTGGACTGCATTGGATATTTCGATGTTATTCTGTATACGTGTGTAAATGGAGAGAGAGAGAGAGAGAGAGAGAGAGAGAGAGAGAGAGAGAGAGAGAGAGAGAGAGAGAGAGAGAGAGAGAGAGAGAGAGAGAGAGAGAGCGAGAGGGTATTTAAATAGGCATCATTATTGTCTTGTGTTTCAGGGATATCACAATGTCAAAGTCAGACCCCCCTCCAAGTTACGAAGAGTCAAGACAGCAGCCTTATGGCCCACAGCATCATGGAAACTATCCATACCCTCCTTATGGATATCCAGCCCAGCCAGCAGTGTACACGGGCCCGGGACAGCCAGGCATAAACCCCCAGACAGGGCTGTGGCAGGGCCCTGGGCCTGGATACTCCCCTTCAGCAATGCCATCCTTTATAACACCAGCAATTTTTTCCTCCAACCTAAGTAAGAATCAAACAAAAGTTCTTGTGTGAATCCTATTGCATAAATCTATTACTTCTATACTGTATTTATGTGTTTTGTTTGTAAAATTCAAGTTTCATTCCAGCAACCTGTTGCATAGTGCAGCCAATCTTTGTACTATTTAGTTTTGACATACACGTATTCTCTTTATTTCTCTCTCTCTCTCTCTTAAAATGCATCAGTCTGCTTTATGAATAAAACTGAACGGCTTATATTTCTTTTTAAAATTTGTACGGCATGTATCTGGTACAGAACATTTTTAAATGTGACCTGTGTGTCTCAATATTAGAAAAATTTTGGGCCACTGTGTATGATGTTTATCACTAGATATGTTTTGTGTGTGTGTGTGTGTGTGTGTGTGTGTGTGTGTGTGTGTGTGTGTGTGTATTCATTGTTTTGTTGTAGGAGATGCAGAGGGCATCTCATCGACTGGCATATGGGACAGCATGAGTGTTCGCCATGCTTTCATTAGAAAGGTATTGAAACTGTTTGTCCGAAACTTGAACTACAGATTTATAAGAATCTATAAATGCCATAAGCAACGGCTTCATGTAGAAAAACTGATTTGTGTGTACTTTTGTACCAGGTTTACCTTATTTTAGCCGCCCAGCTGTTTATGACTTCTTCAATCATTGCAGTGTTTGCGTTTGTGTGAGTAAAACAAATTCACACAACAACTGAATTTTTATGAACAGCTGTGTGAATTTCATACATTATGCATACTAATGAAATGGGTGTGTTTGCATACATTCCTCATCTGACTTACAGTGAGCCTGTGCGTCTTTTTGTGGTCCAAAATCCTGCCATTTATTGGGCATCATTGTGAGTTATTTTACTGTAATGTTTAACAAGTCTAAAAATAAATGACAAAACAAATATCTTACACAAAAGTTTGAGGTCAGTATTATTTTTGAAAGATTTCTCTTATGCTCACCAAGGCTGCATTTATTTGATGAGACGTAGTAAAAACAGTAATATTGTCAAATATTATTACAATTTAAAATAACTGTTTTCAATTTTAATATTCCAGTGATGGTAAAGCTGAATTTTCAGCATCATTACTGCAGTCTTCAGTGTCACATGATCCTTCAGAAATTATTCTAATATGCTGATTTGATGCTCAAGAAACATTTCTTATTATTATCAATGTTCAAAACAGTTGTGCTGCTTAATATTTTTGGGAAAACTGATATATTTTTATTCAGGATTCTTTGAAGAATAGAAAGTTCAAAAAATAGAACATTTATTTGAAATAGAAATCGTTTGTAACATTATAATTCTTTACTTTCCTTTTTGATCAAATTAATATATCCTTGCTGAATAGAAATATTGATTTATTTTTCTTTTAAACTTACTGACCCCAAACTTTTAAATGAATATTATATTGAAGTAACAGTGGAATGTTTTTTCACAGCCCCGTGTATCTTGTTACTTACCTCATGCTGGTTTGCTGTGAGGGTCCGAGGTGAGTTTAGTCATTTTTTGATTCTTTACATTATACCTGAATATCTATTTAATTATGGAAACCCTGCCTCATTTTTAGGAGACGTCATCCATGGAATTTAATACTCCTGTTCATTTTTGTAAGTGATGATTTAATTTACCTATGCTTTCTTAGACATCTACATTATAATTGATGGAACATGTTTTCTGTCCTCCACAGACCCTTGCATTGTCTTACATGACAGGAACAATATCAAGGTTCGATTAGAGTTTCACACACTGCATAGTTAGTTTTAAACACCAGATAAGCTCTAATTTTTTCCCCCATCTGGCATTATTTACAGTTATTTTGACACCAAAGCAGTGTTTCTGGCCCTGGGGATCACAGCAATGGTGTGTGTAATCGTCACAGTCTTCTGTTTTCAGACCAAGGTAAGACTGGCTCTGATCGACTGGCCGGCAGTGAATGCCACTTTGTTGGCCGTGTAAAATAAACCCCATTGTATTTGATTACAATGACCGTCTGTTTCTTTTTAAACATTCATGGCTCACTGGTAAATGTCTCATGCTTGCTTGAGACAAAACCAGGTTTTTTTTTATGTGCCCTGTTTTTTAATGGATCGATTTTTGCTGTGGTTCATACAGTTTATATACGTGTGTTATATTTTTTCTCCCAAATTTACTTATGAAATCTTTTTTTTTTTTATCTCCATTTCTATTACTAGAACTTTTACAATTTGTGACTACTGAGGTTTTTCAATCAAGCCATGCTGTCAAGTTGTAGTGAAGTCTCTTGTGTGTGTGTGTGTGTGTTTGAACAGGTTGACTTCACCTCCTGTACGGGTCTGCTCTGTGCTCTTTGTGTGGTTGTCCTGGTGACTGGCATTATCACATCCATTGTACTCTCCTATCAGTATGTAAGTGAGACCGTTATGGCAAGGTTTACACTTTCAGTCATTGTGAATGATGTTGCAGTATAAAGCAGTGGTTCTTAAACAGGGGGCTTCAGCAAACTTCTATGGGAAGTTCTTATATTAAAGAACATACAGTTTTGGCCAGAGGAGAACTGGCCCCCTGACTGAGCCTGGTTTCTCCTAAGGTTTTTTTTTTTTTTTTTTTTTTCACCTGATGGAGTTTGGGTTTATTGCCACAGTCGCCTTTGGCTTGCATAGTTGGGGACACATAATATTCAGTAATATCCTCCTGAGACCCAGAATTTTTTTTTGTTTTAATTTAGTTTTTTTCCATGTCATCACACTGTTTAGAGCACAATAAACAAATGGTAAAAAAAAACATATATATAAAATAATATTTTATTCATACGTTATGCTATGTCCTCTGTAGTGGACGCCAGGACTAAGTTGTTTAAAAAATAAAATGACATGAAATTATATGTATAGGCAAAAACAATGGGATTTTTTTTCAATCACCAATAAATTTTGGGGTTTCAGGATTTTTTCAACCAAAATTTGTATAAAGATTATTCTCACCTATGTTATGAAAGAAATAATGGAATGAATTGATACACCATTTTACTTTTTGCAATATGTGGGTAAAATGGCAATAAATTAATATTCCCATTCAATGCAATGTATCTATACACTGTATCTAATTTGCACATTAATGTGTTCTTGGAGCAACATTTAATGAAAAAATAAGTGTAATAATTGGAGTAGTAATTGGCAACATTTTAATTATAATATCTAATATTTCATAGGAATATTGATGTATAATTTATTTCCATATTCACTTGTTGTGTCTCCCAGAATGCCTGATAAACATGATTTTAGTCCTGATGTCCTCTACAGTGGACACGTTTGAAATCAATGCCCTGTTCTGTAACAGAAAGTAATTTTTTTATTTGAAACCCCTTAACATTTTCCTGAGATGTTGTTTTATGAAATACAATTTGAAAAAGTAGTCCAATTTAAATTATAATTACAATATATTATCATATTTACATAAGAATGCTACATTTGATCACTAAATTAATGTCAGACATTTTTAAAGACCAAGGAGAAGTTGTTTTCATGGTGAAACCTCCAAACGTTTGGTATCTCTGAAAAGTCCTGAATGTGCTCTTTACAGGACACCTAGGTTGTGTCATGTGACAATGTATGATGTCAGAGAAATTCACTAAAATATAATGTCCACTACAGTGGACAAAAGTCTATTCTTGGGTCCCAGGAGGATATTATCGATTTGACTGTACTAACACTAGGATGAGATTGAGAACAAAACTTGAACTGAATTGAGGTGGATGATGACATCACTGTTTTCTACAGGGCTGCTTTATAGCTGATTTGACTTAGTTAGTAACAGCAACACTGTTATTGGACTGATTTGAATCAACATTGAACTGACTCAAATTGAATAACAACACTATTGTCTTCTGTAGAGCAGCTTATAGCTGAAAACTCATTTCTAAATTGATGAACTTTAGGAATCGCATGAACGCTGAACTGATGTGAGCTGAAAAATGACACTTGTCTTTTTCAGAGCTAATTTATAGCAGAATTAAGTTCTTTTGATCAAAAGCGCTATATAAAAAAAGGTAACTTGACAGAACTTCTTAAAAACGCCAAATTAATTGTAGTTAATTAATTGAATATATTGGCTCCCAATTTTTGCTAATAGAAAAAGTGTTTAAAACAAGCGGCTTTGTCATAATTACAACAGAAGAATGCTGGAAGAAATAGGGGCCTTCGAAAATTGTGTTGGACAATGGGGGGCTTGAGAACCACTGGTTTAAAAGAATATTCTTAATGTAATAATGTTATTTTCAATGCCTACATTTGTGGCATGCTGTGAATTACCACAGAAAATGATCTTGACTCGCCCCTCAGTTTGTTAAAAACAAACACATTACAGTAATGCATTTACAATGGCAGTAAGCGGCTTGTACTAAACTGGGTGGCACTATAAATAAATGTTTAAACAACACAGTTGCACAAGTATAACCATGACATTTAAAGTGATGGTTCATCCCAAAATAGTGAAAAATCATTCACTCAAAATGTCATTTCAAAGCCATATGCTGCTAATATTTCTATGAAACAATAGAGTAGAATGTCAAGAATTGTTACTCTCTTGCCACAAAACAACAGGTAACAAATTATCTTTAGACTGTATTTTTGTCTTCCAGGTGTTCTGAAGACATAGCATTGTGTGGGGGAACAGAAAGTTCTTACCTGTCAGAATATGTAAATGGTCCTTTTAAGGAAGTAGTTCTTTACCAGCGGGCCAGGGCCCATAAAGGGCCTCAGCAAACTTTCAAGGGGGCCTCAAGATGACTTAAAATGATTAAAGACAAAAAACACTCAGATAACCAGGATATTTCTTATTTTAATGTTCCTTCACAACAACTGTTTTATGTCTTTGAAGAACCAGAGCTCCCACAAAAAAACCTGGATATATGAGGTAGCCCAATTATAAAAGTGTCATTAATATATGTGTAAATGAATGTAAATTAATCCAAATCTTAAAACTGCATGGGAATTTGTATAATTAATTTAGATTTTACCAGTTATCCAAGCTCTTAAGTATTTTATCAGGTAGAAATTGAGTTAAAAACATTTTTGAATTCAAAGTAGCATGCGCACATCCAAACATCACTTAAGCAGGTGCTCGATCAAAAGAAAACTTTGCTGAAATGTAAAAGAACCGGCACACTGATATTTCTGCTCCCAAAGACATTGAATAAATTGCGTTGTTTCGAGGCCTGATGAAGACCGCTTGTGGTCGAAACAACGCAATTTATTAAATACTTTGGGAAATATCAGTGTGCCAGTTCTTTTAAGAATATGTTTTAAAAATCATTATCCAGTAAATCATGAATGACTGGACTCGTCATGTAAAATCCTTGGTAAAAAAAAATGGTAGCCCTGGAGAACATTCAGATCCTGAAACTTCTGGAGACCTGAAATCGAATTATTTAGTTAGGCTACTTTTTGAATTTACAGAAACTAGGAGTGCCCGTAGATTAAAATAAGTGTTGAACTCAGGCTAGGGTGCCTTTGAATATTGTTTTCTACAATGGGGGGCTTTGGAATCCAACATTTTGAGAACCACTGCTTTAAGGGTTAAAGTTATTCTTTCAAAACAGTTTAACAGCTACATATTTTGCAGACATTACACATAGCCGAACTGCTTACAAAACCTGTCTTTACAAAGTCAGGCCTATATCCAATCTAATGAATAAATAACCTGTAATATACATGTTCTATGATAATATACCTCTACCATCGATGTCTCAGGTGCCCTGGCTGCACATGCTGTATGGTGCTTGTGGAGCAATAGTCTTTACCTTGGTGAGTTTATGAAACAGGAATTTATGTTGTTCGTTCAGTTATTTGCCAGTTGTTAAAAATGAAACAGAACCCATGTGACATTTGTAATGAGGAAGTTGTAATTTAGTACATTTACACAAGGGAATACTAACTGATGACTTCCCTTTTTCTAGTTTTTGGCCTACCACACTCAGTTGCTCATTGGAAACCGAGCGAACGCCATCAGCCCTGAGGAATATGTCTTCGGAGCCCTTTCCCTCTACGTTGATATCGTCCAGATCTTTATCTTCCTCCTGCACATCACAGGGAGCTCTGAGTAAACTCACACACGCATTTGAGCGTTTCTGTTTCAGACACTGATCTTTCTTTGAGCTTATCTTGACTTTTTCCAATCACACGAATCTCAAATATCACCTTCAACACTACTGACTGTTATTATTTTGTGTTGTGTAATATGTTGCTCTACAGAGGTTGCTCATACTTTGACAAAATTGATTGTTACTTTATTTATAATAAGCACTTTATTTTTGTAACGTTTCACCTGTTAATTTGCATTTTGAAGAGCCCGAGTGTGTACTAAAACAGCTCCACTGAGATTTGATAATTGTATTATCAATATTTAGCCTACAACCTGAAGGGAAATAAAATGAAGAGAAACAGTAGTGTATTGTTGTATGATGACGACTATTGGGAATGCAGGAAAAGTAGATGTTTGAAGGCTTAAAGTAACTGAAATGAAGACTGTGGACCACATTGTTAAAGGGATAGTTAACCCAAAAATGAACAGTTTTACTTAGTTTTAAATTTAATTGACTTCCAAACCTAACCTGTTTGACTTCTCTGAGCAGGGTTATTTACCATTAACTAAAACGATTCAAAAACAGTAACTGAAGTAAAGCTGAAATTGTATATATACATAACATATGAAATAAGTTCAAGTTGAAGCACTAAAATTACTAACTGAAAGTAAATAAAAACTGAAACTAAAATAGAAATAAATAGTAATATAAAAAAGTAAAAACGAATAAAAAAGACAAAAGCAAATAACAAAATGACTAAAATAAAAATTGAACTAAAATCAAAACTCAAAATATGAAAAGAATAATTAAAAATATGAATAAAACCTGTAATAGTATATAAATAACTTATTGACTTATTATTTTATTCTCCATAAAATGGAAGTCAATGGTAACCAATACTGGTTACCAGCATTTCTTAATTTATGTTCCACAGAAAAAAAGAAAGTCATAGGTTTGGAACTATCGCTAAAGGTCTACACTGGCGTTACAAAACAGGAAGTGATGTAATATTGACTGTCAATGTTTGGGGAATCATATAGGAAGTGCTTATGATTTGTTCACTTGAAACATTCATTAATGTGCTTTTTTTGCACAGAAAAAAATTATATGTACAGCATTTATAGTCAAACATTCAGAAGAAAAACACTCAAAAACATACTATTTAGTTAATTTATTGTGCATGTGCTGTTTAATTTATTTTTTTAGAATTCTCAAAAGCTTGGGTGTGTCAGGAACATAGATCAGTAGAAAAAAAAACCTACATGTACAGTATGATTTTAATAACACAAGATCTGCATGTCACAATACCATCTGCATCATTTAACAGTTAACATTGATTCCCTTCAATGGTTTAAGTATATTAGATGCATCTAACATCCTTCTGTATCTGGTGAGAAGTAATATAAAAGTGGCTTAATGGTCATGGCAATTCCCCATCCTGGCACGTCCAGATCCCTGATGGCTGGGTGACCGAGAGCTTGTACTGTTTCAGGCGGGATGGGAGACGAGAGGCTGACTGGCTACTTTAATGTTTATGGGGTCAGGCGTTTGGGGTCACGGGGGAACATGGAGGTCTGACGTACGTTGTGTAGGCCGAGATAAAGCATGGTCACTCTCTCCAGACCTAAGAGATGGCATACATTTAACATCATGCACTTGTGCCAGAGATATTTTTAAAACACTAAAACTGTTTTAGAAACTATACACTACAATTCAAAAGATTGGGGACTGTAAGAATTATTTTATGTTTTTATAAGGCGGCTGCACTGATTTGATCAAAAATACAATAAAAGCTCTATTAATGTGAAGTATTTATACAATTTAAAATTATTATTTTCTATCTGAATATTTAAATATGTCTTTGAAATTTTAAAATGTCATTTATTCCTGTGTTGGCAAAGCTAAATCAATCACACGAACCTTCAGAAATCATTCTAATATGCTGAAAACCATGATACATTTTTCTCAGGATTTTTTGATGAATAATAAGTTTGAAAGAGCATATATTTGAAATAAAATGATTTTGAAACCATGTTAAAGTCTTTACTGTCCCCTTTTGATCAATTGAATGCATCCTTGCTGAATAATAGTATGAATTTCTTTCAAACTCAAAATTTTAATGAACTTTGAAAAGTAGTAGAAATTCGACCATTTCTAAACTACATGATAGTAAAAAAATGTTTGTCACCTATGCCACCGCCAGCATGAGGAGGAGCTCCATAACGGAACGAGTCAATGTAGGCCTTGATCTTCTCCAGGTCTGTAACAAAGAGCAAAAAGTGAGTCATCTACAACAAAACAGACATTAGAGAAGTCGGTATTTACCATAAAGATCTACAGTGTCCTCCTTGTTACATGTAGTTACAATAGTAATAACTATAAATTATGCATAACTACATGAAACTAACCATAAACCACACCCTGGTCTCTTAACCCTAACCCTATATTAAGAACATGTAGTTAATTCATATTGCTCAGTACTTAAATCTATAATTACACTGTAACAAGGACACCTTAAAATAAAGTAAGCAGATGAAATACTGAAGAGTGTTGAAATTCAAATGCATTATGGTCAACCAACATTCAGATGTTTTGTGCATTCTTGTTTTTGTTTTTTAGCTTAGCAACATGTGTTAACACCAAACTCTAGTAGGTTTTGTAACACAGCTGTTGCGTTACCAATGCTGTGGTGCATTGCCCTTTCAGTGAGCAGCTGAGCATCGTGGACTCTCTGAGCTCCAGACAGGATCTCCTCTCCTCTCATGAACATATCATATGAGTTGGAGTATTTCTGCAGGAAGAACACGTGGGGTTTGTTATGAACCACATAGTCTGTGAATAAAAAGCTATGTATTTAGATTCACAAGGCTTTAAAACACTTACCGGGTCGTTGGGGTCAGGCATGGTGTAGAATGGCCTTACTGCCAAGGGGTATTTGTCCAGAACATAGAAGTCAGTGTCATACTATAAAAATAAAAATAAATCACAAAGGTGCGTTTAATTTATATGGGCCATATTCCACGTATACGTTTGTAGAATTACATTTTGTCCCCAAAGTCTAGATTTCAAAATGGCTGGAGCTAAAAACATTGAAAATGTTGTTTTAAAAGGCCATTTTCTACTCTCTCTGACCTTAAGCAGTAAAGAAACATGTCAAACTGACTTCAGAATGACATATTTTTCACGGTTTTATGAATAATCTGGGTGGACTAAAGAGGGAGCTTGGGGTTCTATAGTATGGATAGTATTGTCTGATCTTATTTCTTATTTCAGGGAAAAGCTTTTTTTTTTTTTTTATTATTTCCATTTCAAATACACTGCCGTTCAAAGGTTTGGGGTCAGTAAGATTTAATACTTAAATCTTAAAAAATAATACTTAAATTGTGTATTTTTATAACATTTCTAATATTTAAAAAATTACTCTCCGACATCGAGTTGACACAAACCAGCCTCCCCTCATTTGCTCCGGATGAATATTGTTGGTGTTACAGGGCTTGAATTTCGGCGTGGGATTGCGTGTATTGCACATCCTTTTACTCATTCCCGCAGATTTTGTGCTCACATCGAAAGTGCGCGCACATAAAGCCTCTTCTCAGTACTAAATAGAGTTCTTTTTTGCTGCTTACTGCGCTTAAATGCTCAAATACGCACAAAATAATGTTAAAATCTTGGTGAGGAATTCACGTAAACACAGTCAGTTATGTTTTAAGTAAACGTACAGTGGGGGAAATAATTATTTGATCCCCTGCTGATTTTGTAAGTTCGCCCACTTACAAAGAAATGAAGGGTCTATAATTTTTATGGTAGGTTTATTTTAACAGATAGAGACAGAATATCAACCAAAAAAATCCAGAAAAAATTTGATTTGCATTTCAGTGAGTGAAATAAGTATTTGTTTCCCAAGCAAAACATGCCTTAGTACTTGTTGGAGAAACCTTTTTTGGCAAGCGCAGAGGTAAGACGTTTCTTGTAGCTGGTCACCAGGTTTACACACATCTCAGCAGGGATTTTGGTCCATTCTTCTCTACAGATACTCTCAAAATCCTTAAGGTTTCTTGGCTGTCGCTTGGCAACTCAAAGTTTCAGCTCCCTCCACAGATGTTCTATAGGATTATGGTCTGGAGACTGGCTTGGCCACTCCCAGGACCTTAATGTGCTTCTTCTTGAGCCACGCCTTTGTTGCCTGGGCGGTATGTTTTGGGTCACTGTCATGCTGGAAGTCCCATCCACGACCCATCTTCAGTGTTCTGGCCGAGGAAAGGAGGTTCTTGTCCAAGATTTTACGGTACATGGCCCCGTCCCTAAGCCCCTCAATACGGTGAAGTCGTCCTGTACCCTTAAAAGAGAAACAGCCCCAGAGCGTAATGTTTCCACCTCCGTGGTTGACTGCAGGGATGGTGTTCTTGGGGTCATAGTCAGCATTTCTCTTCCTCCAAACACGGCGAGTTGAGGCCAAAGAGCTCAATTTTGACCACAGCACTTTCTCCCAAGCCTTCTCTGAATCATTAGATGTTCATTGGCAAACTTCAGACAGGACTTTACATGTGCCATTCCTGAGCAGGGGGACCTTGTGGGCGCTGCAGGATTTCAATCCATTGCGGCGTAGTGTGTTACTAATGATTTGCTTGGTGACTGTGGTCCCAACTGTTCGGTAGTTCTGTAGTTCTGGGCTGATCCCTCACCTTTCTCATGATCATCCTCAACCCATGAGGCGAGATCTTGCATGGAGCTCCAGACAGAGGGCGATTTATTTTTCATTTAGTATTTCTTCCATTTCTGAATAATCACACGAGCAGTTGTCTCCTTCTCACCAAGCTTCTTGCTGATGGTCTTGTATAGCCCATTCCAGCCTTGTGCAGGTCTACAATCTGGTCCCTGACATTTGACAGCTCTTTGGTATTGCCCATGGAGGTGGAGTGGTTGGAATGGAAGATACAGATTCTGTGGACAGGTGTCCACTGACATTAGGAGTACTTTCTTAAAGTGACAGGACTAATCTGTGTTCCACATGGCCACATAACCAATCTGTGGGAGGCAGAATTCTTGCTGGTTGGTAGGGGATCAAATACTTATTTCACTCGATCAAATGCTAATCAATTTACAATCTTTATATAATGTGTTTTTCTGGATTTTTTTGGTTGATATTATCTCTATCCGTTAAAATAAACCTACCATAAAAATTATAGACCCTTTATTTCTTTGTAAGTGGGCGGACTTACAAAATCAGCAGGGGATCAAATAGTTAGTTCCCCCGCTGTAAACAGTTGAGAAAGAAAACTCATGTGTAACAGAATAATGGATCCGTGCGTCAGGTCTTAAATTGACAGAAGCCTAATATACCTGCTGCCAAATTATGAGATAATATTAAAAATATCAATATGGCAGTTATTCCTCATGGTATCAATGTCAAAATCGTGGCAGTGAAAATTCTGAGTGGCTGGCAAGCAAATAAGTTAGTCAAGCCCTGGTCATGTGACATTGAAGTCTGGAGTAATGATGCTGAAAATCACTAAATCTATGAAAAGATCAAATCTGAATTGCAATAATATTTCACAATTACTGTTTTTCTGCATTTTAGATCAAATAAATGCACCCTTGCTGAGACATTTCCTTTAAAAACCTTTGAACAGAAGTATACATCACTTATGATGTCTTTTTACCTTGTCCTTCACAAGACGACCAAGCAGCTTTTCGTTGGGTGTGCTGAGGAAGAAAAAAATAAAAGATTACAGATCTGTTAT
Source organism: Rhinichthys klamathensis goyatoka (assembly GCF_029890125.1). Taxonomy (NCBI): domain Eukaryota; kingdom Metazoa; phylum Chordata; class Actinopteri; order Cypriniformes; family Leuciscidae; genus Rhinichthys; species Rhinichthys klamathensis. The sequence goes on along the minus strand of NW_026606572.1, from coordinate 3,259,760 downwards.
AAAATATGTTACAAATTCCCTGTGTGTGCAATGTGGGAAATTCTATGAAAGAAAGCCACACTGACCTCAAATCTTCCTCATCGCCCATTTCCACCCCGGCAGCTCTGAGCATGGCCACTCCCTCCATATACTCCAGTCTCAGCGTGGGCTCCAGGAACTTGAACGGCTCACTGGGGTACTGCTTGTTCACAGTCTGGATCTCTGTCTGGAACCTGCATCCACATCACAGACACACCATTAAAAGAGAATGCATAGCTAGAAATGTAGAGACAAAATTTTATTGAAAAGCGTCTCTCAGGGTCTTTCAAATGCAAACCATTAGTAGGCAAATGTTACTTTTCTTAGTGCTGGTCAGGTTGTTTTGGATTACTGGATAAAATATTCATGCATTCCACATATAGAGACTGCTTGGGTCGGATTTCCAATTGTATGTAGCATTTGCCACACAATGACAGTAAAATACTTCAGTTATAAAGTAATATCTTTATAAATAATAGTCTGACCACTGGATGGCAGTGTATATCCTTGTTATTATAAACCACATGAACGCGTTTGCCCTTTCTTTCACATGAATAAATGACGTCACTTTTAATGAATTTCAAGTGAAATTCATGAGACATTATTCTCATGTGATTTGATTCTTCATAAAAGGAAATATGACTTCACTAAAACTTTTGAGAACTTAAGGGGATGTGGAAGGAGTCAAGTCCCTTACCGGTCACGTAGTCCTTTAAAGATCTGAACCATGGTGTCAGTAATGGAGTCAATGACCTCATGGTAATGGTAATTGAAAGTCATTTCAATATCCAGACCCACAAACTCCGTCAGATGGCGATGAGTGTTGGAATCCTCAGCCCTGAACACTAGAAGAAACACAGACAACTGTGAGATTCACATTCATAGTAACCTTAGTATTTCATTTTAAAAAACTGGGCAAACTTGAGTGGAACATGATTTTAAACCCATTACTATTGTTTCCAGCAGACCAAAAAAAAAAATATATATTATCATGCAAACATGCACCTTTGTTGCAGTGTTGTTATAGTTAACAAAAATCAAAACTATTAAAAGGTTTTGAAATAATTTAAATAAAACAAAACATAAATACTAATATGAAAATATTTAAGAAACTAAATTAGAAATGCTGCCTTGATGACTAACTCAAATAAAATAATTTTAAGTTGAAGTACTTACTGTACTAAAAATAAATAGAAAAGATAAAGATGAATATAAAAAAAACAAAAATTACTGAAATGAAACAAAATAAATATTCACAATACTATAATAGTATTTAAATAATACTAAAATAAAACTGCCAAGCAATATTAGTAGCAGTTATATTTGTAATTTCTGTGTCAAAAAACAAGATCATCAATAATCAAAATATTCTTGCCAAAAAATCAGCCTAATGCACTTGTTTTGAATATTCCCAGGTATACAAAAAAAGCACTTATGCAGTTTCTACAATGTGACTTCCCATCAGCAGAGGTCCCTGATGAGCTGTATTTTTCTGAAGTCTATGCCCAACGGCTCTGCTAAAAGTGTTTGATATTCTTGCTCTATTCAGTGAGGGATTTCTGTGCCCGCCAAAAGCACAGAGCGCAATCCGTATATTTATCCTGCAGTATGTCCTGATCTGCATTCTGGCAGGGAGGAGATACTGGTGAAGGTGACCTCTACAAATAACTGGCCAGATACTTTATAGGCCACAGTCTATGAGATTGTCTCTGGACGTTAAGTTAATTTTTAACTGTCCACTTTAAAGATGACCTAAAGATGGAAACAGCAAATAGAGGGAAAATAAAGGGACAGGAGGGTGTATTTTTATGCTTTACCTGGTCCGACACAGAAGACTTTGTCAAAGTCAGCACAAATGCACATTTGCTTGTAGAGCTGAGGGGACTGGGCCAGGTACGCACTGGTTTTGAAGTAGGAGACTGTGAAGACATTTGCGCCACCCTCACTGGCAGCTGTTAAAAACACACAAAAAAAACATTTGTACTGTAGTCATGTGTAACATGTTGTCCACAAATGTGAGCTGATAATTCTCATGGCAAGCGTGGTAAATGAGCATGATGTTCTTTAGGGCACATACATTTGGGTGTGTGCACACCGGATGTCATGCGGTTTTACTGAAAGAACACTATGTTGATGTTGATGGTGGCAGATCACACCAAAGGCGGCAAAGTTTAAATTCGAAATGCGTCACAAAGATGTGTTCTGATTGGCCGGTCGGGGTGCAGAGGAAATGAAAGCAACTGTTTTCCTTAACAGCGAAAACCACACAAACACAACAAGGGGGTTTGTAGAGGGAAAGTGTTGTAACACCACTGAGACCTTTGCTGACGTAATACATAGACTTTGATATCATTGGTGGACTAAAAAAGAAGCGTATTTAAGAGACTGCTGAAGTAGTTGAGCACCATCATTTTTACACTAGACTTTCAGCATCTAAGGACAGTATCCTGTACACATATATACACACACACACACATATATATATATATATATATATATATATATATATACACACACACACATTATATATATATATATGGGTTCTTTGGTGAATAGAAAGTTCAAAAGGTCAGCATTTATCTGAAATAGAAACCTTTTGTAACTTATTATATGATATATTTGTTTTATTTTTGGGTGAACTGTGCTTGTAAGAGCTGAGAAAGCAATCAATTTGATATTGAGTCAAGTCAAGTGAAACAGGCCCTGAACTCTTCACAAAGAAAACTGTTCTCATGAATCCCAGCAGATCCCATAGCACTCGGTGTACCCACAATTTCAAGAGTGCTAACATGATGGCACCCTATCAGTGACTGGAGGCATATCTCCTTAATAAACACCACTTTTTCTTCAGCCAGTGTTTTGACAGTGTCGCAAACTTTTTTTTACCTCCGAAAATGAAAAAGTATCAATCCTTGAAATTGAAATTTTTAGAGACTGAAGGTGCAGAGAAAGAACAATAAACTAAGTTGGACACCATGAGCAGGAAATCATTCAGAAGGCTCGGTGTGTGAGGACAGAGATAAAACCTGTACTACTCTGTCCCTGCCGTCATGAATACAGATACTCCAGTGTGAACACGGAGACAAGACTGTTCGCCTTGTGTCATCTCAGATGCTCTGTGAGGTTAAAGCCACAATGTAATGAAAGTAGCGGCAGATCTTTTCTTCTGTATTGTGAGGTACATTAGAATAAAAATGTAGTGCAGGGACTAGGTTTCTATCCATGGGTTGATATCTGAATGAAGGGAGATCTGAATGCAAGCTTGCAGTCGATTGTAAGAAAGGTGCGGGACTGAAGAACAACACTGAATGATTGGAGAAGTCCGGTATACGTCACCAGAGAGAAGTCTGTTGAGTTAAGATATTATGATTAAAAATTACGAGATCAAAAAAACATGATTGGATGAATCGTTCACTATAGATCCAAACCTGCATTTAGAAAACAGAGAGAGTGAATTTTCATTTTGTACTGATTTTAAAGAATAAATGGAATCCAATGGAATGGGGGGGGGGGGGGGGGGGGGGCGTTTTAGCGGTGAGGTTTATTTATTTACTTATTTACTTTTGCAAAATGGTCTTTTGTGGTATCATCCACACATGCAAAGTTGGTTGATATATAACTGCAATAAATAATTATAGCCTAGTTACCAATTACTTGCTTACATAAGATGATGCATTTTACATTATTTAAGCACCTGGAACCTTATCAGTTTGACAGAATGATCAAACTCAAAGTGCCACATGAAGTCAAGCTAACTTTATACTGAAATAGTTGATGTCCTACTCCTTCACAGTTCATTAGGCTCTTGATGATTTCGTCTATCATCTCTTAGAATATCTGAAGGCCAGGTTTTTCAGTCATCATGAGAACACATTTTACACATGGCTCTTGATTTTAACTTGTACTTGTCCTTATGAAAATATACATTAGTTCTTGTAATTGTTTAACTGTAGCATTTGTTACAATAAGGCTATAATTACAGGTAAGACCATTGATGGCTCCTCTACCATGCTTAGGCCAATGTTGACTTCCTCTGACTCTCCAAAATTATGCAGAGAGATGAGAACAAAAGGAGAGATGAAGTCGTACCAGAGATGATCTTGGGGGTCTGAATCTCCACAAAGCCCTTGTTGATGAGCGTGTCTCTGAAGAGCTGACATACGCCGGACTGCAGCCGGAAGATGGCCTGGCTGGTCGTAGTCTGTGAGGGAAGACGCATGGGTTAGTAAACATGTTATGTAACCTGTTTGTTTGGGTGTGCCAGGGACTGATGTCAGCACTTCTCTTTTTATGCAATGTGACACCTTGAATCATCTACATTTCAAAGTTTTTGAAAGTATTTCTGCAGAAGTTCTGGAGGAAACATAACGCTAGATCTCAGAAGAGCTCTTTTTATGATGTTACAATAAAATCTCACTGGCAACGTAAAATATTCTGGTCATTTTTTCAGAGATACAAATAAATTAGGTCCTCTTCACAGTACCAAAGGGACACAGTACTTGCAAAATCAATCTTCAGCAACAATCAAACCTCCTGAATCCTCTGGCATTGAGCAAAAAAGCTTTCTCAGCATGAATTTCCCATGAATCAGATGACTCCCTGATGACCCGTGATATGGGCCACGTTTCCGATTCTTCATGACCTACAGAGTTTGCATAAATCCTAGAGAAACAATCAGCTTCTATATCAATATTTCAAGGCTCTAGCGTCTTGTTTTACTGGATTTGATTTAGTTAGGACAGACTAGCTTTTGCAGGCAAGAATTCATTATGTGATAGTATAACATTAAGATTTCTTTGGAGATTTAAGTTAATCAGATCTATCCTGGTTTCATGTATGTTTGTAGTTTCAACCTCATTATGACACTTTATTAACCTCTAAAAGGCCAGTAAGTATGACATAAATTAGCTCTGTTCCAAAAGCTAATACGTTTAATGCGTATTAAGGTTCCTTGCAGTGCACTGCCTACATGGGCTGCAACCTTCCAAGACAGCTTCCTAATGAAATGCAATTGATCTAAAATCAACAACTCTGCCGACAAATCTAACATGCTTGTGCATTAGCTGGGCTGGTCTCTGAGAACTGCTATTTTTGCGTGATTTCAGCTAAATAGGCTAAATTTATGATACCATAACTGTCAGTTTTTATTGCTGATAAATCTAATACTGTCATGCAAACTTGACAAACAGTTTTAGAGTTTCTGGTTTTCAAGCAGATAAGAGTTGTTTTTACTGTAAGAGGGTGTCAATAAAGATGGCTGGCGAACTTTGGTTTGAAGTTAACATGTTGTTTGGGTGATAAATACAAGAAATACATAGCAGACACCGACAATGGGTAAGATAGGAGATTAGTAATTAGACGGAACTATTAAAATGATCAGTTTCAGTACTGAAAATAAGTACACTAGAGTTCAAAAGTTTGGGGTTGGTAAGAATTGATCATATTTTAGCAAGAAGTCTATTTGATCAAGAATACAGTAAAACAGTAATACTGTGAAATATAACAATTTAACTTATCTAATTTAATGTATCCTGAAGCTGAATTTTTTGCATCATTACTCCAGTCTTCAGTGTCACATGATCCTTCAGATATCATTCTAATATGCTGATTTGATGCTCAAGAAACATTTATTATCACCATCAATGTTGAAAACAGTTGTGGAAAGAACAGCATTTATTTTAAATACATATATATATAAGAATTTAGTGTCACTTTTAATTAAATTATTGCATCCTTGTTGAATAAAATATTGATTTCTTTCAACAACAACAACAAAATCTTACCCCAAACTTTTGAACAGTAGAGTATATTTATAACTGATATTTCTCATCCCTGAGCTTGTCACAATGCACTCTGGTAATGCACTGTGTTTCTGCTTTAGAATAGGTTCAAATCAAGATATCTTAGATGCTGCTTTCCTTTCGGAAAACGTCCACATCTGAGTAGACAGCTTTGATTTTGGAACAGGAAAAAAAAGTGCATATTTCATTAGTGGCTTATAACTTAGAAATGGGTTCCTACAACTTTTGGCTAATAAATTTGAGGAGTTTTAAAAATCATTAAATAGAGATTGCACTCACTAACAGCACATTTCTAGCAATAAAATATAGATGAACGTAACTAGAAAAAATCTAGATTTACTATAAACATTTGAATATTCCATGATATTTCTGCATTAATTAAATGTTGTTGTTTTTTTAAATAACAGTTATTGTGTAGTAATTTATGATTTCAAAACCATGCAGTAAATGTAATATAAACAGGACAACAGGGCTTCCTCTTATTAATCGGCTAATAAATATCAAAGAGTCAACATATTAAGACAGTCTGTCTATATTCTTAGTGCAGATCATGATAACTCGGGGCCAGGGGATACGTTGCCATGACATTTAGTAACTAGTCTGTAAAGCTAAGCTGTTGTACAGTTTATATGCAAAGCTGTTATCAGTAGAGTGTGAAAACACGCAGGTTTCAGTTGACGTCCTCACACGTCTCTCACTGTAGGCGTGGAGAAAGGAGCTGTGTGCATCACTTTAGTGTTCACAAGGCTGCAGTGAAAACCAAAGAGGCGTGAAAAGCTGCTGTTCTGTGGTTTGACTCCCCCACCTCACGCTCTCAGATTTCTGCCTTCACTTTCTGGAAGTTCTCAAAAAAAGAGCAGCTTTCTCAGAGCTAAGTGCATTGTGACAGTCCTACAACACTGCCAGATTTCAATCTCCTTTGGTGTGTTAAAAAAATTAAAAATAGCATGGGGTGTGTGGGTGCGTGACATGGAGGTCTTTCATTATGTCAGAGCTAATCCTGCCACCGCTGAACACCGTTTATTTCTTTGCTCTTATTTCTGACGCCAAGTGACGTATGCCATCATACAGCGAAAGCGATCCGAAAGCAGTCAGCTGGTTCAGTCAGTGCAGTTTCTCCAGAGCGGCTACATGAGGACGATACAGCTGTTTCACAATTGGCCGGATTCACCAAAGACAACAACGTGTTTATTTGGACACCTTTAGTTCCGCTTATGCTCGCAAATTCATGTTTTATAACAGTAAAAACTAGTGGTCGACCGATATTGGTTCTTTGATGGGCGATGTCGATATCTTAGAGAGCAGGGTGGCCGATGGCCAATATAAAGCCGATATTATTTATATACAGTGGGGAGAACAAGTATTTGATACACTGCCGATTTTGCAGGTGTTCCCACTTAGAAAGCATGCAGAAGTCTGTAATTTTTATCATAGGTACTCTTCAACTGTGAGTGAAGGAATCTAAAACAAAAATCCAGAAAATCACATTGTATGATTTTTAAGTAATTCATTTGCATTTTATTGCATGACATAAGTATTTGATCACCTACCAACTAGTAATAATTCCAGCTCTCACAGATCTGTTAGTTTCTCTTTAAGAAGCCCTCCTGTTCTCCACTCATTACCTGTATTAACTGCACCTGTTTGAACCCGTTACCTGTATAACAGACACCTGTCCACACACTCAATCAAACAGACTCCAACCTCTCCACAATGGCCTAGACCAGAGAGCTGTGTAAGGACATCAGGGATAAAATTGCGGACCTGCACAAGGCTGGGATGGGCTACAGGACAATAGGCAAGCAGCTTAGTGAGAAGGCAACAACAGTTGGCGCAATCATTAGAAAATGGAAGAAGTTCAAGATGACGGTCAATCTCCCTCGGTCTGGGGCTCCATGCAAAATCTCACCTCGTGGGGCATCAATGATCATGAGGAAGGTGAGGGATCAGCCCAGAACTACACGGCAGGACCTGGTCAATGACCTGAAGAGAGCAGGGGCCACAGTCTCAAAGAAAACCATTAGTAACACACTACGCCGTCAAGAATTAAAATCCTGCAGCGCACGCAAGGTCCCCCTGCTCAAGCCAGCGCATGTCCAAGCCCATCTGAAGTTTGCCAATGACCATCTGGATGATCCAGAGGAGGAATGGGAGAAGGTCATGTGGTCTGATGAGACACAAATAAAGCTTTTTGGTCTAAACTCCACTCGCCGTGTTTGGAGGAAGAAGAAGGATGAGTACAACCCCAAGAACACCATCCCAACCATGAAGCATGGAGGTGGAAACATCATTCTTTGGGGATGCTTTTCTGCAAAGGGGACAGGACGACTGCACCATATTGAGGGGAGGATGGGTGGGGCCATGTATCGCAAGATCTTGGCCAACAACCTCCTTCCCTCAGTAAGAGCATTGAAGATGGGTCGTGGCTGGGTCTTCCAGCATGACAACGACCCGAAACACACAGCCAGGGCAACTAAGGAGTGGCTCCGTAAGAAGCATCTCAAGGTCCTGGAGTGGCCTAGCCAGTCTCCAGACCTGAACCCAATAGAAAATCTTTGGAGGCAGCTGAAAGTCCGTATTGCCCAGCGACAGCCCCGAAACCTGAAGGATCTGGAGAAGGTCTGTATGGAGGAGTGGGCCAAAATCCCTGCTGCAGTGTGTGCAAACCTGGTCAAGAACTACAGGAAACGTATGAACTCTGTAATTGCAAACAAAGGTTTCTGTACCAAATATTAAGGTCTGCTTTTCTGATGTATCAAATACTTATGTCATGCAATAAAATGCAAATTACTTAAAAATCATACAATGTGATTTTCTGGATTTATGTTTTAGATTCCGTCACTCACAGTTGAAGAGTACCTATGATAAAAATTACAGACTTCTACATGCTTTGTAAGTGGGAAAACCTGCAAAATCGGCAGTGTATCAAATACTTGTTCTCCCCACTGTATGTATATATATATATATATATATATATATATATACACATACATATATATATATACACACACTTTATATTTATTTTAATCAATATTTAATAAATTAGAAAACAAATCTTTAAAATAAACATGCTTATACTTTAGATGGCAACTTCTTGAATCTGCAATCCTATTACAGTTTTTTCACAAATAAAGTAATTGTTTAAAAATATATGAATATGTGAATAAAAGGCACACTGGTGATCATATTTTTTTAAATAAAGACAAGGTAACGCTAATTTTACATACAGCACACAGTGAAACCGATATGAATATGACACAGTGGGAAACTGGATATAGCACAGCATATTTTAAAATGAAGGATTTAAAGTTTTTCGATCACGTCTCCTGTGAAGCTGATCTTCTGTTTGCATTCACTCACTTCGCATACTTCACAAGATATCACAGCTGGATTCGATTAAATCTGCAAGGTTTGTGAAATTAAATGTTTATTAGATGTTCAGATATTTGTTTAAATGATGTACATGCGCATTTGCTGAATGTTGAAGGTAAATGAGAAAGTATTTTAGCCTGATTGTTTGCCTTTTCTGTTACAAATAATATACAATGGCTATTATTATTATTAAACCTCTTATTAAAAAAACGCAACTTGATCCTAGAGAATTAGTCAATTACAGGCCAATCTCGAATCTACCTTTTCTGTCAAAATTAATAGAAAAGGCAGTATCCTCACAACTATGTTCCTTTTTAGAAAGAAATGGTATCTGTGAGGATTTCCAGTCAGGATTTAGACCATATCATAGTACTGAGACTGCTCTCATCAGAGTCACAAATTATTTGCTCTTATCATCCGATCGTGGTTGTATCTCTCTATTAAGTGTTACTGGATCTTAAAGCTGCATTTAATAACATCGACTTCAACCTTCTTTTGAATAGACTCGAAAATTATGTTGGCATTAGTGGAATTGCACTAGCATGGTTCAAATCATACTTATCTGACCGTTATCAGTTTGTAGTAGTAAATGAAGAGATGTCTTCAGTATGGAGTACCACAAGGCTCAGTACTAGGACCGTTGTTGTTCACTCTGTACATGCTACCCTTAGGAGATATCATTAGGAAGCATGGAATTAGTTTTCACTGTTATGCTGATGATACTCAGCTCTATATTTCTTCGCGCCCCGACGAAACGCACCAATTCACAAAATTAACGGAATGCATAGCTGATATAAAAATGTGGATGACTATTAATTTCCTACTACTTAATTCTGAAAAAAGAATTAGTTTCTAGATGCCGATATTTTTAAAATGCCAAATATTGACCACTACTAAAAACTCTTTTCATATAACATTGTTATACTGAGTCACGTTTATCAAAATAAAACTGATAAAAAATTTAGACCCCAATATATTGGTCCGCATGAACAGGAAGTTGCAACCAACTTTACTTCAGTGTTGTGACTTATTTCCAACTGAAACAGAATATTGAATAAAGTGCATGGTTTTATTTTAGCGCTCCTCCTCTCCATCTCTTGCTCATAGCAGACTGATGGTTGGAGGGGAGTGGGTAAGAAGATTATTCATCCCAAGCCATCAAACTGACGTCATCAGAGAAGGAACGCCATTCCAAAGCGGAAGCAAATTTTCAGATTTTGATTAAAGATTACCACGACAAACTATTTTTTTCTGTGTATTAACTTGCATGAGTTGATTGTTCACCACAAGACTAGTTTTGTGCACTAACAAAGTAAATAGTGTCAATTCTGATTTCATGCCGACTTTAAATAGTACTGGCTTACGTTTAACTTTAGGCTTATGTTTAAACTTTATTCTTGTAATAATAGAAATATTAATTAATAATTCGTTACATTTATCTAGCGCTTTTCTGGGTACTCAAAGCGCATAACATCTCCTCAACCACCACCAATGTGCAGCATCCACCTGGATGATGCGACGGCAGCCATATTGCGCCAGAACAATATGATGAAGCCAATCAGTCAATATGGGGATGTTTAGGAGGCCATGATGGACAGACGCCAATGGACAAATTTGGCCAGGATGTCAGGGATACACCCCTACTCTTTTTCCGAAGAACATACTGGGTTTTTTTTATGACCACAGAGAGACAGGACCTCAGTTTAACGTCTCATCCGAAGGACGGAAACACTTGTAAACTTTACTCTTGGCTTACCCTCAAATCAATAACTCTGTTGTCCAGTCTGGTGTCCTGATTGACAGTGGCTCTTCCCTCCTGAAAGAAAAAGGACATGATTACTCCAAAATTTCTTCGAAATTCTGTCGTCAACTTACAAATAACTCTGAATGGTTCAAAATCATGTAATTCCAAATCTATATGATTCTTCCATCAGGGATCAACAATCAGGTTTTTTTTTTCTGCCAGACTAATTTGCACTTACCATGCCAACATTATCACTGGCCTGATCACAATATATATATATTGCAATATACTGTGTGTATATATATATATATATTAGGGCTGTCAAATGATTAATCGTGATTAATCACATCCAAAATAAAAGTTTTTTTTACATAATATATGTGGGTGCACTGTGTATAATTATTTTATATATATATAAATACACACACATGCTTGTATATATTTAAGAAATATTTTCATGTATATACTATATATAGATTTATATATAATTTATATTATATATAAATATAAATATTTTATATATAAATAATATTATTTTCTTAAATATACATGCATGTGTGTGTATTTATATATATACAAAATAATTATACACAGTGCACCCACATATATTATGTAAAAAAAAAATTATTTTGGATGTGATTAATCACGATTAATCATTTGACAGCCCTAATATATATATATATATATATATATATATATAACATTTTCATTTAACTTTATTTTTTCTTTATACTTTTATACTTAAATTTACAAAAAGAAAGTTTGCAACAAGCTGGAAATTATGCAGGTATAATATACAGTGCTGATCATAAGTCAGTACGTTTTTTTTTTTAAAGAAATTAATACTTTTATTCCACAAGGGTGCATTAAATTGATCAAAAGTCACAGAAGGGACATTCATAAGGTTACAAAAGATTTATATTTCAAATTAATGCTGTTCTTTTGAAATTTATATTCTTCAAAGAATCCTGAAAATAATTATGTTTTCCATGAAAATATTAATATTAATCACTATTTATAATAGTGTTTCTTGAGCACCAAATCAGCATATAAAAAATTTCTGAAGGATCATGTGACACTGAAGACTGGAGTAATCATTCTGGAAATTCAGCTGTGCCATCAGGGAATAAATTATATTTTAAAATATATTAACACAGAAAACAGTTATTTTAAATTGTTATAATGTTTTAGAATATCACTTTTTTACTGTATTTTTGGTCAAATAAATGCACCCTTGGTGAGCATAAGAAACACACCCAAACATTTGAAAAGTTTTGAACAGCAGAGTATATATTTGAAACTAGATTCAAATAGTTTCTCTTGCAGAGGCTGCTCCATGGTAGCCTGGTCCCACCAGACTCTCGTACATTTCATTTGTACAGAGTCTGGCCTCGCTCCATTGATATCTTGTTATCTTTCCTTCATAAAGCCTGTAGGAGCTCAAGACTGATCAACAGGCTACTCATCCTCGGACCGGGCCGATAAGACACAGGCGTAATGAGGCGGCAGATGCTCTGTCTGACTGGCGTTGTGGAATCCCTGCAGAGAACACCTGGACAGCAACTGCAGCTGGTTTTGTCTTACTACATAAACACCATCAACTGTCTGACGTCAAGAAAGAGGGGCAAAGACAGAATCTAAGAATAGCCATTTCTGTAGTGTGTAGCATGTATACTGTGCACAGTATGCAAATTTTCCGTATGCATGGTATGCCTGGATGACCTGCTGCATTTGTTATGAGAAGTACACAACAGCTTAAGCCCAAAGTATACTTTGGTATTTACGCGTACACCAGAATAGTACGCTCGCAGCACGGTTCTCGTAACGCGCGTGCGCATTGAATTTGTTTTGCACTAATCAGTTGTTCCACAAGATCTCGTTTCACAGTAGAAAACTAAACTAAAGAGACAGAACAACAACAAAACACCGGAGACTGCAACAATGACAGATGCCCGCATTGACAAGCACTTACAGTATGTGAGGAGGTTATGAGATAGCCGTAACTTTAGTTTCAAAGAATACAAGACATTTTTATCAGTCATAACTTCTGGAGAAAGATGGACAGGCACTGGACAAAGATGAAACTTTCGTTCGCATATGCTATCAAATGGTGTATACTTTGAAAGGCAACGTGTTCGACTGTACGCATACGCTAAAAAACAAATTTTACTTTGGGCTTTATACTGCAAGGAATGCTATGTACCACAATGCAATACTGTCAACAAAGTAACTTACTACTGTTAAAAAGTTTGGTGCTGCATAGCTTTCAAAAAATAAATACTATGCAGTGTACTATATGTAAGCAATAAGGTACGAGAGGCTGTGCTGTATCGTGAATAAGTAACGGCTGGAGGGCGTTGTTAGGCACGACGCGAAGCGGAGTGCCTGCAACCCCTTCAGCCGTTACTTATTCACGATACAGCACTTGCCTCGAGTACCTTATTGCTTTTATAAAACGGTTGCCACACAATAAAAATATTAAAGCCGAAAAATATGTATCTATGCAACTTTCATGAAGTAAAATCACTAAAAGCCTGCCTTCCGCTGGAAAAAATAGTCCCGGAACGTGAACAGCAACAGAAGTTACATATATTATTTCGCCAATAGATGGCGGCAAAGACTGTCTTTATGAGTGAGTGAGTGAGTGAGTGAGTCTGTAGAGAAGGCTTTTGAAAGGACTCGAACTTGTGATCACGGAGAAGACAGACGCAACTGACAGATGACTAACGTTATGCACGGAAAACCCCATGACTGTTAAAAGGACAAAATATGCAGCGGACATTCAAACGCATTTTTTTATTATGAATATAGGACTGACCTGAAGGAAAATGCTACGTCTACTGTAAATGCAGGTACACTCGCTTACTCGATCTCTCACAATGCTCTGCTCTAGCTTTAAATGAACAATATCAATGAGATGAAACATCTGTTTAAGTTGCTAAGAGTGGTTGCTAGGGGTGTTGTGTAGTGATACATAGAACCGTTGGGTGAAGCGGTCATAGCCGTGTTTTATCGTGAATAAAGCACAGCTATTGACCAATCAGAATCAAGGATTGGAACTAACCGTTTTATAAACTGTGTAGTATGCTTGCATTTCTTTTAACTCAACATGTCTAACTGAACTTGGACTCGTATCGTATTATCGTAACACTGAACTGAGAGAACATTTTTTTAATGTTTAGTTGGGTTTTGTTCTTGACCGTTTCTCACCTCATCTCCTTCTCCCTCGGGCCTGACAGCGTCTTCTAGCTGAAGGGGAAGTCTGGCCTCAGACTGGCTGATCACAAAGATCTAGGACAAAGACACAGCAAAGAGAGTTTAAGCTATGCAGCTTTAACACAAGACTCCTCAACAAAAACAAGCTATCTAGCAGAATGTCTAAGCTGCTCTTTTCAGTACAATGAACGTGAATAGTGACCTCAACTGTCACTGGTCCCCATCCACTTTCACTGCATGAACTACAGGAGCTTGTAGACATTGTGCTGTGGTGAAAGATACAAAGATCCTATATTCCATGATGAGGATTGTTTCCAATTAAACTTTCAATATTTACAGAGAACAATCAGATGTATTCTTTTAATCGAGTACGTCTTTGATCTCTACCCTCTCAACATGGAGCTCCACATCCTGCTGTGAACAGCTCTCGATCTTCTGCTCAACCTTCTTCACCACAGCCTCCACGTCAATGATGCTCTCCTTCGTGAGGCTGTGAATAGAAAAATACAGCATGAGGATGAAGGGGAAAAACGCATTTGGACAGCTGACATGAAATGAGGCCGCAGTGTCCTGAAAAATCAAAAACTGCACTCCAAAAGTGATTACAAATATATATTCATAAATCTTGTATAAACATTATATATACAGTTTTATGGGTGTTTTAGAGTTCACACTACCATTCAAAAGTTTGGGATTGGTATGATTATTATTTTTTTAATTTAAAGATGTCTGCTCACAAAGGCTGCATTTATTTGACCAAAAAAATGCAGTAAAGACTGTAGTATTGTGAAATATTATTACAATTTAAAACATTTTTAATAAAGTTTCAAATGTAATATATTCCTGTGATGGCAAAGCTGAATTTTCAGCATCATTACTCTAGACTTCAGTGTCACATGAATCTTCAGAAATTATTCTGATATACTGCTCAAGAAACATTTCTTATTATCATCAATGTTGAAAACAGTTTATTTTTCTGAAAACCGTGATAAATATTTTCAGGATGTTTAGAGGAACAGAAAAGTCCAAAGAACAGCAGTCTTTACTGCATTTTTGATCAATTCAAACAATAAAAGTATTACTTTGTTTAAAATAAACCCCCTTACTGACCCTAAACTTTTGAACGGTAGTGTACAGAACACTTGCTCTTTTAAAAATGAATATGAATGTCCAAAAAAAGTTTTCTTTTTTTATTTTAGAAAAACTTTTTTTAAGACTTAATGATAAGTCTTAGGTGTTTTTCAAACAACTTTTAGAATAACACATGAAACAAAAACTTCATGGAAACTCATGAGATCACATTGTTAGGCAACAGTATCTTCGCAATTCTTTTTTGTTTTTAACTATTTCACACGTGATATACACAGTTCTCCTTTTCACAGTTCAAACAAACATTGCTGTTGTGAAGACGAACCACATCACTTTTACTCTGGTTAAACAGTATGTATTTTAAGTTCTTTACATCACAAACCAAAAGGTCACAGGATTCTCACCACCACAAATACTGATTCACCTAAAGATGGAAATAATACCATTTACTAAACCTCTTCGCATTCCAAACGAATATGTTAAGCATTGTTTTTTTCAGTGAAACACAATATTTACTAAAGCTTGACAGACAATGACACTTTGAACTATCATTCAAGATATGTCATAAAATTTAAAATAATGTCAAACCGGTCTGGAACGACATGAGAGTGAGAAATTGACCACTTTAATTTTGGATGACCTACTCCTTTTAGTGAAACAATATTAGATTGGCAAGTCTAAGCCATGTCATCTCTCTAAGGTCAAACGTAAAAGCGACGGCCAACTGTCTGCTGGAGAAGCAGACGGCACAAATTGAGATTGCAACCTTCAGCTCTAGTCATTACAAAGGAGTAATGAGAGACCAGAGAGAGTGAGAATGAGACGCGCCAGTCCCTGCCAGCTGCTGCTCAGAGAGCGGCCACATCGCTCTGGGATCAGTTCTGCTCACACGGCTCTCTCAAACAATCTCCATACAGACACTCTTCATAAGTCCTGATTAAGTCTGGTTACTGAACACTAAGCCGCCCATGATGGGCTCTGCATTGAAAGGACACTGGGCTGAAGAGAGAGGTGGATATAAAAAGAGGATTACACAGAGAGCCATTGTGTTTGACCTGCCCTCTGATTGAGCTCATACGCTTTTGTCAAACAACATTCGATTTCAAAACTAAATTTACTGAAGAAGATTAGCCAGCACGGCTAATAATTAAGATAGAAAGCTATTAGTTAGTTTCAAATATGAGTGATTGTTTCAGCGATGGAGACTTCGCATCATCTAGGGTGATCTGTGCTTCAAAGAACTTGTGCTTGTCTGTAGAGTTTGAGGTGGAAAGGCTCACCAGGAAAGAAACTCTAATCAGGGTCTGGAGCATCCTAGGTTCAGGAAGCAATGCTTAATAATCTTATTATACACAGATATGGCACGAACAGGAGGTGGTGTAAAGAAGCATGTAAAATTACGGTGGACATCAGCACTGAGTGGCTTTATAGCTTGGTTTGTATTCAAGATAAATTTCAATACATACAAAGCAACCTTCTACAATGAGAGTAAATCAGTCACATATGCGACCAAATTTCATGAGGCGACTAAAAATATCTTTAATTAGCCAATGGATAGTAAATTGTACAATTACAGTCGCCTGTCGGCAAAAAATAAGTTTAGAGCAGATATCATTTCATTGCCTGCTGAGCTTTACACACCGTCGCTTGGCTAGAGCGCCCTCTGTCGCTTTCTCTCACACACGCGCACTCAACCGTGAGAGAAAGAGAGCACATGAAGGGCTCGTTGACTGAACTGTCACTGTCTCGATCGGACCAGTGCTGCTACGTCGTCATGAAAGTTTATCATTTGCACACGTTTTTAAGCCTTGCCAATTTAAACATTCAAGCGCCAGTTTTGTGTGCGCAAATTGCACATCCGAAGCTGAATTGAGCTCTCCTTCACGTCTTCTTGCGCTTGAATGGACAATTTCACACAAAATTTTATGTCAAAATGCCCATCTTGGTGAGTATTCTAGTAAACATAGTCGGACAGGTGTTAAGTGAACATAAACAGTTGAGAAATAAAACGCATGTGTAACAGTATCAGTATATTGGATCAGTGCAATGTGCAATATATCTTAAAGTGACAGCAGCCTAATATTGCTGCTGCTGCTGCCTGTGTTTTTAATGTTAATCAAACAACAGACTTACGGCATAAAATCACTCAATCTTCTTGACTGAATAACTTTTGTAACTTTCATAAGGATTCATCTATATTTAATTCAGAGTGAAAACTATGCTGTGTTATTGTACATGTAATTACTTTAATCAATTTCTGTACATAATATACTTAATCTGTGTCTAACTACTACCTGAAAAACCTGAAAAGCACTGTAAATTTCATTTGCATCTTTTTTCTGTTGTTTATTTGTGCTATTGCTTGTAGTTTGACTATTTGTTATTCATTTTATTACAGACTGTTTAGTTGACTTTTACAGTGTGTGAAATTTATATTTTATATTATATTTATGTTGAATTTTTTTCATTTGCATTGCATTATGAATGGTAGATTCTACCATGGTAAAAGGATTTGAAAATAATCATGTAATGTGCACTGTAATGCATCCAAGTTGATTATTGCTTTTATAAAACATTGTATTTAAATATAAATATTTACAACAAATAAATAGAATATTTCTGCCAAGTAACATCAAATATAATATAAAAATTCATTAAGTTTAATTAAGCAAGTTTTTAAATATTTCTTTGAACACGACCCTGAACTGATTTCAAATTCAAAACTATGTATTTTACAATAGGTTTTATTATTCACCCTGCAATGATACTTGCATGATATTTTTAGTCAAAAAAACTGAATAATGAACCCGTTTTAGGAAATGTGAGCTTGCTCTCAAACAGAATTCCAGGTAGACAATAGACATGGGAAATGTGCATCTTAGCGTAAGCTGATATTGATCTACATTACTTTCAAATATACCACATCATTACTTTAGATAATTCTGGTACTCTAAAATGTTTATTAACAGGTACATAAATCAAATAAATGAGGTGTTTGATGGAACAATTTGGGTGTGCTGAACATGCTGCAACAATAAAAGAAAATGGCATTTTATGTGGCAACTAGATTATTTCTTTAACATCCCCTAACTGAAACTCTCCAACTGTTATGTTACTCCACAAACATTTACGTAACACACAGAGAGAGGAAGTTTCTCTACAAAACACAAAATCTGCTCCAAAGATTTGCGATGTGTGGAAACGCTCATCTAAGATTTCTGCTGAAGTGAAATCTTTCAGTTAGATAACAAACAACCAAGAGCACAGATATCAACCAGGACCCTTTGAGTCCAGAACAATTACATTAAAACGCAAGCAAAGGGAAACAAGATCAACAGCGTAAGGAACTGCAAAGGAACTCCCCAGACCACAACACCCTTCCTAATTCACGACTGATAAAGTGAGTTTAGCCTCCATTTAATGCTGCATGAGCAAACAGAGGATGTTAACACGGTTAAGCAGCAAACCCCTCTGACCCTCTTAAAAGACTGGAAGTGGACTTGAAAACAAAGTGACTTGTCTACCATATAGTCATGAAAGCTTCCTATCTGATGAAACATTTTTAAACATTCACATTTCCATACGTCCAGACTGAGCCAATAATAAATAAGAAACTAACTGGCAACTCACGTGCCATTGTATGAAACGAAAGGTTTCAGTGTTGTATTTGTGACTGGATGTTGGTCCTATTGTCCCACAACCCTCTATTTGACCCCGAACCCAGAGTCATTCATTCAGGCCAGACTTTAAAGTAGATCTCTGTCTCTCTGATGTATCTACTATTTGTTGTTTTAAGGGGAACGACCCATTACGGTGTTGAGGGAAAGCTGTTTCCGACTGCAAAAATGGAGCTTTTGTTCTGAAGTGAAACTTTATCGATCGCCACTAAACATGGTAAAATGGAATGAGTCGCCAGGACTTCACTTTTCCCACCATTGTTTGACAGGAAACATAGCCTATACTCACTTAGCTGCAAACTTGACCATCTGCTTGCTCGCACGTTCTCCCACGGCGAGCAGGGCCTGCACGGTAAACTGCTGGTGACGCAGGACCAAGAAGCACTGTTTCCCTAGAGGAAAAACAACCTGTCAGTAAACATACCTCAACATACCTTAAAATCAGGGTGGTTGTTACTGTCCAGGACAAAGAGCCCACTAATAACACATAACACTACTGTTCAAATGTTTTAGGATTTTTGTTTTTAAAGAAATTAATACTTTTATTCAGCAAGGATGCATTAAATTGTTCGAAAGTGACAGTAAAGACGTATAACGTTACAAAGGATTTCTATTTAAAATAAATGCTGTTCTTTAGAACGTTCTATTCATCGAAGAATACTGAAAAAACTATCAGTTTCCACAAGAATATTAAGCAACAACTGTTTTCAACATTGATAATAATAATAAATGTTTTGAGCTCCAAATCAGCATATTAGAATGATTTCTGAAAGGATCATCTGACACTGAAGACTGGAGTAATGATGCTGAAAATTCAGCTTTGCCATCACAGGAATAAATTACATTTTAAAAATATATTAAAACAGAAAACTGTTATTTTTAAATTTTGATTATTTTTGATCAAATAAAAGCACCCTTGGTGAGCATAAAAGACTTGACTGACCCCAAACATTTGAATGGTAACGTAACACAACACAACATCATAATAATGTTCACTTTCACAATCCAGCCCCCAAAGGGATCTCACTCTGCATGTGTGCTACATCAAATTATATTTTTGGCAAATGCCGTTTCCTGTGTCTTTGCAAAAACTAACACATTCATGTAGTAGATGGTTTCTGACCAGAACTGCAAGAATGAGTGCATCAACAATAAATATTAACCAATTACTGGAGAATATTTTCATATTAAGACAGTCAGTGCCAAAGACACCTCTAACAAACTAGGATTAAAGTCTGAGATTATTGTAGAGCAAGCTGGTTCAACGACGCTAGTCAGAGGAGTTAAATAAAAGCACCAAATCTACTGGCACCAATCAGCAGTATCAACAGACCGGACGTCTCTTTGAAAGACACAATGTGCGTAGTCCAGACTTGTCACCAAATTGCTAATCAGACACCTTGAGAATGAACAAACTCTGATTTGTGTGAACCTGACACGGATCAGGTCAAGATCAGAGACCACCCAGACTCTTTGAAGTCCCCCTCAGTGTTCAGAGCCTGACAGATAGTTAAAAACAGAGCAAATCAGGATGTTGTTGTGCTAAAGGACATTCTAAAGGACTGACAGAATGAAGGAAGCTGGAGGTTAAATGATTCTTGACATGGAAGTTGTCCTGGAAGGAAATGTTAGTGATATAGCCATAATACATGGTTTATTCATTACTGCACTCTTAAACCAGACTTGTACGTGCGGACCCTATCAGACTTGGAGTGTGTGGGAAAGACAGGGGAAGCCACAAAGTTTCACTTAAGCTGAGGAAACTGAACAGTTTCTATTAAAGACATTTATTATTAAAAAAAATGCAACCACAGGAAGTGTTTGTCAGTTTTGTAGTGAAAATGGCCACTATTTTTACAGGCCTCCACCTCCATTGCAATTCATCCAAATATAAATTTGGCAAAGATAAGGCACATGTTGGGGGCACCCATATCCCCTATGGTCCTCATCACCTGCATTAAACATGGGTGTGGAAAGACATGCCACATTTTTAAATAATTTCCATGTAAATACCCATGAAGCTGTGTTGACTATGTTACTGTTTGTCTTTGTTCTGAAAAGTTATATAAAAATAAAGTAAAAAAATAAATAAATCATGGGTGTGGAAAATTACCTGGGAACTATTTTTTGTCATAGTAAATTATTTGGCGTGATTATTTAATCGTGATTATCATGATTATTATTTGGCGAATGTGCATTACATCCACCGAGGAACATAATAAAATAAGTCTAGATTTGAAGTTGAATACTGACATATAGCTTACTGCATGCTGTGCATTACATATGCATTTTATACTTCAAAAAAAGTATATGAAGAAGTATGCAACAATAAACGTTTCAATCAGTAGTATGCTACATGTTCAAAACTGACACTATCAAAGTGGAAGGGTATTTTGGGTGCACTCCACTGTGGCATGACAAGCCAACGAATGTAGTGTGCTCTAATTGCATACTTCACATTTTATCCATTTTAATAGGTCATTTGGTTATTTCATGTGTATAGAAAATGTGCTGTTTGTACACAATGGCTATGTTTAAAATAAATTGTAGTGAATACTCTTGTTTATTCAGTGAGTGGCAACATGTTATCAAGTTGTTTTGTATTGTTAATTCAATTTTGTGTAAAATAGCTTAATTTTTGGCAGTCTGATTGAATAAATCAATACAGAGATCATAATAGTGGCAGACATTACTTCCTGTTCACTTGTCGCACTAAGAATGGAAAGTGCATTCTGAGAAACTATTCACATTCATATTTTGGTAAGTGCAGGAAAGTGCAGTCATGTTGACAAAATTTTACGGGCAAAGAAAGTCCATTGTCCATTATCAACAGTGTAGCGATGGATGAAGAACCACTTACTCAGAGGTCACTTCCAAACTAAGCAGCTTTATAGTGGCCGTTCAGACTTGCCTGTTTAAATTTAATTTAAAATTTTAATCCAATGCAAAATCCGCGTGAAGAAATGATTTGCCTCGTCTGAAATTCCATATCGAGTGGATTCCTGTTCAGATGACTGCATTTCACATTACATAATTTTGCTGTGTAGGTAAATGTGACTGCACCACAAATCATCAGGGTATTATATGACTTTTGAACCTTCCCAGTATAAATGATGTGTACTCTAACAACAGCATGCATAGTATGGCAGGATGCTGTTCCAAATCTTTCTTTATATTCAACCGTTTGAGATGACACAACCCCATTTTCCGTACCTTTCATTATGATAATGACTTTTAAGTTTTTATAAATTGCAATAATATGTCAGTAATGTCAAATATGAAACCCTTGAGCTTTAGTAAGAGCAGCTTCCACGTGTTGAAATGAATTGAGCAACACTTCCAGCAGCAGATGAGCTTGTGTAACAGCGAGGAGGAGCTTACCTTTAGCTCTGCTGGTGTGAATTCTGGCACGCACCCAGATCTGCTGCTCTGCCTTCTCGGGTGTCAGGTCCTGGACACGCACCAACGCCCTGTCTGCCTCCATCCAGGAGAGAGAGAAAGACAGTCTCAGAGAAAAGACATCAAAGACGACAGGCCTCCCCCCTTGTACACAGAGCTCCACAAAGACATTCACTCGGATTACAAAGCCACCGGGAGGAGGGCTAATAAATATGAAACATAACAAGCCCCGTCTGAAAGGTGACCATCACGTGAATTCTACTCCGTTTTGACAAACCCAGTGTCAACCTGCCTCCACTGACTCACATTTTGACTTTATTAAGAGGCAGCGGAGACGGGGCGTTCCCACTTAGCCCCAGTGAAAGTGCTCAAGGCTTTTGGCTGATCCAGAATCCACCCACATGAAAGCTTCGTCTATCTCTGCCCGAGAGCAATGCTGGTGGGAGACGACTTTGTTCTGTAGCAGCAGGGCTTAAAAACTCGAAGCCGGACAGTTGGGAGTGATGTCAACCTAACTCCTCATCCGAGATTTATCTCATACTGTTATTCAAGACTATTATGTGTGACAGCGAGGGGAGGAACATCAGGGAGAGCTGAAGGGGACGTCAGGGAGATCCCGAAAGCTTTATATCATCTCTTAAGCTTGAAGACATTCCTAATTATCATTCTATGGCTAATTTTGCACAGGAAAACCTGTCTATCTTCATCCTGTGGGAGCGAGATGCCCTCCTAAATCTCCACTTAAAAACTGAGAAGGACACTGACCCAGTTTCTGCTGGGATTGGACCATAGGAGAGATCCCATAGCGATCCTTGGCAAAGTCCTGAAAGGAGAAAAGAAGACAGGGATGGTAATGAATTTTAAAGGGACAGTTCAGAGATTTGTTTTTAATTCTGTCATCATTTATTCAACTTCATGTCATTAATCCATGTGACTTACTTTCTTCCTTGAAACACCAAAAGAGAACGTTTGAATGGGTACTGAAGCATTCAAGTTTCAGGAAAGATGCAAAAGTATCACAAAAGTATCATAAAAGAAGTCCATATGAGCACTTTATCCCAAGTCAAACAGACCAAAATTAGTTCATTTATTCCAAATTTTGAATACTGATAATCATCCACTCCAGTAAGCTGCTAATTTGAGAACCTGGTGATTGGACCATGGTTCATCAATTAGTTGAATGTGAGAACAAGATCAGTTCAATTCGTGAACAAATCTTTCAGACTGATTTTGTGAACTGGATCAACAGATTTACTGAAAAAGTTCAAACTCTAAAGAAACAAATAGGGTTATGTTAAGATATTCAGTGAGTAATGACTTGCATGTATGTTTCTCAAACAAAGCGCTAATGTTTTCAGAAATTAGTCATATGGACCACTTTTATGGTGCATAAAAAAAGTCTAGTTCCCATTCATTTTATATATATATATATATTGATTTATTTGAACTGTCTTTTAACATGTGAAATGTGATATTCAGAATAAGTGAACAGTACTTACATCCTCATCAGCATCCTGCTGCTCTGCGGCCTGAATCAAACAGAGGAACTGATTTCAATAAAACTTCAACAGTAAAGGGAAAACAGACCCTCCTCAGTAAGGGCTAACATCAAGATAAAACACATGCTGATTATTCTGTAGAAAGGCAAACTCTGCAAGTTCACAAAACACTTATTTCTACAAGTACACTAGAGTTCTAAAATTTCAAATAAAATTACAGTTTTGCAGTAGTGGATTCTGTGTAAATTATTCCAAACAATGCATTAATTTAATGATTTGTTCTGCTTGTTTCTGACTTGTTTAATGAATCTTGTGTACTTGAGTGTCAATCACTTAATCATCAAAACATTCCACAAATGCCACAAAAAAACTGTTTAGTCAAGACTTTAAGATTACAATATTTGAACACGGGTATTTTTGGATGCTTTGCACGGTTTTAATTTATATACATACTTGTTATTATATGTTGTTTTGTTAAATGTATTATTTTATTATTATTTAAATATATATGTGTGCGTGTGTGTGTTGGGTGTATGTGTGCGTGTATATATATATATATATATATATATATATATATATATATATATATATATATATTTTTTTTTTTTTAAATATATTTTTTTTGCTACAATCCCTCTGTAAACAACTGTTATTTTATTTAATTCTTTAATAAAATACATTTTAAAAATAAATATTTTAAAAAGCCAGTACATTATTGAACAAACTGTACTTCTGTACCTTACAGCCTCAATTTCATTCACTTCAAGTGAAATAACAGATGGTTGATTTGACTGTTTAAAATATTGGGGAAACATTTTCTGCATTCAGAAACGGCCCTGTGTTTGAGCATATATAAACAGATTTGTAAGAACAGGAATTTGCAGAACAATAGAAGCCCAGAACAGCGGCAGGGTTTGTGTCGCCTCACCAGCTTGGCCTGTTTCTCTGCCTTCTTCGCTGCTTTCTCTGCTTCCTTCTGCTGTTTCTTCAGGCCTTTCTTGGACTGGGCCTGCTGCTCCTCCTCGCCAGCTCTGAAACAGGAAGACAACAAAAAACAGCTCTGTCAAACTTCCATCTACCTTTTTTTAGTTTCCTTCCGGGAAGCTTTTCTAATAGATGGGGGCGGAAAGCATTCCAACCAACAGTGTCCCGCTGCCTTTTTAAGTTGCTGTGTCTTTCATCTATTGTTGCAGCATGGCCAAAAAAACAACAGAGGCTAAATTAAACTTTCATCAGTGATGTTTGCTTATGCTCCTGTGGTCTAGGTAGTCCAGTTATAGCAGTACAGGAAGTGTGATGTCTGTCTACTGTAATATCACTCACGCGATATGACTGTCCCATACTGTAACAACAGACTGATATATACACTACCGTTCAAAAGTTTGGGGTCGGTACGATTTTAAATACTTTTAAAAGAATTCTCTTCTGCTAACCATGGCTGCGCTTATTTGATTAAAAATACAACAAAAATCAGTTATAGTATTAAATATTATTCCAGTGTAAATCAGCTGTTTTCTGTGTGAATATATAGTAAAGTGTAATTTATTCCTGTGATCAAAGCTGAATTTTCAGCATCACCGGTGTCAGTGTCTTCAGTGTCAAATGATCCTTCACAAATCAGTATAATATGAGGATTTGATGCTCAAGAAACATTTATTATTATTATCAATGTTGAAACAGTTGTTGGTCTGTCAGTTGTACAGTTTTTTTTTTTTTTTTAGGATTCTTTGATGAATAGGAAGTTCAAAAGACTTTTGTAACATTATAAATGTCTTTACTGTCACTTTCGATCAAATTAATTATTCCTTGATAAATAAAAGTATTGATTTCTTTCCTCCAAAAAATAAAAATAAAATTCTCACTGACCCCAAACTTTTGAACGGTAGTGTATATATTTACATGGCACTCACATGCCCAAAAAACATGGTAATATGTGGTAATTCATTTTAATACTGTCAGGTATTTCATTCACATGTTTTAAAGAAATTAACACTTTTATTCAGCAAGGATGCATTAAATTGATCAGACGTAACAGTAAGGCATTTATGTGTATAAAACAATTCTATTTAAAATAAATGCTGTTTTCTGAAAAAACATCATGGTTTCCAAAAAATAATAATCAGCAGCACTACAGTTTTCAACATTGATAATAATAAGAAATGTTTCTTGAGCAGCAAATCAGCATATTAGAATGGTTTCTGAAGCATCATGTGACACTGAAGACTGGAGTAATGTTGCTGAAAATTCAGCTTTGCCATCACAGGAATAAATTACATTTTAAAATATATTACAATAGAATAGATGACAAATTGTAATAACATTTCAAAATATGACTGTTTTACTGTGTTTTGGATTAAATAAATGCAGCCTTGGTGTGAATAAGAGACTTTCAAAAACAGACCCCCAATCTTCTGCTGACAAAATGTGAGAAAATTGAGAATATATATAATACACAAAAACCATCTTGACTTTTCTGGGCATCTCATTCACTATTATTACATATACTGGACATTGGCCACTCTGTTCTCTATTAGCATTGGCAATAAAAAAATAACAGACACTAGCTTATTTCCTCTAAATGATATGGCAAGAAACAAGCTTGTTTAAAAAGCACTTATTTAGATACTAGCCTATTTGTCTTGGTATAAAACTTAAATCAATTACTCTTAAAATACTTTCCTTATTGGCATTAAAACAAGAGTCCCTGGGTCATCATTAGGTTAGTTCAGACACTTGGCTGACCAAGTCCATTAACCAAGTGAGTCCAACATTTACCAAGACTTCCACCCATCCATCATTAGTTAATATGGCAGAGATGGATTACCAAGAAGTACAACAGTTATTAAAACAAACACAATTACACTGAAACCCCAACAATACGTAAACTGATCACAGGGCATAGGCTAATGGAAATGACATGCCCTTGTGATCTCTATTACCATTTTAAACTCTCTGCATATAACACATGGTTCCCGGCTTACAGGACTTACCAACCACTTTAAATACGCCCCGTTACAAATCACTCATTTGCTAAATTTAAATTCAGTTCTCTCTCGATGGATGTTAAATATGGCATTGCAATGAATGCCACCATTTAACCTGAAACCACAAGAGTAACAGGTGGTCAACAACACGAGCAGGACAAGCCCATCCTCCACCTCCAGACATTTTTTATTACACTAATTGCTCCAAACAACAGAACAAAACAAAGAAACTATGAATCCAGTGCATACTAGTCTTGCTCTTTATCCAACTCTGATCTACAAAGCACCCCTAAAAACAGCAGAATTTGGGCAGGCGACCATATGGCAGCCCTCAGGCAACACAGGATCAAGTGCCTGTGCACACACAGTGCTGCAGAAGTTTAAACAAAACGGATCTGTGGATGTCTTCCCAAGCACTACCGCTGCCAACAAGGCAACAATGATCCAGCCGCAGGCACTGCTGAGGCCTTAACCGTGCCAAAGTGGGCAATAAACAACCCCACTCCCCCCTCAATATTATGCATTAGCACGTAATGCAGCGAAGGACGTAAAGGGCCACAGTGAAGGTATGACCAGTTTTCAAGGGAATTCACGGATGACGGCCTACCAAAGCATCACTGCAATTTCTGCTCACAGGAAATTGGAAGCACTGGGGCAGATAGAAGAGAATGAGAAGGCTGCCGATAATTAAAGGCCTGTGCCAGATTTGGGGTTATGTATTTACACAGAAACACAAGGCCCGGGGCAGAGCAGGGATATAAAAATAAGGGTGGAGCTTTCAGATGCCCTCCACACCACTCCAGACAGCAACTGTGATCATATGAATCATCAAATTACGGTTTATATAACCATAAACAGTATGTTCAGGTAACACTGCTTTGGGAAAAGCATAGCATTATTATAGAAATAATCTATAATTACAATTCAACTGCTAATAATTAAAATTAAATGATCAATGTATTTGCCGTTTTCAATTACATTTCTGCGGTTAAAACTGCAGCTCGTACTTTCACTTTGTAATTGAAATGTGACTTTCACTTTGTTTTCTGAAAAGTAAAAGGTCATGTTGGGTTCCAAAACTGAATTAATTTCTATGATTTTTCCAACTTAAATACTAGAGAGGCATTTTAACAAATCATATTATATAAATTGCACATTCATATTTTTTTATTATTATAAACAACCATTTAAAAGTTTGGGGTCAGTATGATTTTTTTTTATTTTTTTTATTTTTTTAAAGAAATGAATACTTTATTTAGCAAGGACAAATTAAATTGGTCAAAAGTGAAAGCAAACGCATTTATAATGTTACAGCAGGTTTCTATTTCAAATAAAAGCTGTTCTTTTGAACTTTCTATTTATCAAAGAATCCTGGAAAATGTATCACGGTTTCCACAAAAATATTAAGCAGCACAACAGTTTTCTGCAATAATGTTTCTTGAGCAGCAAATCAGCATATTAGAATGATTTCTGACGGATCGTGTGACACTGAAGACTGGAGAATAGTGTTATTCTTCTATACATCCCCAACTAAATTATTAACACTAGATATTTCACAGCTAAAAGTCACCACTGTTGCAAAAAGATTATCTAGAATTTCTAATATCTTGTCTAACTCCAATTGTCATCCATTAAAGAGACTATTCAGCTGTCATAGTTAAAGATCTCTAAACTGCTGATGCAATCAGCTGCAACTCTATTAGACTGAGCTAGCAGCAAGGCAAGCTAATAACGTTAAATGCCATGACCACAAATAGTTAACATCCGACGAAAACAATGAGATTGTTTTCTCACCCTTGTACATTTTCTTTAGTCATAGTTCAGCTTCAGTCGGGTGTAGTGAAACAAAAGCGCTGAATATTTAAAATTTCAGCTGTGTTGATATGCAATGACAGCCACTGGGAACGCAGGACATGTGAAAAAGAGGTGGAAGTGTTTTGCTGTTACACATTCACAACGTCCCTGCTAATCCGTGTAGAACACGTCTCCACATAAAAGGTTCCTAGTTACTGGTTTAACCGCGCGCGATCTCATTTAAATTTGTCCACTTTAGATATCCTTAGTTCGTCCAAATAAAATAAAAGTGCAATAATACATGATGTCCAGTCCAGCATAAAACAAAAATCACATTCTACTACATTATTGTTCGGGGTTAATAGGTGCATATACTGTATCTATAGGATCCTGGTGTGCGTGCGTGTCTGTGTTGCGTGTGTACGTGTGTCTGTGTACCTGGTATGACTACGTTATGGGAACCAAATCTTCTCTGTTTTTTGGTCCGCATGAGGAAATCAAATCATAAGTGTTTTGAAAATGTAAAAGTGCAGAAAGTGTTCTGTGATTGGTATGGTTAGTGTTAGGGGATAGAATATTTGTACAGTATAAAAACCATTATGTCTATTGGAAGTCCCCAAAAACATGTAAACCTGTGTGTGTGTGTGTCTGCGCGCGTGCGTGCGTGTGTGTGTGTGTACCTGGTAGCCTATTCCCAACGTTATGGGGACCAAACGTCTCTTTTTTTTTTTTTTTTGGTCCCCGTGAGGAAATCAGCTTAGAAATCATACTAAATTAAGTGTTTTGACAATGTAAAAGTACAGAAAGTGTTCTGTGATTGGTATGGTTAAGGGTATAGAATAGCCTAATTGTACAGTATAAAAAACATTATGTCTATGGAAGTCCCCCAAAAAATGTAAACCTGTTTGTGTGTGTGTGTGCGTGCGTGCTGCGTGCGTGCGTGTGTGTTAATAAGACAATCAGTGCCTGTGTGTGTGTGTGTGTGTGTGTGTGTGTGTGTGTGTGTGTGTGTGTGTGTGTGTGTGTGTGTGTGTGTGTGTGTGTGTGTGTGTGTGTGTGTTAATCAGGCAATCAGTAACATCAAGACACCCTTTCTCCTGAGTTAGACAACCACTTATGTTAGTTGTATTTAGTTGTATTATAGAACAAAAAAAAACAAAAAATTATTGTAAAAAAAGAAAAAGAAAAAAAAAGTTATTTTGTTCATAATTATTTTCTTTTAAAAGAATAATTTTAACAGACTCCGTGTGTTTTGGGTGTTTGAATGAAGGTAACATCTGTTTTTGACCTGTGATGTGCTTGACTGAGGTTTCGCTGACTCTGAGTTAAGTGGGGTTTGATAATGGGTTTTCCCAGCAGATTTCCAGAAGCTCCTTTTGGTTGGTTTCTTTCAAATGGCGGTTTAGAGATGGGAGAGATGGTCCAGCTGAGCTCAATGGAGTGTTAATGGTGTGCCGTGGCTTTTGAGAACAGCTCTCATGCTAATGACAGAACCATTCCAGGACATTTCCAAATGAACAAAATGCAGCACCCAATTCTCTATTTTTACTGGCCTCTTACTGTGAGAGTAGACAGTGAAAAATAACCATAAACCTTAAAGACTTGATGCAGGGTATACTTCACACCTCATTGGAGTCTTTAGAAATGGTAATTTACCTGCTGTATTAAACATGAGTTTGGTCATTATAATACAAACCTTGTGAGTATCAATGTTCTGCGTAAATGGTGAACTGGTACTTCAGGGCTGCTAAGTTGCTTCTGTAACCTAATTATTATTCATCAAGCAATAGACCACAACTTGATGACTGATATCTTTGCATTGCAAACAGAGGTCAAAAGTGCCTGGGTTCATACAGTATTAACAGTAATATGGTGAATAAGAAGACAATTCCCATCAAAAGTTGTTGTTTTTTTTGTCATCATTTAGGAATTGGAATTTTTCTTTCGTTTTTAGCATACAAAAAGTAGCTTTTAAGATATTTGCATTGTGACATAATTTTCATGACAATTAAGCACCCCGTTCATTCAATGAAAAAATATCCTTATTCTCATTAATGTAAAGTGATTTTTTTGGTATACATGAATTTATGCTGATTTAAATTTTAATTAGAGTTGGTATTTTTTAGCAGAAATTACCGCATCACAATCATTAGTAAAAATAATGTATATAATAAAGCTGAAACATGATAGGTTACAATAATAAGAAGTGGAGGATAAATATTTAACCGCCTTGAACCTCATATAAAACAAATAAAATATTGTACCTTTTGATTTGTGGGACATTTTTTGAAAGGTTTTGTGAGATTCAAAATGTAATTATTTCTCTCAGCAAAAAAAAAGACATTAAAATGTGCATTCTGCAGATTTTATAATTTCACTCTTTACATCTTCAAACTACCTTATTAACTTCTTTTGCTTGTTATCTGATACAACAAGAAATCCCAAGGGAAAGCCAATTCCGTCCCTTTGTAGGTTGATGGGTGTCTTGTATCAGCAGTTGCTTAAAACGCTAAAGAACACAGATGTTCTTAAAATTACAGACCCTCTCCTCAGCCATTCTGTTCAGCAGGAGATCAGGTGGAGCTTTTGTTTTGGTAACTTGACAGACCTTCAGCTCAACCCCACCCCCACAGAGAGATTGGGGGTGGAGGTGTGTGTGTGTGTGTGTGTATGGTCACTTGAGAGATGCAAGACAACACTATGTCAGACCTCATTAAAAGTGGTGATTTTTATGTTTTATTATGAAATAGAAGTCAACATGCAACAATTGAGACATGATTCAATTACAACTCTACAACACTTTAAACATTTTTACAGTGTGAGCTACCATTTTAATAAATATCAGAAAGCTTATGGGGAAATAGGAAAGCTAAGTGCACAGCACACACACACACACTGGCAAACAATGAACTATGTACAAATAATTTACACTACGCATTCTGAATCAGACAAAAGACTATGCAACATTTCCTGATAAGAACTTCTGCAAGCATACAGACTTTGTCAAGGCTCTGCCTTTAGGCCCTGCAATAAAAGTACTAAGTAAAAAGTACTAACATTTAAAAAAATATTAATTTAATATCTGAATAAAAACACCAGAAAAGAAAGTCGTACAAAATAACAATTAACAACACAATAAAGAGTTTACAATGTACAAAAAGTGTAGTAAAGTCCTTTTTTAAAAAGAAAAAAAAAGAAAGCTTAGTCATCCATGTCAGAAAGTTTTATGTACAAAAGTGTCCATTAACTGGACAGCACACTGGATGACTCGGACTCAGTAGATACTGATGATATATGGCCTCTTTTCTTGGTCAACATCTTGTGACTCGATCTACTGCTGATGCTCAGAGCGTTTCGGGCAGATTTACTGAACTTGACTCCCAGGAAAGCATAAAGGATGGGGTTGAGACAGCAGTGGAAGTACGCCAGTGCCTCAGTAAAGAAGATCCATTTCTCCAGACCCTGTTCCAGGAAACAGCTGTGAGATATGACGTTCAGCGCCACCAGAGTGTCCACCAGGATCCCGGCACAGTAAGGCAACCAGCAGATGAAGAAGCAGAGGATGAGGATGACGGTCGTCTTCAGCGCCTTCCTCTTCAGGGCCTGACCCTTGGAGTTCTTGGACAGTTTCGAGATGATGATACAGTAACAGGTTAGAATGATCAGACCAGGCAGCAGAAAGCCAAAGATGATGTGCTGGAAGCGGAAATAAGCCTTCCACACCATGTTCCCCTGCTGCGGGTAGGTGAGCTGGCAGATCGTATTCATGCCCGTATTGTGGACTGTGGCGAAGACCAGATCAGGCACGGTGAGCAGGGTCGCCGGGAGCCAAACTCCAAGGTAGATCACCCTTTTTGCAAGGAGCTTCCTGATGGCCTGGCTGTTTGTGGCACGGACAACAGCCAGATATCTATCCAGACTGATGAAGGCCAGGATCAGCACGCTGCTGTACAAATTCAGAGTGTAGATCATGTTGACTGTGACGCACAGAAATCTCCCAAAATGCCACCCGCTGGCCGCATCCACAGCCCAAAAGGGCAGAGTGAGGACAAACAGGAGGTCGGCGATGGAGAGGTGCAATCTGTACTTGTCTGTCATGTTCTTCGACTTCTTCTGGAAGCCCATCACAAGCACCACAAGTCCATTGCCAATGATTCCCAAGACAAATATAATCCCATATACAGTAGGGAGGAAGATCTTTGGGAAGTCATTGTTGTCCGTAAGGTCACAAAGTTCATAATCATCAAAATCCCCAGACCCGGAGTCTGTGCTGTTGTCTAAAATGATGTGCTGCAGAAAATAACAGTATATTGATTAATTTCACATAAATTAATCTGACTGTTGACATTAAAAGTAGCAATGAAAATATATAGGCTATATAAGAAAATAAATAAACACATGACCGATTTTATAAACTTCAAAATACAACAAAAGTTGCTTTAAAATGTTTTAAAACCACACAAAACCTGAATAGTAAAACGTGACAAGCAAAATGTAGGTTACCAGACATGATAAACATAAACAACTGACCAAGCCTTACTATTAAGTATTTAATCAAATATCAGACTACAGAGCGTTTTTACATTGGTCTTACAGTAAAACAACTTACATCGTAAAAGTCCATGTCGTTAAAACAGGTGAGCACAAAAACCGCGCAAAAGTCTCTCCACACACTTCAGTCAACGGACCTCCTGCAGCAGCATTTAAATAGTCCTCCGTAAAGTCAGACACGCCCCTTTGTATTACACAAGGCGGGGTCATGACGTCGGCGGAGCTCAGCAGGGCAGGGCAGCTCTCTCATTCAAGTAAAACAGTTGTTTTTTTTAAACTCCCTCATCCAAGTGAGCAGTGGCCTATTGCAGTTTTTCATCAATCGGTTTGGCTCAATTCTCATATTATTTTTTCTCTCTCAAAACAATAAGTTCAGATCTCTGACCAATTAGTTTCTTGTTCACATCAGAATTGGATTACTTATTGATTTGGCATGTGTGCAAAAGAGTAAGTATTGTCTACAATTTGCACAATGACTAATGCACATCAAAACTGATGAGTTGATTCTCAGTGAAATTGTCAAACTCTTCACAACTTCTAAACATTCTGTGAGCCATCACATGCAAAATTAACCATTCAGTGATCAAAATCTGTCTGACATGTTATATTTCATAAATATGTATGACACGTTTGCTAAATTGGCCCGTCACTGTAATGAATAGGAATCACAATCGTATCAATCACACACATATATATATATATATATATATATTTACAGTACATTTATTTTAAATGTGAAAACTGAACATTCTTGTCATGGAAGAACAATAGGAAGATATGTAAGAAGATATTGTATGTATGTGTTAGAGAAAGACATAATAGAGTGTGTAAAAATGAACAAGCAACTGAGAATTTTCCGTTTACATGTCACATTTCTACAAAAAAATAAATGTACTTTATAAATACAAAATGTTCATTTTCTTTTTGTGTACTACAGTATTGACTTTTCCCAGTCAATTTTTACCTACTGTATGAATCTGTATTTAAAATGCTTAGTGTGATAAACAGACAAAACTGACATTCTTGTATAGTAGAAAGCAGTTAGTCAAATAAAAAGTAATTATAAGAATAAAAATAAATGACATAGACTTCTGATGTTCCAGCAAACAGTTGTGACAATTGCACTTACAGTTTAGAGAATGTTAAGACTGTTTCAAAAAATATGCCAAAGCGATTTAGAAAAACTGTATCAATGCACGCTGAGACACACTATGCAGGAATTCCGTTTTTGTCAAACAGCGACCCCTAGAGTCGCTGTGGAGTACTTGTATTTAACGTTACTGTCGTAAATACCACTCACGCAGAGCGTCTGCCATAGACTGGTCTCTGCACTCACGGCCTGATACCCCTTTGAAGCTGTTATATTAAGGTACAAATCTTGCATAGTGTGCATTTTTTGCTTTAAATAAGAGATCTAGCGCTAAAATGTGTTTTTGAACTCAAGCTGAGCACTCGTGTCCGCTGCTATCAGTGTCATGGTGTCTCTTGTGGCGGCGCGCGCGCAGTCTTCACTCGGACGCCCTCTTCAATCTATCGCAGTTGCGGAGACTCTCTATTCATTACGGTGAAATCACAAAATAAAATGCACAAAAAACGTGTCTCTGCTTGATACAGACTGTAACCACTGATGAACATATTCAGTTTTGATGAGAGACAAAAAACTTAGAACCTGTAACCTCTGACACGCTTGGCAAAAGATCTACCACTAGACCATTAAAGAACTCAAACAAAACTTGCGGATCGATGCATTTATTTACGGGTTGAGAGGCTCATTCTCTTTTCCTTTTCCTAGTCTCTTCCGACCGCGTTTTCTTTGCTTTTTCCATCGTCGAGTATCACGTCTGAAATGCGCGCAAGTGTCTTCGTGCTTCATATATTGTTGTTGATGTGTGTGCCGTCGTTGCCGTAAAGCATGTCGTGATTCTCGCGAGATTTGTCGGGGGCGCTCCTCTCAAACTTGCATTGCTGGTTTTTCCGGCGTCCCCCCCAAGCTTCACTACCAGGATGATTCGCCCTACTATGAGTTTGTTTACCACCGAAATGACTTTGAAGCTGTTATATTAAGGTGCAATTATTGCATAGTGTGCCTTTAATTATTATTGACATAACCTTAATATCTACATGTTTAACTCTTGCCTGGCAGAAGATAGCAGAGTTTTGGGGCTATCAAAACAAAATTGAAATATGAAAATGAAAATGAAAATGAATGCACAAGTTCAGATAGATAGATAGATAATTTTAATGACTACAAGGAAGTTTATTATTATTATTATTTTAAATTAATGAATTATTATTATTATTTTAAATCAAAATTAAATGTTTATGACAATTTATTTATTTACTTGCTAAGTAGCTGTGTAACAAGGCGGATAATGTTCAGTCAGCAGGTCGTTATCGCAAAGTGATTCCCTTAAGGCCAATGCAAGCCACTCTGTTTTGTGTCGGGGTCCTGAAAGCCCTGTCAGGGTTTATTATGCTTATGACCATCTGACTCTACATTAGTCCTTACATGTTCATTTAATCAGATCAACTGAAGTGAACTTTCCCACCACCTAAAATTCCCTCCCAGACGTCCCAGCAGTTTTGTTTATGATCACATCGTGTTACTTGGGTGAAGAACAGTGTGAAGGCCGTTACTTGGTCGCTTTAGTCTTTGTAGTGTGATTTACTATATGGCAGGTCTCCTCTGGTCCTCTTTGCAATTTGTTTCGTGTAGAACTGTGATTGTTGAAGGAACCATGAGTGATGAAAGAAGAAGGTCACACAGTCACCTCCATCATATGCCTGGACTAACATTTAATGACAGATCCAAACTCTCTGTGACTCTACTTAAATATGAGCCAGACAGAATCGCATTTCTTTGAAACATGAGACTCTTATTTTAGTGATTTATTCGTTTAATTTTTGAGTAGGCCTAACATCTTTGCCATCCATGCAGTCAACTTATGTTTCTTCGGTGTTTGTTGTTATGTCTGTCTGTCCTCTCATTAGGTCAGATCTTTGAGTTAGAGCCCTGTGGACCGTACAGATGGCATTCCTCCATCCATTGTGTTACAGTGAAACATCAACAGCAGGGCCTCTGGTGAGAAATGGATATGGAATGACGGTGACTCAGGAAAAATACAAGTAGATGTAAAAGTTGTTCGCTGACAGATGATGACATGAGAGAATTTCTATGCACTTTTTCTTAAGGATCATGTAACTTTGTCCAATAACAATAAACGCTTGATCCTATACCTTACAGTTCAGACACTTAAAGGCCTAAAGCTTTCTTTTTGCTGATGATATAAATCTTTCAGCAAAGGTATGCCTAGTTTTTTTTTCTCTCTATTCTTATTTTATTTTGTAAGTGATCAGAAATGAAAAGCCTGCACAGTAATGCTACTGTAGCTAGTAATGTAATGTACATATTTAAGATCAATAATCTTGTAAATGTGTATTAGATGGTATTAATACATTTAGGTCAATAATCTAACAAATTATCGAAATAAATGCAACATTTTATGTGATAATATAATTTTCAATGAAAGAAAATCTGTTAAATTAGAGAAATGTGAAATGTGAGCATCTCCAACTCCACTGTCGAAGTTAAAACAGGTTTTGACAGGTCGTTTCAGGCTGAATTATTAACTTGGCAATGCCTCCATGTTTTGTTTTCTTTCAATTATATGAGCTAGGGTCAGGTCAGGAGGATGTGTTTCGCTAAACCAGAGCTAGAATCCCCCCTGTGAAATATAAGATACCCTGTCCTGAGAGCACTAAACACAATCTGTCTGTATACGCCGTCTGTACCCATGAATACAAAGGATCCGCGAGCTGTTTAGAATTCAAATATAAAGTGTGAAGAGTGGCAAGGGAGCTAAGGAGCAAGGAAATGAGCATGGAAATAAGGTAAAAGAATGCAGCAGAGATAAAGAGTGAAATGTGTAAAGCCTCCAGAGAGTAAACAATGCTTGTTTTGCAGCCACAACTCATTCATGGCCATCAGCACGCTTGCAAAGGATCACATACATAATAATATGAGGGCTGAAGGATCAGCTCTGGTTCATAAGATAGGGCTTTTTGGAAAATATGCAGTGATACATAATTAATCATGAAATTCTCAGCTAGGGGGTTTCCAGTAATTACAACCCAGCTGTTTGTGTGGAGACTGTTTTTTTAATTTTTTTTTTATATTCTGCTTTGATCTGACATTGAAAACCATAAGTAGGTAGGTTGATTTGCATTTTGTCATCCTGTTTGGTTTTTTATAACATTTAAAAGTCAAATTTACTCTTAAATACAGATTTATCAGGTAAATATCACATGATTACAGTACAGAAATGATTCATTTGCAGGAAAAAAAATAATGATCCTCTTTAGTTATTTCAAGGGGAAAATAAAGTGCTAGCTACATTTTAATTAGATACATTTTAATTAAGTAGCTCTATGCAAAACATAATAGGTCCCTAAAAACTCTGTTTAAGATCAACTTTAGGTTCAAGACTCATTTCTGTTCTCAGATGGCACATTATTTAGATCCGTAATAAAATAGCTAAAGGGCTTGTTGTGAGCTGGAAAACATACATCAACACCATATGCTTTCTATGGTGCTTTTTGTTTCTGCCTTGGGATATTTGGTAATGGTAGCTATATGGCATACAGATCTACATGCTGAATGGGTGTTGCATAATTCATTCCAGCATCTTTTTGGTTGGGTTCTGCATATTTTTCACCCACCTCTCCTTAACATAACCAGGGGAACGGCATGATACGATTTGCCTAGTCATGTTCCAGTCCAGAATATGTTTCATCTATCATGACTAAATGATAGCGTTACTCATATATCATAATGTTTCTCACTTTAGGAATGTGTGACTGTGTTGGAAAAAAAAAAATCCAGTTCTTTTCCATCTGATACATTGATACTTTGGAGATTCAGATGCACTTTGACAGTTCTAAGCCTATGGCATATCATTGAAACATTTATAGGAAATGT
This sequence comes from Rhinichthys klamathensis goyatoka, assembly GCF_029890125.1. Lineage (NCBI taxonomy): Eukaryota > Metazoa > Chordata > Actinopteri > Cypriniformes > Leuciscidae > Rhinichthys > Rhinichthys klamathensis. The sequence goes on along the minus strand of NW_026606572.1, from coordinate 3,221,638 downwards.
CTTAATGTAATTTTAAAGACTGTGTAAGGAAAGTCTTATGATTGAACAATGGACATTTTTAAGGACAAAGGTTTGCCTTATCTAAGAAAGGCACCTTTTTGCGCTTCCTACTTGGGTGTGGGCAGACTTATTCACTTTCTGAAAGCTCTTCCTCTTATAGCATTAGGTCATGACTTTGCACTTTGAAATTAGAGGAGAGGGCAATTTATTCACTGGAGAATTTGTTAGACAGGCTTGAGATGTGCCTTCATAAAGTTTGGTGTCGATATCAAACACTACTTTTCAGATAAATTATGTGTAATGAGAAATGTTGACTCTCACTTTGGCGGTTTGCTGCATGTTGTTTACATGTGACTCGAGTGAGACTGAAACCATGTTGAACAGGCAGTCACATGTTGTACCATGTGCTTTGAGTGGGTGCCTGCCTGGTCTTTGGTGTTGACTTACAACAGGAAGCACTACAGTTTGCATTTAAGAAAAAAAAAAATCACTGACACCTTTTCTTTGCCCACACGTCCTGACACGAGTTTACTTCGAAAACGAAGGGGTAATGAAAAAGGAAAAAATAGGTTGGGTAAAATGAAATTTCAAATGGTGACACTTCCCCTGGGGTGTTGCTTGAAATTTATATTCATTATTGGCTCACAGCCCAAAACAAACCACAGAAGTGTCTCACAAGCCTTTCTTGGATAAAATGTCTGAAGGGAAGGGTGTTTGCTGTTTCTCCATGATAAGTTCCTACCTTCCTTCACTAACGACTAAATTGTGGTTTAATTTGCAATACTGAAGCTGAGCAAACTGACCATGGGTTAGTATGCCACATAAGATTGCAAAACACCCAGTTTTCACTATAAACCCAAAATAAACTGATGCAATCAGATACTTCAATTTTTTTAAGTGAAGAAATTCAAAGTTAACTTGCAGGTTTTTATTTTTTTACTATAATACGCTAATTGCTCTTAACTTGAAGTATTTAAATTTTGCCAAATCTTACGTTTACCTTAAATTTATCATGTAATACAAACTCAAACATTTTTAGTAGTGGTAACAGATATAGCTATAACTAATATAATTTTGCATTTAAAAGACGTCTAATGCAGTCCAAACACAGCCCTGATGTCTAGGTAACAACACCTTGTAATCACTGTTGACTTTACTGACATAATGGAATATCATACATCTCTTAAGTTATTTTGGGGGAAAAACGACATGTAACCAAATTCAAGGTTATTTTGGCTATAGAAGTGGGTCACTCATATATAGCCAGATTATATCGGTTTAACTATAAAAACCCCAAAATGGTAACCCCCAAAAAATCCAACATAACAGAAACTCTTCTAAAATTAGCATAGCAAAACATTCGTTTTTTCCAATTGCTAACACACAATTTTGCAAACTAGCCTGGTTTTATCAAAATACTTAACACAATTCACAAAACCACACACCCAAACTGCAAAATACCTCATATATCCTGCAAAATGAAGCACTGCAACCGAAATAGCATTATCAAAATCAAACTTTTGCATGAAATGGCACACACTTCATTCATATTACCAGATTTTTGCCTAACCAACTACACACTGTTGGGCATAATGAAAAGCACCCCCATCTTTAGTATGCTTTGCCATAATACTAAAATATGTATCAGATTGTTCACATGCACAGAAATATTTGCAGATACACATGCTGTTGAAACATTTTTTATTTTTCACTACAGTAAACAAGTCAGTGCATCATATTCCCAGCAGATATATTTACATGGGACTGAACAAAAATATTCTTACACAAAAACAGTAAACTGAAAAAGACAGTAAAATTACAGTAAAAAAAAAAAAGAGGCAAGAAAAATAATTAGGCAGCATCTTGCCGCACAGCCAGGTCTGGCCACAACGCCTCGTCAACATCACAGGCAATATCTTTCCTTGCCAGACATCGAGGGAAGAAGCACCATGAGTGCCTTATCCATCCCTGAATTGCACCCACATCAATCTCATCACATGCCTCTTCCATGGCCTTCCAAGAGGCATGCGCACAAAGGGCTGCCGGTCGTATACCTTCCACTGCCATGCCGAAAAGAACCCTTCTATGGGGTTCAGAAATGGTGAGTATGGTGGGAGGTATTGCACGAGAAATGTTGGGTGGTCAGCAAACCAGTTTTGGACTGGGGCCTGCACGATGAAAGCTCACGTTGTCCCATACTACAACGTACCGGTTTCTTTGATGGTATGCATCATTCATACGCTTTGGTGGTGTGAGAATGTTGTAAAGTCTGTCCAGAAATGTGAGAATATGGGCTGTGTTGTATGGTCCAAGGTTGGCATGACGGTGGAGGACACCATGCATACTGGAGATGGCAGCGCACATTGGGATGTTCCCACCACGTTGGCCAGGAACATCTATAATGGCTCTGTGGCCAATGACGTTTCTCCCCCTTCTTCTGGTCTTTGCTAGGTTGAACCCAGCCTCATCTATAAAGATGAACTCATGTGGGATTGCATGAGCATCCATTTCCAGTACAAAAATCAGTCAATATGGTGTTATCCAGTACACTGGAAAACAATGTTGCGTGTAGTGTACTGAAGTCAATATAGTACTTACATCCACATATGCTCGTCTGACCTCTTTGTTTCTTTGAGAGTTTCTCTCAAACGGCACCTTATGAAGTTATTTCATTCTGATTTGGTTTCGCTTGAGAATGCGAGCCAATGAGGACAGACTGACTCGTTGAATGTTGTAGAATAAGGTGTTGTCTTGGATGATGTGACTTTGAATTTCTCGTAATCTGATTTCATTATGTTCCAAAACCAAGTTTACAATGCCAGCTTCCTGTACCCCGTGAACATTTGGCCCCTTCCTCCACCCTGGTGTCGTCTCTCAGTCCTTTAGAAAAAATAAAATAAAAAAATATATAGGGCTTGGACAATGCAGCCTCAATATTTTCCCCCCACAGTAGAGTACATTGTACAGGAAACTTGTGCAGTTCATGAATGGCTGATGTCATACACTAAGTAAACATGTGTCACCCAACTGATACACTATGACATGGGGTGTACTACATGTGTACTACATTAAATTTGACCTGTTCTCCAGTCTAAAGGTCCGTATGACAGAGGCGTTAGTAAAACGGCTCAAGTTTGGATGCACTCTCTGTCCAGCCTCACGCATTGCCAGCCCATGGTTGATGACATGATCTACTAAGGTTGCTCTGATTTCATTTGAAATCGTTTGTCGTCTTTGGCCATGAACTCCTCTACATCTCAAACCCCCCCCCCCCCCCCCCCAAAAAAATTCAAAACCTCTGACACTTCTGGCAAAATAAAACAATTGCCTCAAAACCATTTTATCTGTGCTCAAAATCAAACAAGGTTTTCAGATCATACACACAGCGAGTCAAAATTATAAACACTACAGATCATTCATTAGACACTACATCAAAAAATGGAGAACACAGCATCCACAGCATGCAGTTAGTTACAGAACAAAAGTATATTGTAACAAATTAAATAAATTTTGCAATTACATAAAAAAGTATAGTAATGACATCTTACCGTAGTAAGGTGAATACATTTTATGTACTGTAAGTATAGTATTGTACTGAATATTGTATTGAATGTCTGTATATTCAGCACTTGCATACTGTGAAAATACAGGGAGCCAACTGCAAAAGCCAAAAAGGTTACAGTAAGATATTCTAAATGAAAAGCATGTTACCGTACACTCAGAATAGTTGTGCAACTGAAAAAAATCAAGGTCAGTGAGAGAGATTCATTCTGCTTCAGCATCATGTCTTCATGTTGGTCCGGCCGGAAGAGTTTCTCCACATCTCAGACAATGTCATCTCTGCAGCCAAAGGGAAAAACCCTAAAGCCAGATCCAGCCTTGACAACATTCTCCACACCTTGCTCTTTCTCGTCCTCTTCCTCTTCGTTCACCACCTCTTATACACATACTCTTCCTCCTCTCCCTCTTATATTGTTTCATTGTTGGTATCAACATTCAGTGCAACATTTTGAGTCTATTTTAGCACTCTGAACTGACTTGTATTATGTACTGTTGGTTTGGACACATCATTAGAAATAAGTGTGAACTATTTTTAGTCGTTGTGTGTAAACGATGACAACTGTGTTGTATTTGTGTTTAACTTTCGCCTGCCTGTGTTTAGCTTTTTGAAACATAAGTGCATCACAGTGCGAAATGTGTTTTAGCAAATGAGAATGTGTTTAGAGTTTTGCAAAAAAGAGTGCAAGAGATTTGCAAACAGTGTTTTAACTACCTGAACTTGTTTAATGTTTTACAGAAAGAGTGATTTATTCGAAAAAATTGGTTTAGGCTATTGAGAATTTGGTTCAGAGAATGGGGTTTAGTGTTTTAGCAATTCAGAAACACTGTAATCTTGCACAAAAGAAAAAAATGATACAACACTTAATTTTAGCATTTACTCTCCCTTTTGAGGCCCATGGCAAAGCATCATCTTATTTAATATTTGAGAAAACCTTTCCATGTAAGCCAGAACGTTCCCTGTTAGCTTGTTTTACAAGCAATTGTTCACTTAAAAAGACCGTACAGCTTCTCTTTGTCTGTTAATCTATCAGAGGGAAATTACCTAAAAATCCACTCCATAACAAAACAATCAAAACAATCAATTGTAACCTACATTTTTGACTGACTTACCAGCTGTTTTATTTACAAATATACCTGTCTGTCAACAGAGCCCATTGTGTGCATTCAGCAGAAGAGCATGATGCCTATCTGTGACAGAAGGGTCGAGGGGGAGCAACTCCTTTTGCCCCCTTTCAAGTGTCCCCTGCTCTGAATCCACCCATATGGCCGGAGTGGCTTAAGTAGAGGAGAAAGAGCACATCAAACACATGGTCCGCTCAATTCTGCTTGACTTGACTCAGATAAGAGGGACGGTGCACCAGATGACAGCTCATAAGACCTCATGAATGGCTGAACGGAAGAGTCATAGGCATGCTGCTAATGAGCGTTCAGAGCACCCACAATGCATTTCAGAGTTGTTCATTATTTATTAGGTTACTGCTGTGTTATTAGTCTCATGTCAAGTCCTATTTGAGGTATAGTCAGTCCAGATGGAGTGAAGCGGAAGCTTCAGTTAAAAAAAAATGCTTCAAAAAATCATATCCTCTAACTTAATCTAAGATTTTGTATCTTTCTATAGAAAGCCAGGAGGAAGTGCAGAGTTGACACATCCACTTAATGTCACTTAAGGTACTACATTTTTTAGAAAAAAACCAAAATATTAAACACTGAATATTTGAAATGTTTTTTGAGGAAAACAGTAATAAAATACTAAATATTACATATACTAAATATTATAAATATTCTTTAAAATATATTTTTAGAATCTTTATAATATAATTTTAATCTCAGACAGATAGAGTGGACATTTTTGGGTAAAGAGTGAAGTAACGGACACATTGCATCACCGACATGAACACCATAATGCATCAAGAACATTCACACTAACTGCTGCTGCTGCATGTATACAGAGCTCTGACATGTAGATATTTCGGAAACACTAGACAGAAACAAAGCGCTCATAATCAGCACAGTCATACCGGCACACTCTGTCTTCTCCCAGGTCTGGTTCCTTGAAGCCTGAAAGATGAGACCAGAGCAATGGCCTGCAGCAAGCTGAAAACAAATGGTAGTTTTTCTCTGTCTGGAGGTGAGAGAGAGAGAGAGAGAGAGAGAGAGAGAGAGAGAGAGAGAGAGAGAGAGAGAGAGAGAGAGAGAGAGAGAGAGAGAGAGAGAGAGAGAGAGAGAGAGAGAGAGAGGGGAAAAACAAGCACCTGTTAACATCACTTGTTTTTGTTCCTCAATTTCATATGCTGTAAGCTATAATGATGGCCCACACCATGAAACTGTTGACATAATTATAGGCTTCTACTGTCTGAACTCCAAATTCTGACGCCCGACTGCTGTGCAAGGCCAAGTACTCACAGATACAAGTATTTAAAGAATATATTTACTGTATATATTTACTTTTATGTACTTTTCATTGAGACAAACATGCACACACACTTCTTTTCCTTATACTGTTGACATTTATATTCAGTGTACACTATATAAATGACTCATTTCAACAGATAATACTGCCTTGTTATTTGTATATTTAACTTTGATGCGCAAGCTATGGATACCCCTTCTAATGCACAACATGGGTCTAAAAAGACCCGTATTCATTTCCTATGTTATTTCATGCATGGCTTGGCATGTTTTTGTTTCACCTCTTGAAATCACTTTATTTGAGCATTTAATATTTCATGATCTATAAATTTCATGATTTATGAATATTCAAAATATCTTGTTTTCAATTATCACAAATTCATATTTTAATATTTCCTAGGTTTTGTGTTAATACAGAGAGTTTACACACATGGGTCTAAAATGACCTATCTATGCAAGCGTGATAAAAACAAAAGAATAAAAAAAACTTTTGGTGAAAATAGCCAATGTCACAGTTGTTTAGATCAACACATTTACTGTAACACTTGAAATATGTTTATTGGCCACTTTGTCCTGATAACACACATATAACCGATAACACTGAAATTGAACTGTAGTGTAGTGCAACTGGGGGATCTCCCCGCCACCAATGTGCAGCATCCACCCGGATGATGCGACAGCAGCCATAGTGCACCAGAACGCCACCACACGCCGGCTTATGTGACCGATAGCATTGATTTATGACCACAAATAAAGATGAATATGGAGGTACAAGGTTTCTGCCCAACAGCGACAATATATACTTGTATATATATAACTTTCTATTGCAACTTTTATTTTGTTGACCTAGCTAGATAAAATAGAATATGTCGACCGCAAGCTAGCTAATAGAATTGGACATGTTTCTCTTTTGCACTAGTAATGGATTTCAAGGTCAAGGTAACCTTAGCCTAAACGTTCAAATATTAGGCTATATCTAGATGTCTTTCACAAAATATCAAATATTTTCTGTGACAAAAAATGTATTAAATAAAACTTACATGCATGAAATATACAAAAGCAGACGTGTTGAATTGTGAAATGCGTGGTAGGTGAATAGTTTTCTGCAGTAAATATATTTATACTATTTATAAACATTAAAGGTTCCTATATGGGTCATTTTTGACCCATGTGTGTAAAATTGATGTAGAAATACAAAAACCGTGTTTGTTTATAAAGTAAGAAAGAAAAAATAAATATAATGATTTGTGGAAATCAAAAACAAGATATTTAATGAATACCTGGATTAATAAATGATAAAATACATTTCTTTCAAATATTCAGCAAAGAAACATGAATACGGGTCTTTTTAGACCCATGTTGCGCATTAGAAGGGTAGTGACACAAAAAAAACGATTTTTATTCGAAAAGTAAGAAAGGAACAATTTAAATAAGGATTTGTAATGATCTAAAACAAGTTAATTGAGGAATACCTGGAATACTGAATGATGAAATTAATTTCTTCCAAAGATATAGAAAATGAAAACTCAGTCGGGTCTATTTAGACCCATGTTGTGCATCAAAGGGTTAAAGTATGAAAGTCTGAAACTGAAAGGAGATTCCCATGAGGCTTTGTGTTTTAAGAAAGGTAAACAGAGGACCAAACAGAGGCTAAACTGTGGACAGACCACTTTTTCTGTGGACAGACAGGGAATCTTACTCCCAGAATGTTTTTTGTAAGTAACGGCCCTTGGTTTATTTTGTATTGTATTTCACGCCACAGTTTCCCTTTTTTCCTGTTATGACTTGTTAATACTAAGATGTCTTCACCGATAAAACCAGTTGACGACAGGATCCAGACAGCAAAACTGAAAGCATTGCTGTGAAGTAGCCAAAATATAATCCTGATATTGTTTGTTCCCATTTAACAAAGTGTCATTTAAGGCTCGAACCCCCTCGAAGGCAGTCATAACAAAATTAAACAGTTTTAATTTGACATTTTAACAGTGTTTTGAGTAACCACAAAAGTTAGATTACAAGTTAAGGCCCATTAATTCACACCAAGAATGATAACTATAACAATTAGCGTCCACCAACACACAACGACGTTCTGTTTATTATAAGCACACAGTTCTGTCATCCGCTTTAAATGCATGACCTTTTAAAGCAGGATGGATACTTATTGGCTGTCAATGTTTTTATCATTCGTCGGCTGAAAAAAAAAAAGGTTTTCAAGTGATTTCAATGATATCGTTCCTCATTATTGTTATAGGTGTCGTGACTCTGCTATTCTTTAAATTTATAATGATTTTTATAATGATATCTTTATTTTTATCATTATAGTTACACTGTAAAAACATATTTGACAACATATGTTTTTATATGGCTTTAACTCATAAAATAAGTTGAAAATTGCTTAACTTATTTTGATAAGTTATACAAGATTCAACTATTTTTTTAGTCAGTTTAATAATTTACATTGAAATGACTTAAATATCCAAGTTGATTGCACTTAAAAATTATTATTTTTTTTTTTTTATTATTATTTTTTTTTTTTTACAGTGTATTGTCTTTGGTGTGAACAGGCCTCTAGTCGGCATGTGTATTATCACATTTGGCGAATATCTCAAATAGAAAAACATGCCAGTATTTTGTTTAAAAGGCAGTTTGGGTTGCATGACACCTCTAGATGGCCTGAAAATTAACAGAATTCTTGATTTAAGTGTAGACAGATGTTGATTCTGTACAATTCTCAAAATGTCACAATCTTCTGTTCTGACTCACTCGCAGCAATGTGTTTTGAATCGTGCTCAAATTGCACAACTGTAAGCCCCTATTGTTCACAGCCAAAGTCACTTCACAAGACGCAAACGATTTGACAAGGGAAATCTTGTTCAGACCTCTTACTTAGAGCCCAGGAAAGTGCTCTTCACTCTCACTTCAAATCAAATCAATGTCTGATCAATCATGGGCCCTAAGCCTTCAGGGTGGCAGTGGGGATGAATCTGCCATTTTTCAGGGTGTCCGCTGACTGCCTATATCTGGGGCTACGGCTGAGGCCTGTCTAATTGAATTAGCAGGGCCACGTCCCCGGGGTGGTTTCCATCTGGTTTTATATGTAACTGACAAGATGAAGTGACTTGAAGATACATCAACAGATGCAGCTGGTAGTCCAGGAGGGAACTAAACTCTATAGTGGATGCAAAATGAGACACTATTTTGCTTCATTTCCTTGGCACGGTTTCATCATGTGTTTTGAAGAGTTCATTGTAAAATAGGCTACTTTGGTTTAATGCCGGCAGAAATAGTACATTTTGACTGTTGTTTCCTAACAGATGAGCTGTTGTTTGAGAACTAAAAGCATTTCTCGTGCAAACACTCTTTTGGCATCCACGGCTGATGTTAATTAAATCAACGTTATCCTTCCAGGTGATGACAACACCTGTGCTATAAGTTCATTACTCAGACTGAATCACCTATTATTGTCTTCAATGTCTGACACCAGAAATTATTGCTCAACCAACTTCTGAGCGCTTTGTCTTTGCCCTCAGACACCCATATCACATTTCTCTGCTTTTCTTCTGCAGAAGATGGATTATTCCGATTTGTTCTCAGGTGTTCCTAAGGCCAAATCACTTTTTCATATTTATCAGGGGGAAGCCTGTCTTAAAACACTGAACCATAAAACCATTCAAAATAGGTCTGTTTTAAATCACACTTTTAATATGCCAGTGCCTTTGTTATAGCAAACTAATATGAACAATTTTATGATGTGCAATAAGAGTGTTCAATTGTGCAGTTTAGTCTTATCTTGTTTTTTATTATTTTTGCTTATACTTTGCTTAAAGTTTTTCCTCAATGCTGCGATAACTTAAATAATAAATTAAATTAAAACAAACATCACACTTCATCAGCGCGTTTCATGCTAAAATGATTAATTATTAATTATTAAAGGGATAGTTCACCCAAAAATGAAAATTAAGTTATTAATTACTCACCCTAATGCCGAGTTCAGACTGCACGATTTTAGCCCCGATTTTGGCTCGCCGACAGGTTTTGAGAAATCGCCGACAAATGCCCGAAATCACAGGCAAATCGGCGCTCGTTCACGCGAGTGACAATCACGCAGTGTGAATGAGCAAAGACGCGATCTGAGAGAATCGCCGACGAGTCGCCGACGCCCGTGAGATATTTGGCATGCTAAATATCTGGACCTGTCGGCGATTCACAATCCTGCTGTGTGAATGTGTTCTGACTGAAAACTACATCGGCGATGACCGACAGCCAACGAGAGAGCAAGATACAGGGAGGAGGAGGAGGAGTTATAGTCCAGAATATCAGTATTTTAATAGATAGGCCTATGTTTACAATTATATCAAACAGAAACAAAAGCACAAACATTTGCATGACCAGCAGCAACAGCAGGACATGTGCAAAATTATTTATTTACCCCACCTCTCTTTGCAAAACACAGTCCTTGCTCCCCTCGTCTTCCCAACCATTTCCTGCATAAACTGTTTATTATTTTTTTCCATTTTCGCTACAAATCAGTGCACAGACAATTTGTAGGCTATCATTTTTAATAACAAATTCAGTGTCGCGCGAGAACTCCGGTCTCACGCACGTGTGGTCTTCCGTTATTTCCTATCACTTCTCGCGTTTGTTTGGTTGTGAAACGTAGTTTGCGGACCAGGCAGAAGTTGTCGGCGATTCTTTCTTTTGTAAAGTCATGCAGTGTGAAACCTCCTGTCGCCGATCCATCGTGCAGTGTGAACACAGCAGCAACTGAATGTTACCCCAGATAGTCATGCAGTGTGAAAACAACTGTGACCCGATTATTTTGAAAATCGTGCAGTCTGAACTCGGCATTATGTTGTTCCAACCCCGTAAGACCTTCGTTCATCTTCGGAACACAAATGAAGATATTTTTGATTAAATTTGAGAGCTGGATCACTGCTACATAGGCTTCCTATAAGGGAGTGAAACTTGACGGCCCAGAAAGTCATTGAAGAAAATGTTTAAATAGTCCAAGTGACTACAGTGGCTCAACTATAAGTTTATCAAGCGATGAGAATACTTTTTGTGTGAAAAAAAATAAAAAAAAATAACGACTTTATTCGACTATTCCTTTTCTTCCTTGTGGGCCTGAGACGAGAGTTCAAGAGATTTCCACGACGCATGCGCGAGAACTGAACAAGAAGTAGTAGAAGAAGAACATCCTCTTCTCAGTTCTCGCGCATGCGTCGTGGAAATCTCTTGAACTCTCGTCTCAGGCCCACAAGGAAGAAAAGGAATAGTCGAATAAAGTCGTTTTGTTTGTTTTTCCGCACAAAAAGTATTCTCGTCACTTGATAAACTTATAGTTGAGCCACTGTAGTCACTTGGACTATTTAAACATTTTCTTCAATGACTTTCTGGGCCGTCAACTTTCACTCCCTTAGGAAGCCTATGTAGCAGTGATCCAGCTCTCAAATTTAATCAAAAATATCTTCATTTGTGTTCCGAAGATGAACGAAGGTCTTACGGGGTTGGAACAACATGAGGGTGAGTAATTAATGACTTAATTTTCATTTTTGGGTGAACTATCCCTTTAATGCCGAAATTAATCTGCAGCAGTCAGGGGGTACAGGTAAGTGCTCTTTAAGTTGCTTTTGTTCATTATTATTGTAATGTTATGTGCTTTGAGACATGAAGTAGTTTAACACCATCTCTCGTGACTCTTTTGTTTGCTCCCTGCTGAATGCATTCATGTGTTTTGGAGGAGTCGTGGAGACACTCTGAAGGGAGGGTGGTATCTTATGCTTTCAAAGCTAGCTTGCTATTGCTATAGCCTCTCCAAAAATTGCCTACCACCTTTAATCTATAATAATAATAAATGATGACCAGAGAGCACATCAATAGAAAAATTCCTGCAAAATCCTTGGCATAGTTCATTGCTTATTAAAAAAAAGGATATGTTCGGGAAAAAGAGCATATGGTAACCCCATAGAACATCTTAGCAAAAGTATCTTCTTCCCAGACAGTCACTTTAAAACTGAAAAAGTATCTGTCCTTGTATTCTAACTTCTTTATTCAATGATATAAGCTAATGACAAGACCACTCTAGAAAGCAGGTGTTCAAAAAGCACTTACATTAAGAAGTATAAAAGCCTGAGCACCTTCCTGCAGAGCTGTTTTTACCAGTGCCATTTAGTTTGAAAAAAAAAAAACCATGTAATAAAAAATGATGCCGTCTGCTGATGTCTGCAGGGTAATTAGCTCTCCCTTTCACTCCCTACCAAACTTCTGCCATTCAACATGTTACTTTAAACACAGTGGCTGAACTCTCTGTGAACCTGGCTGGTGTTCTACTGATGGCTGTAGCTTCTCATGTTGTTCAAACCTCAGAGAAACTTCCCCTGTCTAGATTACTCCCCCCTAACCCAACACTAGCCTGTTTACGCATGATAAAATCGTCTGTCTGAAATTAAATCAATAGTTGAGGACATTGATGAGTCACTGTCACATTTGCCCATTTCCTTGTTTTGCACACTGATTGCGTGAGAGCAACCATTAAAAACAAGAAGTTGTGACTTGTTTGTTTCCCCTTGTGAACGTGCTGTGAGGTCACTGTCAAGCTAGAATTCACGCTGGATACTTTCCGTTGCGTTCTTGTTCTGTGGTCTTTCATGCAGACAAGTTCACCTCTGTGTCACCTGTAATGAGAGAGGGGCTTATTCATGATCAAGAAAGCCACTTTAAAGCATGACCTCACCTCATGCTCTATGACATTTTAAAACCCTAGGCAAAGTAAAGTGGTCGCAGAGCCATAGACTCTATATTGATCGCATTAACCTCCTGTTCATTTAGAAATAGACATGAATAAATATTTTAACACCCCTACTCAGGGGTCGCAGCCAATAAATTTTTTTTTTTTTTTTTTGAGGTGGCACAAATGGATGTCCTGGCTCACTTAAGCCCCAAGTGACATAAAACATGACATAAAAATAACACTTAATAAGATAACATATAATGGACCATTTTCACGTTTCCTGGGGTTCTCAGAAGTCATACTGTAGTTGGGTAAATGTTTATAGTGGTGAACGTAAACTGTAGCCTACAACAAATGCATTGCTTGCGTTCTCATTTCCCCTATAGCAAAAAGCCTCCCTCAGCCGTTGTAGAAACACTCATGCAGAAGCATTAACCATTTTTCTGTAATTTAACGACAAGGTAATATAACAGTATAGTGTTATAAATGTGCATTAAAAATAAGAAATAAAAAAACATTGCTAGGTTTATTATTTCAATAACTTGTGGAAACAACTGTGAAAAGGGTCCATATGCAAATAGTATTTTTTGGAAGTTGCATGGTTTTAAAATCTGAGAGGTCAAGCTTGTACCTCACTCCTCCTCAGGAGTCTTCTTGACATCTATTAGAGGGGCAGATGGCCTCTTGTCTTGTAGTGGTGGGGGGGTAGGAGAACAGGAGGTGTGAAGTGTGGCCTGCTCAAAGAGCTCAGGCTTGAAGGAGCCACACACAAAGGCAAGCACCCAGAGATTAGTGACATGACACAGCCATTCTGAAAGCACACAAGCGGAGCACGGCGATTGTGCTTTGTTGCTGAGGAAAATGGTGACACATCTGGAGCAGAACTGCATTCAGCTCAGGGTTTCAAGGCCTCCCACAGGGCTGCTCTCCTTCATTATCTGCTCAATGGGTGGAAAGTCAGTGCATGGGCACTTTAAAAAAATAGAGTCCAAAAAAAAGGTCTGAAATTCTTAAAATGAACTTTTTTGTTTCGTTAAACACAGCTAACTAAATAGGGAGCTAACTGACTAGCTAGGGTGAAATGTTTTTTTTAGCCTACTGATAAATGTATATTTCCCATAAATAAAAGGAAACTATTTTTATTGTTTTTTCCCCTCACAATAATTTGTCTGTCAACATTATGACACTAGCTATGTTTCCATCCACACGTTTTTATGCGCATTAAGTGATATCGAATGAAAAATGCCTTATGGAAACAGTAAAATTCGATTGAATTTCATGAATATCGACTTAAATGAAATACGATCGGTCTCATCGGATTATATCTTGATCGATATACGACTTATGCGATAAACGCGGATGGAAACGTTATTATGGTGCGATCCATTTTGCCTAGTAAAACTTTGTTCGCAAATGTTGGCTTGAATGTTGAGCAATTCGGTGAGAAAATTAATGGAAACACCTTAACATGTCTCAAATCAATTCGATACCAATTTGATCGCAAAACAGCATGTGACGTCATTACGCACAGGTTTTTATCCGCTTTAAAGCCGTTTGATGGAAACACACTTTCACCAGCTTTATTCGCATGAGGTTTTTTACCGAACTTCAGATAATTCGATTGACAAGTGGATGGAAACATGGCTACTGTTGTGTGATTTTAATAGCTGAATATGGATATGGTTGCGAATTTTTTGTATCCATATCCAACAATTAAAATAGAATCTACCATATTAATGGAAAATGCCTGTGAAAAGGTTTAAGCTAGAGTCCAAGACTTGTTCAGATACAGGTTCAGGGTTTGCAGTCACATGGTATTTGCAGGAACTGGTTAATCTGATCTGATTTATGTTTGTGGCAAACAGAACTTCCTATTTATAACGACGTTATGTCATTTAAGTTCTTTGATCGATGTAAATCATCTCTTCACCAAGCACAGCAAATCAGAACAAAAATTAGATATGCACATATGCTGTTCCTACAAACTCATTATCATGGAGAATGATAATGCAACACAGTTTTACACATCTATGTTCTCATATGTCAACGGTTTTTAGCATGGCATGGTTGAGAAGTTAATTATGTAACATCTTGCTCCTGTTTGTATGCTAATTGTTATAGCTGTGCTTCGAGGGTAGGGTCGTGTGTTCATTACAGCACTCCAGGGCAAAACAGGGTTCAGAAGTCATTGCACTTTAGTCATAAATCTCCCGATCTGCCTAGTCCTGTCAGTATTAATGCATCTCATTGGCTAACAAAGACAAAGTAGAGTTTTTTTTGTGATTCACTTCACAAAATGTGACTGAATTCTCCCAAAATAAACACATCACACAAATGCAGACAGACAGACGGAAAACAACATGTGCTCTGCCATCTGTGAAAGAAGGCTGATTATGATGTTCATTTGCATCCTTATGATGGTTAAATTCATATTGATGGAAGTATATGGTGTTGGTTGAACCATTACGTTTCGCTTTTTTGTGGGTTCAAAACTTATATGAAAATCTTAGAGTCATATGCAATAAACTCTCATGTTCTGTTAAGACTGACTGACCCCATATTGTTTATTAAAAATTAATAATAGTTATTTTAAGTCTTTTAAATGTTACATTTTCTTAAAATGTACCAAACAGAGAAAGGCAGCATGAAAATTCATTGCATTTATTATTTATGTGGAAGACATTTGAAAATTAAATTTGTGTTTTAATAATTTATTATATATATATATATATATATATATATATATATATATATATATATATATATATATATATATATATATATATATATATATATATATATATAATGAAAGGTTGTAAATGTATATCAAAATGTTAAGTATGCTTTTTGAGCTATTAAAATGACCTTGGGGTCTTACAGACAGGGGTCCCAAACAGAGAACAAGGGTTAAATAGTAACCTCATCTGACAGTGACCCTGTCAAGATTTACATTTAATAAACCAATATGGTAAACAGTCACCAGGTGGCACTCCAAACACTTTTATTCAGGATCCTCAATCTTCCCCTTATTCTTTTGATTGAACTTAAATCAAAGCATATGTCAAGCGACTTTCAGATTCCAGGTTTAATCTGTGATCACTCTGTTGAGTGCTATTAGAGATGACATATATCAGTGCTTTAATCAAAGTTTGATGAATCACAGTGTTTCATGTAAAGACTGCTCTCTTTTTCCTTCTTTTAAGCGCTTGTGTTCTCTCTCCTCTGGGTGTTCAGATGTTCTCACGATGTTAAATTCATATCCAGCTTTCTTATATTGCATGCACTGCAAGACTGTACCACTGTAAAGATAGGAGATAGGAGTCTATCAGTTTGCCACATCTTGACTCTTCCTTTTCGCATTAATTTTGTATATCACAAAAAACAGTTGTTTTAACAGGGGTGTGTATACTTTTTTATGTCCACTGTAAACTGAATCGAAAGCCACTTTTCAGGCTTTAAACCCTGACATTGATTGGTCTATATATCTATTTCTCCATGACTTTAGTTAGAGATGGCTGGGTTTTGGGTGAGAAGCAACCTGCTGCGTATAGGGCCAGACTCCTTTTCCTCTCTCCCACGCCCACTTCTCCAGCAGTCAAGGCTAACATATACTTTCTCCAGTTTCCCTCAGAAGAATAATTGGGCCTCCTCCTTGTTTTATTGTTGCTCTCCAGATCATAAATCAGTAAGAGGGATGGTGGCGGTTCCACCGTGTGGCTCCACTCCTGCCCTGCAGCCATGATGGGGAGTTGCTCTCTAGTGACATGTAGCCTAGTATTCCCATGTGTGCGTGGGTATGGATCCCAGAGTAAAGGCTGCCACAGGAAACAAAAGATGGCTTGTATTATTGTGACCGAGTGCCTAAAGGCTAATTAGGCAGAAAAAAGTGAGAGAAAGCCTGCAAATCAATCATGCCGATGCTGCCTCTAAATAATGAATGACAAAATAATGAATTTTTAAAACATTTTTGTTTTCTGTTTTTCTTGATGTGGTGGAACAACATGCCTTTGTTAGTGGGCATGTCAAAACCAAAAGAGAACTTTTGATATGGTGATCTTTTAGGGGTTTTTTAGTTTCTTCAGTGAGGCTATAGTTTCACATTCAGACCGAGTTGAGATAAAGTGTGATTTGGTCTGCTGATCAAAACCACTTCCTGCTGCAGAACAAATTGTTCTTGGCACTGTTTTTTTTTCGTTTTCCTTTTTCTTCATATTGACGTATCATGTTATGTGTGCAAATGAGAAATGACATTTGAGCAGTAGGCTAATTCATCCAGAGCTCTTACAGACATTTTCAGAACGGTTGCTGCTGTTCTAAAACAGATATTTGATATCTATTTATTTATACATTTCAGGCAGACAGTTGTTGTGCATTAGCCTATAATTATCAGACATGCACCATAAAACTTGTGGAAAAAACAGTAGCCCTAGCCACTAAAAATGTAATATGCCCATCTATGGCAAAATGACAATCATTATCATTGGATGTAGCGGAGAGGGTGATATGTGAATGAATGGAGACTCGGTGAATCAGTTTTTGAACCGTCTCCTTCGCAAAACGATTCAAACTTCCGAGTGCTATTTGAAGTGAATCGTTTCGTCACGCTACACTAGTTTGAAAATAACCGTCAAGCTATATACAGGTAGGTCTATGAACATAATTTAATAACTTTAACTAGTTACTCCCCAGTATATCATATTTGCACGGGAATGTTCAAAGATTTGAGCCCTTATCTGCCGGGGGGGGGGAAGGAAAAAGCGAAAAAGGACCGCGTGTATTGTGAAGCACAGCAACCTCACATAGAATTCTTTTTCAAACTAAGCAGCTTTCTTTCAACACGTCGAATATCCGTGCGATCACATTCAACCAGTTGCGAAATCTGCGATAAGCTTTCGCGCCCGCTCAAATTACTAATAACGTAGAATTTTATCTCACCTAACGTTAGGCCTATGCGAAATGATCGTTTCCCCCCCTCCTCCGCAAATTCCATCGACTTAATGGCGAACATAAATCCCCTTATTTGGAAGACAAACCGTGCGTCTTGACAGTGAGTAGCCTACTGCCTCATTTTCAGTTAGTTTAATTGTGAAGGATGAGATTAATTTGTTTCAGTCAGGAAAAACAAACATTAGAGTAATTTATACTGTTGTCTAAACGTTCTCGAGTGCTACTAATTCGGAAACACAATTAAAGCTCAGTGTTAAAAAGGTGAACAAAGATGAAAACGCAGATGAAACGATTAGTTGCTCCTTGTTCTGGTTCGCTGCAGGTGTGTTTCAGTTTTCAGAAAGTCATAAACCAGTGATGGTATGCTCGGTAATTTAGGAATACAAATTGAACAAGCCGATGTTGCAAAGAAACTTCAGGCAAGGTGAAGGAGCATGGCAGAAAACAGATGTAACAAAACTGAGAGCAATAAAGAAACCTCTTAAAATGGAAATGACTTGCACTAGTCATCTCAGGCAAGCTGCAGTTTAAAACCCACCTGTTTCTTCTCATCTCAAATGGCACGATTTATCAGGCAGGATTGGGGGGAAATGAATGTACTGGAGGTAATTTTCCACCGTATTAGATTTTAAACAAAAGCATGTGAAATTATCCATAGAGACTGCGAAACCGCTTTACCCGCAGTTATGAAAATTAAACATTGTGGGAGGCAGGCTTTTCAGGGGATTGTTGATACATTACCCCTGATATTATGCAATTTGTTTGTCAGTATATTTTTAGGGTAATTTTTATTTCACCTTATCTCAAACTCCCCCTGTTTAAATGCCCATAATTGAGACAAAGCTTTCTAATTTGGAGTTGGATCCCTCGAGACACCTTACAGGAATATAATGACACCTCGCCGCCATAATTATTAACATGTGCATTTACAGCGAGGAACACTTAGCATTTGGATTAAACCATTGATCTCAATTGGTCCAGGTGGTTTGTCAGCTAAATTGGTTTACACAAATCAAAGCAAATAGAAGATTGTTCCCCCGCTGCCAGTGTGTCCAACGGCCAGTACCCTTTGTGTTTTGTTTAGTCAAAGCTTACAAAGCACTTCAATTATTACGCCAGTGTTTATATCAGTGCTTGAGATGACAGCCATTTCTTCAGTGGTGGAAATCAAGTAGCTCTTTGTTTCTGTTTACAAACAGCCATAAAGCAGCTAAATGGATAACAAAATGATGAAGATGCAGACGCACAAGAGGAACATTAATCCAAGTGAGATGGAAAATCCGCTGACAGGTATGTCGACCCGTACTACTATTCTAATAAACAAACCACTCTGTTTCCCAGGTAATACGCCTTGCTGCTTCCACTTCGGTAAATGGCTTCAACTTTCTCATCTTTGGCCCTGGAAGAGCAGGGGGTTAATTTTTACATGTCTTCGCTTTGACAGCGCTATGGTTAAATATTTCCCTTGGCCATAGTTGAATTGCGTATACTTTTAATAGTGGTGAGGGTTGGAGCAGGCAGGTCTGGGGACCGGAAGGTCCCCGAGATGCTGGGGCCAAATTGACAGGCCCGTCTATGTTGGCTCAGTCTTCATTACAGCAGGATGATCCTTGCCAACCCTGGTGGCAGCCAATTTGCTCTAGGACAGATGAATGTGGAGAGGTATATGAAGGCAGTGTTTTCCCACAATCCCTCTGCTGTGTGCTGAGACCTCTGCCACAGTACTGACATCTTATTTATACCTCATTGTTTGAGGAAATGTTGAATAAACCATTTCAACATTTGGAAATGTTGTGAGATGATGAGATCATCAGATATTGAATCCCAAGAGATCAGTTCTGTTCATTTGAGTAGTGTAGACTACTTTTGTACTTTCCTTTACATGCTAATAGTGAAAAACCCAACACTTTTGTTTTCCACCGATCTTTGAAAGTATGTTTGGAAACGGTCAGTTACCGTTAGGGAAATGTCATTGATTAAATTCTGTTTTGTTAAAACACTAAGGCCCTGTTTACACCTGGTATTAAGATCCATTTTGGTCGATCGGATCACAATGAACAGGTGTAAACGTGATCTAAAACGTTTCGAGCTTGTCCACTTTCGACCACTTCCAGAGGTAGTTGAAAAGTACGTTTGGACAGCCACAAAAGACCGTCTACTCTCCGCCTACTGACTTAATGCTAAGCATTATGGGAAGTGCTCTTGCCAGATGGGATTTAAACTTGGCTGAAGACCCAAGTTTGGTTTAAAGATGAAAAACAAAGCAAGCACAATGTTCTCTCACCATTCCTGATTTTTAACACGCAATCAAAGCGTTCAGCGTGGTGCTTGCAGTTGTCAGGGCAGAAAAGAAAGCTGATGCTCTCCCGTGCTTCTCTGTCGTCTCCAGGCACGTTCATATGTAAATTGCCCAAGCTTATTATTTTGTCCGTTATTGAAAGATCTGAAAAGAGTAAGACCCTCCTTGAAGATATCCGGGCAGAAGTGGTTGAAAGTGTACAAAAGAGACAGGATAAATCACCAGGTGTAAACGGGCATGTCTGCTTGTGATCTGATTGACCAAAACACATCTTAATACCAGTGTAAACAGGGCCTAAAGGACAAGCAGCACTTTTAAGTGTTCCCTTGGTTTTAATTAGCCTCTTTTACCTGTCAGGTGAGTGAGGTGTAAACACCGCCCCGGGCCGGTGGTGAAATTGGCCAATTCTGTCATTGCATAGTGAGCTGAGGGAAAGCGCAGAGTTCTTGCATGCAAAGTCTTTTTTTCTTCGTGTTGGCATGCTATTGAGCAAAACAAGCTGTTTTGGGTACATGGCTTCCTAACAGAATATAAATGCTAGAGAAGATGCTTACTAAGCACATATATGTTCTAAATTTAATATGCAGATTGCATAATTTACTATGAATGATTATAAATAAATATATATATATATATATATATATATATTAGGGCTGTCAAATGATTAATCGTGATTAATCACATCCAAAATAAAAGTTTTTTTTACATAATATATGTGGGTGCACTGTGTATAATTATTTTATATATATAAATACACACACATGCTTGTATATATTTAAGAAATATTTTCATGTATATACTGTATATAGATTTATATATAATTTATGTTATATGTAAATATAAATATTTTATATATAAATAATATTTTTTTCTTAAATATACATGCATGTGTGTGTATTTATATATATACAAAATAATTATACACAGTGCACCCACATATATTATGTAAAAAAACCTTTTATTTTGGATGTGATTAATCGTGATTAATCATTTGACAGCCCTAATATACACTCACCGGCCACTTTATTAGGTACCCCATGCTAGTAACGGGTTGGACCCCCTTTTGCCTTCAGAACTGCCTCAATTCTTCGTGGCATAGATTCAACAAGGTGCTGGAAGCATTCCTCAGGGACTTTGGTCCATATTGACATGATGGCATCACACAGTTGCCGCAGATTTGTCGGCTGCACATCCATGATGCGAATCTCCCGTTCCACCACATCCCAAAGATGCTCTATTGGGTTGAGATCTGGTGACTGTGGAGGCCATTTTAGTACAGTGAACTCATTGTCATGTTCAAGAAACCAATTTGAAATGATTAGAGCTTTGTGACATGGTGGAAGTAGCCATCAGAGGATGGGTACATGGTGGCCATAAAGGGATGGACATGGTCAGAAACAATGCTCAGGTAGGCCGTGGCATTTAAACGATGCCCAATTGGCACTAAGGGGCCTAAAGTGTGCCAGGAAAACATCCCCCACACCATTACACCACCACCACCAGCCTGCACAGTGGTAACAAGGCATGATGGTTCCAAGTTCTCATTCTGTTTACACCAAATTCTGACTCTAACATCTGAATGTCTCAACAGAAATCGAGACTCATCAGACCAGGCAACATTTTTCCAGTCTTCAACTGTTCAATTTTGGTGAGCTCTTGCAAATTGTAGCCTCTTTTTCCTATTTGGAGTGGAGATGAGTGGTACCCGGTGGAGTCTTCTGCTGTTGTAGCCCATCCGCCTCAAGGTTGTGCGTGTTGTGGCTTCACAAATGCTTTGCTGCATACCTCGGTTGTAACGAGTGGTTATTTCAGTCACTGTTGCCCTTCTATCAGCTCGAACCAGTCTGGCCATTCTCCTCTGACCTCTGGCATCAACAAGGCATTTCCGCCCACAGAACTGCCGCTCACTGGATGTTTTTTCTTTTTCGGACCATTCTCTGTAAACCCTAGAGATGGTTGTGCGTGAAAATCCCAGTAGATTAGCAGTTTCTGAAATACTCAGACCAGCCCTTCTGGCAACAACAATCATGCCACGTTCAAAGTCACTCAAATCAACTTTCTTCCCCATACTGATGCTCGGTTTGAACTGCAGGAGATTGTCTTGACCATGTCTACATGCCTAAATGCACTGAGTTGCCGCCATGTCATTGGCTGCTTAGAAATTAAGTGTTAACGAGCAGTTGGACAGGTGTACCTAATAAAGTGGCCGGTGAGTGTATATATATATATATATATATCAGAGAGTTTCTTTTAAACAATTACGGCAGAGCACAAAGTTGGGTTCTGCAAGTCAAAATTCTATTCATTTTCTCTAGACTCGCAGAAAAAAAAATTAGGACAAAAGTGCATGGTAGACTTCTTGTATAATTCTGTATATATTTTTATATAAAAAAAATATTGTTCTTATATTACTAGTGACTACAAATGAATAGTCGAGGACACAATTTTTCCTTGGATGTCAACACCATCACCCAGGAGAGATCAAGCTTGCATCCTACTCACTTTGATACGCTTGCCTTTCTTAACTCTAACCAGTGAAATGTTAGCAGCAAAAGAAAGTTGTGCAGGGACAATGACAGTGATTGTTGACTTTTGTGTTGACCAGTGATGGGACCCATCATTGCTTGTTAATGATAACTTTATTTCAAACCTGTTGGTTGCATGATTTATAAGTAGGCTAATGTTATATTGTTTAGCCTGCTGTACTCAACTATTATTTCAACTTATTTTTTAAATACGTATGCATATTTTCCAATAAATTATATATTGTTTTTTTTATATACAGTATAGGTTAAAGCATCTTTAAATCAGTAGTTTTATATTCATCCATCGTTTTTAATATGATGATGTCATTCTACAATCCTTCATGGGATTGTAGTTCTTTATTTAAAGTTGCAGTGTGTATTTTTTAGCGACATCCAGCGGTTCGGTTGCGAGTTGCACTAAGGGCTCAGCCCACTGCTCACCCCTCCCTTTCGAAGAAGCTACGGTGGCTAAAACGGGACAAACATATCGTCGTCTGAGACAGCAGAGAATAGCCAGAGTAAGCCAAGAGTGTTTAACATTGTCACTGTTTCTGTACCACAGTCCATTATAAACCACATCATGGATAAAGTTTACAAAGCCATAGTCAGGTGATGATCAAGGGTCTTAATATATAATATAATAATAGTAATCAGCTGATTGTCTCACAAACGTAACCAGCACATTTCTCCCCACATAGCAAACCCATAATACAGCGAGGGAGAAGAACCACATCAAACTATGCAACTATATATTTTTTCTAACAGGGTAGTGAAAGTTTAGCTGGCTAAATATGAGCTGTTACTGTGGCTGAGCTGGTTAAAGCGTAAAGCCTCCCCTTAACTGTCACCGTCCCACAGGTGGGACGTTTGCCATTATATTTTTAAAACAATAATATCTTAGTAAAAACCTTAAGTAATATTGACAAACTATATATCATTTGAAAGCTTACAATCTCTAGTTTCCATATTTGGTGACTGATTTTCAAAATAAATTACAGAGCCGCCATAATTTATCAATTTGTAACAAGAATATTTTCATACTCCTAAGGCGTGTTCAGACCTTTATTTTGAAATAGCAATGAACATGAAAAATCATGAAAAAATGGTAAAAACCTCAGTTTGTTTTCATGCCAAGAGTTCAAAAGATAGCATCCATTCAATTATTTTAGAAAAAAAGGTCTGAAAATGTTTGAAATATAAAGAAAAAAAATAATAAATTCACCATTTGTGATGTTGCAGCGAGCTATGACGCACATGTGTGTTCTTTGTATGGGTTTCTTAGAGGTTGAATTCATATCAAAATCTGCCAAACTTCCCTTACTACTTCTGAATAAGATCTCTACTTCATAAATTGTATGAAAATTGTGGAAATAATGGTTCATATCACTCAAAACACATATGGAAATGGAGGCGCCCTTATATGGGCAGTAATGGAGTCAGGTTGTGACCTAGTGAAAAAGTATGGTACTGCGCCCAAACAAAATCTTACTGAAAGCTCATTTTTTGAGATATCAACCTAAAATTTGAAACACAACTCGTTCAGATTTTTGGCTTTGATTTTTCTGCAGTTTTAGAGTAGCCCAGGTTTTGAAAATATATATTTTATATAAAATATGAATAATAATTTTTTTTACATTGTACATTTCCATAAACTCAAACTTCTATAACTTTTTTCCTGTTTCACTTTCTTAATTTATTTCACTTCTACAAAAATCTGCCAAATGTCTTCTTTAAAACAAGATCAATCTTACGTCTATATTCCAAAGCATTCTTGAATTACAACCATTTAAGTTCGAAATGTGCATTTTCATGTCTATTCAAAAAAAGGGGGGTGACAGTTAACAGGTTAAACTCGACGCGTCCGCATGAGCCCTCCGCATCCCCTAGACACCATTTACTACACACAATTAGGGCTGTGTTGAAAAAATCGATTCACCATTTCTGAATCGATTTTCATATTAATTTCTAAAGATCGATCCGTAACTCAGAGGATCGATTTAATAATAGGCTTACATTTTCCCCGTGAACTTTAACTTGCCGCGACTGGAAGATCCCTGTATGCGCATTGAAAGGCTTTCACTCAGCGCGCACTTGTTACGACAACGGGCTTTGAGTGAGTCATTAAACCGTTCATTCAACGAACACGTTCAAAAAAGCTGATTCATTAAAAGAGATGTAATGAAACAAGGTGTTAATTATTTTTAACTTTGAGTTCCACTTTTCAAGGCTCAGGTGAGCAGCAATGCGTCGCATGGGTAACACTGAAGCTGATGCTTCACTTATTAGAGACCAATATGGCATTGATTCAATGCGTGACTCGCTGATTTTATTTCCCCGTGGCTTCCTCGTGCTGTGGAATGCTGACCAGCGCTGCTGCTGACGCGCATTTATGGTAAATACCCGTGACGTGAACGTTAAAAGGATGATACGACAAATATTTCGCTTTCCTTTGACACGGCAACCTTTTTCACGAATACATATGACTTCAAAGACAGACGCAGGTAATCGCACGCGCTCTGCCGATCTCTCTCATTCACTGTCTGTGCGAAGCCTCTGTAGGCTACACATCACCACGATAAACAGTCTTGTTTGTTATCATTATGAACTTGTTTAACATTCAATACACATGCATGAAGTTCAAAACAAGAAGGGTATAGCCTTATAAAAAAAAACGTGAATATCGCAGTTACTTGCAATCCTCTGCGGTTGACTTGTCAGTAGCGCGGTACTACAAGATTGCGGTAATCGCGACAGCCCTCTGCTGGTATACCTCTGCGTCCTGTCGTCTACACCAGTGCAAGTTTGTGAAAGCAGTTGTATCAACACTCTGGAAGGGGGATTGTTCTTTACAACGATCAATACTCCATTAATTTGCAGTTAAATGTCTATAATAATAGTATCAATATGTTGCATAACAGTCCTGTAATTCAGGTAACAGCTGGAAAAAAATGCTTTTTTTCAAAAACACTTATCTAAATCTCGAAGATCGGATCAGATCGAATCGAATCGAATAATGATAATCGATTCAAGATCTTGAGAATCGGAATCGAATCGATTCTTGAATTTTGAATCGAAACCCAGCCCTACACACAATAGGCTTTTTTTCTCTGATTTTGAAAACTCTTCGCGATCGACTTAAAATGCTTCCAAGATCGACTTGTCGACCGCGATCGACGGGTTGGTGATTCCTGCAACATACTATTTTACGGTCAATGACAAGAGTACTCAGTGTTTCCCACAGAATTAGATTCTATTTGCGGTGGTGTGGTGTTTGGGGACCGGGGGGGGGTGGGGCGATAAAGGACAAAAGCTTAGGCCGCGCCATAGGGGCCTATATGTATTGTAATGGTGCAAAAAGTCAAACTTTAGAGGCATGTTATCAATAACCTTTATTGGAATATAAATGTACATAAGCTTAAGCCTGGTTCACACGGAACGATTTTAAAATTGTCGGCCGATTTTCCAAACCTGAGAGACCCCACACACGGTGATAAAAAATCACGGGTCTAACAGTTTTGGTCGTACAGTGTGTGGTGCGCAGCCACACGGCAAAATCAACACATCACGCACGAACCGATTTGACTCCCTAGCATTCCCAGGTCATACGGAAACACTCGCAAAATCCCTCGAGATCAAACGTGACTTCAGAGTAAACAACCAGTGTAGTTTGTTTTTAAATGGATGCTGCACATTGGTGGTGGTTGAGGAGATTCCCCCTTCCATGTGAAGCGCTTTGAGTGCCTAGAAAAGCGCTATATAAATGTAATGAATTATTATTATTAAATTAACCAAAAAAAAAAAAAAAACGTTACCAAAAGAAAAGGCGATGGTCAAAGAAGTGGAGACAACGCGAGCATGGACTATTTTGATTTTGTTTCCCGGTGCTTCCTCTGCGCCTCGTCACCTCGCTTTCTGATTGGCTACACGCCACAGTCCACAGGCTGCGTGCTCGTTTGTCCCCGGGAGACACCACACACGAGGAGAAATCGGGCCAAAAAAATCCAACATGTTGGATATCCCCGATTTGAGATCGGAGCGGTCCCGACGTCCTTCCGAGCAGACGAGAGCAGTCTTAACACACCACACACGGCAGGAATATCTGATCAGATTATTTACGATAATCGGAGCATCCTTAATATTGTCGGAAGGGGTAAATCGGGGCTAAAATCGGCCTAATTATCCTGCCGTGTGAACCAGGCTTTAGCTGCAGGAATCTGTGAGGGCAACGGACAAGAAAATTGGTGTACCCAGGGCAGGCTTAGTAACAAATACCCTTGTATGGTTGTCTTGTCTATATATATACTAAACATTAGTGCTGTCAAAATAAATGATTAATCCAAGTGATTAATCAAAAAATAAAAAATAAAAATAACTCATAATCCTGATTGATACCTTCCTGATTGATACCTTCCTGGTATGTACTATGCTCAATTATATAGCAGGGCTCTCAAGTTTTGAAGACAGGCAGCAGGAGTGACAGAATCACGTGAACAATTCCAGGATATGCTTTTTTTTCTTTGGTTGTTCCGTTAAATCTTACCCAGATACAATAGTGCTATTTTCTGATTGGCTATTGTGTAGCCCCTTTCTTTTTTTTCCAGGAGAGACACGCTTGATTCCTGCCGGTTCCATAGTGAGAGCGGCGCGGCCAGAGACATTTTGGGCGCTGCGGCATATTAAATATATTATAAACAGTTTTTCCGCGAGAGAAATACAAAAGACCGAAATGAGTGACTGTGACGCTCAATGCGTGACACTTGAGAGCTCTGATATAGCTAATGGCAACAATGTTGCAGGTGCGATGCACCGCGTACAAACTGGAATATGTTTATACTTCTCATCCAACCACAATCAAATGCACTCTATCCGGATGGCGCGATTTATCTGGATAGTTTTTTTTTTTTTTACGATGACAAGCAGAAATGAAAACAAGGCGAAATGAAATGGCAGTAACGAGGCTATTTTTTAAAATTTAAGGAGTAGAAAAAGTAGCCTACAGATAATTGCGTGAAAATGTAAGGTAGAAGTAAAAAGTCGGCTGAAAAATAATTACTCCAGTAAAGTATAGATACCCAAAATGTGTGTTTGGACAGAATACGAGACAGAGTTCTTTATTAAATTCATAAAATACCAAATACAGGAATACTGGCTTCTAAACCTCAAAGAAATGCCACAATCAAGACCTCGGAGCAGAAATAAGTGAGAAAACACCTCACATGTGTCGCTCACAGTATAAGGGTCTTTCCTTGCCATTAATGCTTGGATAACACGCTTAGGCCTATGTCTCTTTACATTAATAATAATAATAATAATAATAATAATGTCTAGTGTGGTGGCTGTGATATATATATATATATATAAACCTACCAACGTCCGTTGCCATGATTTTTGGAATGACTGATCGCGAGAGGAAAAAATGACGTTTTAGTCGCATAGCATCGTTTAATGGAAACGCCGTCATTTCGCATTAGTTTTTTATCGATATTTAGAAAGAAAATTGCGCGAATCTGTAATGGAAACACGACAGCATTTAACATAGACTAACTTCTCAGAGTTATAGTGTTCATTATACTAACCATTCAACTCCGGATTGATTCTGGAGGAATAAGCACCGGCAACAATCCGTCCTCCAACGCATGCTCATGTTTTGATTCAGATCGTGCTCGAAGAGGAGGGGCTATTCGCGTCTCCGTTGTCAGTTTGTGAGAGTGGGAGGGAGGGAGCAAGCTGTGCGAAGCTCTACAATAAAATACAATTTTACCCATATTAAATAGTTAAAAAATCTGAAAATCAATCTGTGGCGGTCAGCGTTGATATTGTGGCGGGCCGCCACAAATTAATGAATGTATGGGAAACCCTGGTACTAATCAGCTGTCTCACGAACGTAACCAGCACATTTATCCCCACATAGCAAAGCCACAACACAGCGAGGCAGAAGAACTAAGTTACATGAAACAATCCAACTACATATTTTACACCACTGACAAGGGAAAAGTCACTACTCACGGTGTTTATGGCTAGCTTCTAGGTTTCTGCTGCTTCTCTTTCAATGTAGTGACGAAACGCGCTCTGTAGCGCTGTTTGTTTGCTGTCGGCTACGGTAGAAACATGACGTCACAATATGTCGACCTTCATAGAAGGGGGTGCCCGCGGTTATGTAGATATAAATGTCTCATTCTAAGGTAATAAAAACATTACGGTTTATTAAGTAAGTTCTTTATACACCACTGAAAACATAGTTATGGATATTGCATTTCTGTTAATAGATACTAATTTTTTTTACACATTGCACCTTTAAAGCCGTCAAGAACACCTAGTCTTTTTGTTTGATTTTTAAATACTTTTTTTGCTTCAAATCAAAGTTTGTCTTTGTGATTCACTTTGTAGCTGGTTGGTTTGGTTCATGGCTTAAATGTTTTAACAAAGACTTTTTGATATCCTTCAGAAGCAAATTAAGAAGAAAATTTTGGAACCAGGCATGTTTTTTTTGTCGTTGCTTTGCTTTGTTTTGTATTAATCGTACAGTGCATTGTGTATTTTGTTGATGATTCTATTAAGAAATAATGCACAGAGATTTGTCTCAGAATTCTGGCTTGAGTTTTTATTTTTGGGGTTACATCCCAAGAGAGGACCACAATGTCCAACTAATTTTCACCTGCAGACATGGCTGTCTGTAACAATTTGAATGTTTCCACACTTGCTGATGAAACCCTCTGTGCTTTGGGCTTTTTCTGTGTTGTTAGATGTCAATCACATAAGCTGATCAGTATTCAGAATGATAACTCCTCCTCCACTGGGTCTGATTTCTAGCTCCTGAGTCAATTACTTTTCATTTGTCAGCCCTGAATTGCTGAAGCTGTGTTCAGCTGCGGTTCCTCAGCTCACGTGGTTTGTATGACTTCACAGAAACACAACACTCAGAGCAGCATATAGTGTACAGATAAAGACTGGCACGCATTAGTCCATGCTAATCCATTCATTGTCTTGACTTGTCGAGATAAGGGTCACTCCTATTGCACTGATCTGAATTTGATGTGATTCTTTTTTTCTTCTTGAACATTTACAACACAGACATACCATCTTCGTAAGGCATGCATACTAATATATGCAAAAAAAAGAGCAACATTTAAAATTGGGGCTACTTTAAACTTTGGGACTTTGAGCTACTTTAAAATTAAAGCATTAAAATTGGAGATATTTATCATAGAGGAGCACGTTTTTCTAACTACTTTGTTTTTTTAAGTATTTGAAACTGAATTATCACAAAATCATGAAGCAATAAAGGTTTACATTTTTCATTTACATGTGTAAATGGGTCATTTACAAATAAAGGTTTAATAAGGTGTTTTTTAAAAATATATATTTGAGTCTCAAACAATGTGTTTAAACAAGTGTCAGTGTTTAAACAAGTGTCAGTTGTTAAATAACATTTCAAAATGTTTAAATTAATTTTTTTTACTCTTTTTCTGTCAGGCGGTACAACCAAATATTGTATACTGAACTTGTACCACCTGACATGGAAAGTGTACCAACCTATTAGCATAGAGACTTAAAATTAGCAGTTTTTACCAGTATTTGAGAGATATCTACAAACCTTTTCACTCTGCCACAAGGATCAGTTGTGGTCATCTGGATGATTATTAACATGTTTACTGATATTACCTTTTCAATTCATAATAAAATAGCCATGTTTGCAATTGAGTCACCCTGACATTTGAGAATAAACAAATTTCTTACAAATATTTCATTAGCTTTAATATAAACCAATTTTATAAATATCAGTAGTTTTAAAGTTTTCAAACCTAAAAGGCCCTAGTATTTATTTTTTACATTTTTTATTAAGTCACAATTTTAAAAAGTTTTCATATGTCTGTTCAATTGCTCAGACAGTTGGACCACCTGACATTTTGGTTTAAGGTAGGTTTAAGATAACAAAACATAAAATAATGTATTATTTAAATGTACTAAAAATAAAGTGATATATGTTATGAATTACAGGGACGGCAGATGTAAATTAGCTATTAGCTAACTCTGGTGCAATTACTTAATTGTGCATTGTCCCTGTAAAAATAAACAATAAAATAAAATGAAAATTGATCAAAATATTTTAAAAGGAAATAATTTTTTCCAAACAAAATTATTACATTTATCTTGCCTAAATGTTTGCGCTCATTGCATTTTTACAATGGGGTAATATTGTTGTTAAGAATTTGCACATCACAAGGAAGCTTGATTTAAATTGAAAAAAGTAGCACAAATAAATACAATAGAAAGATACAAATAAAGACAAATAAAGAGAAACGTTTTTGAATAGGTCTAACACTATAGTATCCATATAGGCTACAGAAACTGAATAAAGTAATCAAATGGAAAATAACACTGGGTAGTATTTTAGTCCTGAATAAATTAAATACATAGGCTATTAATCCTGATTCCTTTAACTTAAAGCTATCTTTTGTTGTTTTGACAACAAAATTAATGACAGACACACATGGCTGCCGTCACTTTAAGAGCTAGTGCACGGATCCTGTGTTCATTATACTGCCATGCGTTTTATGCTTATTAAAGACAAAACCGACTATGTTTAGAGTATACTCACGAAGACCGAAATTGACAATTTTGCGTGTTAAAGCAATATAATCCGCGAAAAATAACTTTTGTTACTGGCCAGCTGTTTTTGAGACGGATTTTCTATGAATGTGCGCATAGAAAATCATCTCAGAGAGCGTGCGAGCACGGATTAGTTTAAAATCGCTTGAATGTTTAAACTGGTAAGACTTAAAAAGACGTGCAAATGGTAAACTTCAGTCACGATGCACTGCTGGGCCGATTGTGCAAGTGAATATTCCGTCATGTCCCGACTCCTAAACGCGAGTGTGTATTATCGCCGCAGCGCTTGATGCTTGCCTTGCACAACACATTTTGAGAGAAGAGAGAAGACGCGGCACCGCTGAACACTCACGCTGTTTGTGAAATTGCGTCTGGCAGAGAGTTGTTAAAAGATTGATTTGATTTTATAATCTGTGTGGATTGCGATTGCGGGAATTTCCCGCATTATAAATGGGAGACCTGCGGGAATGATTAGATTTATGCGCAATACCCGCAATCCCGCGCCGAAATTCGAGCCCTGACCCCACAGATAATTTTTTACAACATGTTAAAGTTGTCCCTTTTTGAGGGTCAGTAAAAACGCGTTGTTTCGTGTGTGTCCCTTTAAATGCAAATGAGCTGCTGCTCCCGGCACAGAGGGCGGAGCTTCAACAGCTCTTGTTTGTGTGTTAGCAGTTTCTGCTAAATGTCAGAAACTTCTGCTTTTTATGTTTAAACTGGAGTTGGACAATGATGGAGATACTCAAGAAGAAGTGACAACAAGTAGAATGCAACAGGACGTTTCTGGAGTTAACTATCTTCAAGTCATTGATTAGCATATTCTGTCATGATCTATAAATTGCTTGTGTGGAAACTGTTGTAAGATTCCTACAGAGTGACATGCTATTGCATTTGTGTTACGTACTGTATTGCATGTGAAAAGACGGATGCTACAGTTTGAGCAGACTCACAAATGTGCTCTACTACAACAACTCTTCCTCTTCTCAACATGGACTGCATGTTCCCGGGGGCGGGGTTTATGTAAATTTTAAGGTTGGTGATGTCCCTAACCCGAGAGGAATGTTGTGTAGTCAATACCAGCCGTTTGTTGTAGTCCTTAAACGATTTCTTTAAAAGCAAATATCTCCCTTTGCTTTGAACTTTGAACGTTGTAACTTTGCAGATGTTGTTTATGCTCAAACAGCAACATTACACACTAACTAAAATTAGAAAAGTAAAATCATAATCAACCACCCCTTTAGGGTCCTAGGTCATATGCTATTTTTCTTTTTAATTACTTTTTTTTTTGTTACCCATTGAACTTATTCACAACTAATGCTTTTGTCAATTGGAAGTTTATTTTGATTGTTTATTTACACCACTGTACATCATCCATCCCATTGAACAGACGGTAAATCAATCCCTCATGGCCTTGTTGTATTTCACATCATCAAATTTAATATGCTGTCTATTACCCCATATAAGGTCTGTGTCCGCAGATTCATTGTCAGTTACAGACTTAAACCCCCTCAACAAGTTCCCTTCATCAATTACAGTCAGATTCCACTCACTTCTCTGCAGCCTATGATCCACAGTATTAGCCCGTGCCTCTATGCTAATAGTCATATTTTTAAATGGCAGCTATTTGTTAGCCTGGAAAGGATTGACTGATGATGTTTACAAATTCAGCAGGTAAGGTCTGAAATTATCTTCTATAAATCATGCAATGCAGCACTTCTGTTGCTTGAGATCATTCGATTAAACGCGTCTGCCAACTTCGAGAGCGATTGTCCCTGCCACAGGGAGAGACGCACACAGGCTAGTAGGCTCTCTGTATTCTGAGAGGCCTTATAATTAATTTGGACAGCTTCCAGCAATCTGCTAGTGTCCCAGGCTGGTTCATTTCTTACCCAGGAAACTGACGGATGAGACGTGGCCAGATTGTCACTGCTTGGTGCGAACCGGGAGCTCTGAGAGATGAGCGTTCGCTAACCCCCATGCTTCGCTTTGACACCCGGCCAAATTTTGACAAAACTCTGTTCACTTGGAAATGTATGCAAATGGCAGGCAATGGAGCTCTCCTTGAGATAGTCCTTGTGGAACGTGGGTAAAAGCTGTAAATTATGTTCATCCTCCAGCCTCAGTCTTTTTGCTGCTTGAACTATTTAACTGAGAGAGATGTTTTAGGGTCGAGTTGAATTTCTTTCTTGAATTAAGTGATCTGTGCTCTCTATTTTGTAATGTATTGGGATTCTTGCACAGTTCAGATATGATTCATAATTAAAGAATGTGGGTGTCCCCTACATGAGATTTTGTTTCTTTTGTCATTTAGATTTTGCACAATGTTTATTAAATTTGCAGCATGTGGATTGAACATGCGTTAATGTTCATAGAACGGCTCTTAGATTCGTGTTAAAGGAATAGTTAATGCACAAAACGAAAATCTTCTCATGTTCTTTCTAATTCATGATTTTCTTTCAGGGAACACGATAAGAATGTTTTGAAAAATTACACTACCTTTCAAAAGTTTGGGGTCTGTAAGATTCTTTTGTTATATTTTTGATAGAAACCATTTTGCTCACCAAGGCTGCATTTATTTGATCAAGAATACAGTAATACTGCAAAATATTACAAATTAAAATGTAATGTAAAATTTTTATTTATTTTAAAATGTTATTTATTCTTGTGAGGGCAAAGCTGAATTTTCAGCATCATTACTCCAGTTTTCAGTGTCACATGATCCTTCGGAATCATTCATTCTGTACTGTTTTGCTGCCCAAGAAACATTATCAATGTTGAAAACAGTTTATTATTAATATTATAAATATTAATTTATTTTTCAAAAAAGTTGTAGTGACCCCAAACATTTGAATAGTAGTGTGTATTTTAAATCAATTAAGAGTAATTCTTTTCCATGCAATCACAGTGATATTGTGAATGAATCATTATTTTGAATGAGATCCTTTTATAGATTTGTTTGATTCAGTTCACAAATGCATTCTGAATGATTCCTTCTTGAATCTTTCTGATCTGTCAATGACCTGGTCGCAGCAGTTAACAGCTTATTGGATGGTAAAGTTTTTATTAGTGAATAATGATTTAAACTTACATTCTGTTCTTCACACAGGCCTATTGCAACTAGTCATATGGCCCACTTTAGGGTGCCTCTTGTTTGAAGCCCTCAGTCCTCATGGGGAATAATTGTATAGGAAAAAGAGCAACCAATACTTCAAAATTTGTCTTTTTGTGTTCCACAGAAGAAAAAGTCGTTCGGGTTTGGGACGACACAGGGGGAATAAATGACAGGATTTTCATTTTTTGGCTGAACTATTCCTTTATGCACTCCCAAAATATCTTCTAGCAGCCACGTCCGTGTTTAGCAGCGAAGCGGTTTAAAAGTACCAAAGGAGCTTTTGCTCCAGATTTTTTTTGCATTTACTGAAAGTGTCACACTGTTGACTGCTCAGCTTGTTTGGATTATTATACAAGGCAAACTAGTGAACCTCCACATGCGCCCCATACCATGTGCATGTTGCCATGGCAACACACTCCAGGATTCCTCAGAAGGTAAAATGATGCACATTAGACATGCAGAACCAACAGTAGCAAGATAATGAAAATAGGCCTTCTGTACTTGATTTCCCCTCATCCCCCTCTTCCTCAGCAGGTGAACTGCTGAGTGTGCTGGAAAACTGCTTTAGATGGAGATTCGCCAAACGAATTGCCACACCTTCAAGGCAGCACAATTTGATTTTTAGATTGAACCAGCAAGGGTGCCCATAATTAGCAGGGTGATTAAGAACCATAATTAACATTGGGTAATTACCTTGATCAGATGTTCTCCTTTGTTAATAAAGTTATCTAAGCCCCTAAGAACAGAACCAGAGTAATCTTAATTTAAGGTATTAATTTGGCTGAAATCTTTTAATGAAGGCAGCAAAAAATGTGGCATGTGCCCTCATTAAAAAATAAATAAATATTACTTTTATATACTGTAAAATGTTTTATTACTTATTTAGTGTACATTACAGTAAAATACTGTTTAAATTACAAAAATCATACAGTGTATATGGGAAGATGGTCTAAGATGACTAAAGATGTTTTGAATAGTGATCTGTGAATTTATTTTATGTTGGATATGAACAATTATGTCATGTCTGTTTGCTAATGGGGGATTCATGGACATTGATTTCTTTAGATTTGTAGGGTAACAAATATTATTTTTATTTTGAAGTGAAAAGTTTAAGACCGTTGTGTATAAGAACCCCTTTAAGATAAAGGGTATAAGGTTCCCAGTGGCATGCTGTTACTTATGTTTTTACTATTTAATTTATTGACTCTATTAAAGATTAGTCCTATCCTAATCGACAAGTGAAACCGTATATTCCATGGTTGTGATTTGTGTTTGTGAATTTTTTTAAAACACCGTGTCACGCATTTCTTAATTTTTCTGTGGTTTTACTGTGTAATCATTGCATTTATGATCATTATAATTTTTTTAACGGCGGCCTGCAATTGTGGCCTAATATATCTCAGATAATGCAATCTAGTTAAAAGTCTGGCTACACAAGACTGAGTTTTGCTAATTAGTCCCTGCTGGTAGATTTTGTAAATATCATTACACAGACATAAAGCAACTTTTTCTTTTTTTTATTTATATTTTTTATTTATATTTTACAAGCAACATAAAAAGCTAAATTTCATTATTACAGTAGATGGTTTAGAAGTAATGAATTGTAGTTTTATTTGTAGTGATTTAAAATCTAAAGTGATAAATCATGGTCAGTAATGCGGCTAACTTTTCTTTTCTTTCTTTTTTTTTTTTGTTAAAAGAACTTTTTTTTTTTCAGCTACCAAACCAAACAACAAGAAACAGATTAAATGAGCAGAAAAACTCTTGCCCCCTGCAACAATCTGACAAATCACTTTTGGCTGCATGGTACAGGACGAGCAGGGAATCCATTACTGTGTGTGGCCCCAGTCCTCTGTTGCACTCCAGCAAACACACAAACACTAGTTCAAAGAGAGGGAGAGGGAGAGGGAGAGGGAGAGGGAAGGGAGAGGGGGAGAGGGCTGCCCCCTAGCCATACCAGCAGCTGCATGACACATGCAATTAAAATGCAATTAAAATGAAAAAAATGTGCAGTGTTGAAAAGAAATCAGCAGCCTTACCCTTCCTCATCTAAATCTCCCAAAGGTTTCAAAAAAAGTTTTCAAATGGCATTTCGAATTGGCAAACTTTCAGACACTTAAGTCTGTGCTCTCCATGCAGTATTATACCAAGCATTACTAGAGAGGCAAGCGTGAATCGGTGGATTTCATGCATTCTAGAGCTCTGCAGTATTGAACCACGCTGATTTAATGGCTTAAAAAGGCATCTCGATAGGCTTCCAAATGAACTTCACAGTCTATGAGTAGCATCCAAGCACTTTTGGGCTTTATTTAGCTTTTTCATTCATATCGTCTGCTTTATGAATAGCTCTGGATATAAGCGGCTGCTAACTAAATGAATAAATGTTTCAGTGTAGCTGCAATAACTACGTGCCACTTGCCCTGAATGTGTTTGCGCAGCAGATCTCATCTAAATTAAAAGCAGCCTTAGGTACTATTTTACATGATTGAAGTCTGTGCTAATTAATGAACGCTAGCATCCAACAACCCAAGAGCCCGTATTCCACGCACTCGTGTCCCAGTGGGCTTGACTACCTCTGTTTCTCAGGGCTGTTATTCTCAGAGGACTGAGTGATACAGTCTTCAGCCTTACCTGCGGATGGAGGGATGGAAAGAGCGAATGAGCCGGGGACCAGGAGATTTGAGCATCCTATAGATTTGGTCACAGAGGTGTGATGATGGAGGGGGCTGTCAGGATGCTTTTACACGGGGTAAATCGCACCTCGATGGAGAGGAGAGAGTGCCATCATGCATTAGGTTTGGAATTAACATTTCTCTGCTCTGGACTAGCAGAGTGATTTGGGACTCTATCCAGAACACGGATGCCCATAAGACACTGAAATTACACCGAGTTAAGAATGGTATTTTTAGCAACGTGATGGGAAATTTGTGGATGGGGTGGGAGTCAAGGTTGGTCCCCAAATGTTTGTTATTTATTCCCCAACAATCAAATGGTTTAGGTCTAAGGAAGCAGCACTTTTCTCACTATCCTCTCATTATGGTAGTGGAGGTTAGTTTTTTTTTTTTTTTTTACAGAGGGAAAGATTTGGTTTTAAGGGATTGAATCGGATTAAAATATCAATACATTCAAAGCCAGACCGCCTACGGTGATATTTATTTATTTATGACTAAGGGAGAGTATTGGAGGAATTTTAGATGACAAATAATGCTTGTGCCACTAGATGGCAGAATATCAACTTGCATTAAAGGAAGTGTGTCGAATTTGGGTGCATGTAGATGAAAGGAGCTCTTCAAAGATCACACACGCTTCTGTTTAATTTATTTCATTTCTGCTTTTTTTCTGCAATTAGACCTTCACATTATTGACATCATCCTCTGTTATATAAGTCAAAATCAGGACTCAGGAGTGTTCTGTTATTTATTAAGTATAGAAGTTTAACAATCCAAAAGGAGCAAATTAATCTTCCGGGTTCAGTACAAGTTAAGCTCAGTCATCAGCATTTGTAGTATAATGTTGAGTATAAACATACTCAACATTATTGAGAGGAGAGGGGAGGGGGGAGAGGGGTGTTTGTCTTGAAACAAACAAATAAATAAATGAATGGGACACATTTTTAAAGAAAAACGGAACCTGGAATATTCCTTTAAAGGGATACTCCACCCAAAAATGAAAATTCTGTCATCATTTACTCACCCTCAAGTTGTTGCAACCCTGTATGATTTTCTTTCTTCTGCTGAACACAACAGAAGATATTTTGAAGAACGATTGGAACCAAACAGTTGTTTGGCACCATTGACTTCCATAATATTTTTTTTTTCTACTATGGAAGTCAATGGTGCCAAACAACTGTTTGGTTCCAATCGTTCTTCAAAATATCTTCCTTTGTGTTCAGCAGAAGAAAGAAACTCATAAAGGTTTGCAACAACTTGAGGGTGAGTAAATGATGACAGAATTTTCATTTTTGGGTGGAGTATCCCTTTAAAGGTGCTCTATGTATTTTTTAGTGGCCTCTAGCGGTGATGTTTCAGATTGCAACAAGAGGGCTCGTGCTGTGTGCGTGTGCGTGCTCGATCTCAAGAGCGAGCATTCACTACCGGCCACACGGAGACTTTCAACGCAACGGCGAAAACATCACACAACATGCTGGAAACTCATGTAAACTCCCACTGCAACGTTACAATAATAGACTACTTTTATCAGCTTGACGTTGAACTAATGCTCCATGCTCGTACCATGATAACGTTACATTGACTGCATTTAGCCGGCATGTGGTGTTAGCATAAGGCATTTCACTAACTATTCGTGTATCTTTCACAATCAGCAATGTCAACATAGGTGAATGTATAATATGATAACGAAAACGGTGAACTAGACTGAACAATGTCAGTGTAACAGTAAGACAGTAGGAAGTAACATTACTGTACTGAACGTGTCTGGAAAAGTTTATTATAAACAATATGATAGTAGTGGGATGAGTAACGTTAGACAGTAGATAAAATAAGTTACATCCTAAAGCACCTACTTTTTGTTATCCTGGAACAGTCTTTTGTATTAATTTCATGTCTCATGTAGTTTACCTTGCTATTTCATTAGAGTTTACTAATAATTCAAAAGCTCTGCCGATGTTGATCCGTGTTTTCGTCCTGAGTCGATCAGAATCACGTTTGGCCTGACGAGCTTCAGCAGATACAACTTTTTTTTGTTTTTTTATATTTATGTGGTGTTTGTGTTGGAGTGTGTGTTGTGCTGGAGGCAGGTCGTTTTTGGGTGTTATCAGACTCTATGTCGTCAGCTGAAGTGCCGTCGCATAGACTGTATATAAGGAGAGAGGCTCGGGAGCGCGCATGCACGTCACATCCGATGGATTTCGCTGTAAATCCGACCCGGAGACTTCACATAGAAATATGAATATTGGCCTTCAGAGGTAATAGCAAAACCCGACAAGTGGATCATTGTAATGTGTGATTACAACCCCTTCACACACAGGCAATAAAAAA
Source organism: Rhinichthys klamathensis goyatoka (assembly GCF_029890125.1). Classification (NCBI taxonomy): domain Eukaryota; kingdom Metazoa; phylum Chordata; class Actinopteri; order Cypriniformes; family Leuciscidae; genus Rhinichthys; species Rhinichthys klamathensis. The sequence goes on along the minus strand of NW_026606572.1, from coordinate 3,182,448 downwards.
AGGATTCATTTTAGAAGAAAAGCTACATAGAGCACCTTTAAGTAACCATCAAGTTTCTTGCCATCAAAAGTAGCTGTGAGGAAACAAGATGGTGTCCTCTGGATGTCCTGATGCTTTAGTGCGTGTATCAGTTAAAATGTTAAAAGAGAACATTACGCAGCACCCAAGGGTAGTACGTTCAGTGCCCCTCTGTCAGACCACATTCACCCACCCGACTCGGACAGCCTCGAAATGCTACTCTGCCGCAAAATACCTCCATTTATTTGATGCTGTCCAACACCGGAAGCAAACAACGTTTTCCTTGTCAACAATTCAGAGCACCTAGTCAGCCTGTCACGCTCCAGAGTGCATCCTTTGGCTATGGCAATACTGACAGCCTCTCACTCTGTCTGAAAAAACTCGAGCTCTTTATAAAAGTGCACACAAGAGTGCTCAAACATAGACAGGAGTGCGATGGATGGGTCCAAAGAACATTTCCCCCCCCACCCCCCCCTTATCCTTGCGAAAAGAAAAAACGGCCAAAGAAATGTGGTTTTCATTATTCAACTTGTGATGTTAGTTATTGGTGTTTTTCTAACTAGCTCCAGGGTGTTGTATTCTTTTTCTCCCCTTTTCCACATTTTTTTACTACTTCTGTGACTGTTTCAACCCTGGGAGATGAAATATAGGATGCCAGTGGAGCAACATTTGTGTTTGCTGCAGTCTCCCTGTGGCTGGTGACATTATCTCATGTTCTGCTGTATTTTCTGTGCTGTGGACAGTGGCGGATTGTTTTCTTTAGGGCTGGTTTCTGAAATCCTGCACGTATATAAATACATTTATATGTGCTAATAAATCGTAATTTTTATTTCTATTTTGTTGGCTACGTTCAGCACCAAGTTAAAAACATATCAGACAGGATTATGTGTTCTTGAATGCATGTTTTCCAGTTTAGTTGCATACGAGCCTGTTCCTGTGTGGTGTGCATGTTGGAGCAGAAACAGGATTATTGATGTATATGTAGATGAGCTACCTAAGTAATCCAGCACTGAGGATTCTGGGAAGCAGAGCAGCAGGTGTCCTCTTGTGCGAGCACAGTTATTCTCCTCCGTTGTTTGTAATTTGGGCATAATAGAACATCACCTTACAGTCATACACACATAATTTCTCAGTGAACACAGATAAAATTAAGCTTTAGTACATAAAAATATAGTCACATATATAAGCATATGTTTCACCTAACGATTTATGGATCAGGTTTTATGGATAACGGTTGCTAGTCTTGATGGCTTTTGTAAATTTTATAAATGTCATTATCTTAATTTTTAGGTAATTTATACAGTTTAAAAAAGCACAAAAAACACAATACAAGCCTGGTTCCAGTGCAGATGTAGGGTAAGCAACGGTTCAACCATTGTAAAGTGAGACATTTAAGATTATTTACAAGTCATCACTTCTACTAATAATTGTAATAGAATTAAAAAAATTTTTTTGCTACAAATGTTTTTCTATTAATCTGTTAGTCTGCCTTTACATTGCTTTAATGCGTTACTATTTTAAAATGTCATATTTCTGTCCCGTGCAGAGTGAATCCAGCATTTATGTCACGTCCAAAACTTTGCAGCATGCAATTGGCCATCGGTCCACTTAGCAGCATGAAAAACAATAGTTTTATTCAGTGGATTATATAGGCTGTAGCCTCAAAGCACAGCCAAGAGCGCTCCCTTTACAATCACTAAAAACGCTGTTGCTTTGTCAGTTCATCGCGATCTCACAAAGTTCCGTTATAATAAATGAAGCTGCCAACAATACTCAATGAATCTCTTACTTGCATTGTGTCTACACTTTGTTTGTTAATGAGAGGTTTTGCAAGTCTGCATAACTCAGCACTGAATAAAAACTCTGACTTTTTGAATGGATTCTGACTAACTTAAACACATCTGATTGGCCATTGCGTTCAAGGGATCAACAACTATGTCTGTGATTGGCTACATTGCTCACCGCTGCAAAAACATGTTGTAAATAGATTCATTTGACATTCTCAAGAGCGCAAACCCAAATCTGTTTTGCCAATATATTGCGTTTGAGGGTGCTAAGCACCCTATAGCACCCGCGCAGAAACGGGCCTGACACAATACCGCAAAACTCTTGGCCCATGTGCACTGACATTAGTTTTCCAAAAACCGTCCTTTTTTGTGCTTCTGACAGTTTGAAATCTATGGAAGCTCGTCTCCACCACAAAATAAAACATTTTTAAAGATAATTTCGACGACTTATCTTACAATCCTGACACTTTTTCTCGCAATTGCCAGTTTAGATCTCACAATTCTGACTTTGCGTGATATAAAGTCGCAATTGCATGTTATAAAGTCCATTTCTGAGGGAAAAAAAGACTGACTTTTTTCTCAGAATTGTGAGTTTATATCTCGCAATTCTGACTTTATTTCTTGCAATTGCGACATGTCACGCTATTCTAACTTTATAACTCATAATTGCGAGTTTATATAACGCAATTATGAAATAAAAAGTCGCAATTATCTTTTAAAATGTTTTGTTCTGTAGCGGAAACAAGCTTCCATAGAAATCATAGCTGATTTAGTCTGTGATTTACAGGAAACCGAGATATCAGTTCAGTTCTCCAGCAATTGCAACTCTACAATCACTTATTCTCCTGAATGACTCAGTTACATCACTATGACATCCTATCAGCCCAGGGGTGCGTTTCCCGTACAACGACGTAAGTCGCTGCTTAACTACCATAGTACGTTGAAGAAATCAACTAGCTAGTCACGACTGTTTGTACCATATGTCATATGTCGCAAAGTGGTGTTCAACCACATTGGTTTATGACGTCACGCACGTGGTGGAGTAATAACTTATTTTAATTAAACTGTTTGAGATCGAATTAATGCTAGATGTATTGATATAAATTACAGACATGGCATCTGAGGAATATTTCAAATTTTTCTCAGTTATTTCGCTTTATTTACAGATTTAATCATAGGCTCGTTCTTACATAGTAGAGCACGTTCGCACGTATGCGCAGTCTTCAAAAACGGTGCTTTACATATCTTGACAAACTCAAAGATGTCAAACACATTTGTATGTATTCTAAATAAAAGACACAGGTTGTACTGAATGTCAGCTTGCTTATTCTGCTCAAGATACGGATTTATTAAGTCCACATGTCATGCAATTTAGAAACTATGCTTCTAACCACAGCTCGAGAGCTGTCGTTCCAACCACACAACTTTGCGATGCTGTTTGCGAATGTTCGTTGGAACGATGGTTTCGGGAAACACCGACTCGTTGAACTATGCTGATAACGACAGAACTTGCGACCATAGTTGGCTAACGATGCTTTCGGGAAACGCACCCCAGATAAAGAGGAGACTCTTGTCTTGTCCAGATTTAGGGACCTTTTCTAAGGTATGATTTTGTGTGTTTGTGTGTAGCTGCTTAACCATATTTTGGGGCCAAATTTGTACCCAGAGCTTTATTTGACAACCCCATTTTGGAGACATTCTTAAACAGCAATATATTCACAAAATGTTTTATTTTAAACTCTCATTCTGACCCCGAAGTGTCTAAAAGGATCCTTTTTAAGGGGGTGACACCTTTAATGCTTTTCAATGAATGGCCACTTTAATGATTGGCTGACGTCATAGGAAAAAGTATCCAAGTATCCACGATGTTTTGAAAACATATAGCAAAGATAAAGCATCAGAGATTGTTTACTTGCTGTTTGCGATGTGCCAACTCTCCATTACACTCTCATTTTTACAAGATAATCTGCAGTAAAATGCTCAGAACAAACATAATCCTCCGACACAGTCTGGGACGCCATTAAAAATAAAGCATCCATCCATTTGTTCCTGATGCTGGGGTCCTTCTTAAGTCTGTACAGAGACAGAAACCAGATGTTTAAACCAGACATGTCAGAGCGAACATTCTTTTGCTCTTACTTTTTTCCTGTTTTTAAGTATTTCAGAAACTGAACGGGTATTTGTATACTGTTATATTTTTGAAGCAATGCAATGTGTAAACCGGTCTCAGCTATTAAAGGTATAGTTCACCCAAAAATGAATAATTAATGAAAGAAATGTCATTTTTGGGTGAACTATCCCTTTAAGCGACTAAACGCCAGTGGGTGGAGCCTATGTTGTGATGGTGTAAAACGATTTGTCGATGTCCTGCTCTAGAGGCAGTCAAATGCAAATGTATTTGCCCGTGTGACGTCACAAATCCCACAATATCCAACTACACCGTTTTTGTAGCTTGGTTACATAAATGCTCTTTTTGTAAATGAAGAGGATGTTTAAAGCATGAGACTTCCAAGATGTTCTAATGCTACGAAACCTCTTGCTAAAAGATCAAGGAAAATCTCATTTCTCATGTCATGACACCTTTAAAAAAATGTAAAAATGCAGAAAGTTTTTTGGGTAACGCTTCCTTTTACAGTACAGTACTTACGTGTACTTACAGTGTACTTACCTAGAAAGTACTGGCTAATATAAGGTAAGTACATGGGTTAGGAGTAGGTTTAGGTAGGTAGGTTCAGGGTTAGTACCTAGTTATTACCCAGTAATTATAATTACTATAATAAGTACATAGTAAGTACATGGGTAACAGGACTGTAAAAGGAAGCGTTACCGTTTTCTGTTAGTGTAAGAGTTTGGGTTAATGCATAGTTATATCATATAAAAGAACAATAAACATCTACACTCACCGGCCACTTTATTAGGTACACCTGTCCAACTGCTCGTTAACACTTAATTTCTAAGCAGCCAATCACATGGCGGCAACTCAGTGCATTTAGGCATGTAGACATGGTCAAGACAATCTCCTGCAGTTCAAACCGAGCATCAGTATGGGGAAGAAAGGTGATTTGAGTGACTTTGAACGTGGCATGATTGTTGGTGCCAGAGGGGCTGGTCTGAGTATTTCAGAAACTGCTAATCTACTGGGATTTTCACGCACAACCATCTCTAGGGTTTACAGAGAATGGTCCGAAAAAGAAAAAACATCCAGTGAGCGGCAGTTCTGTGGGCGGAAATGCCTTGTTGATGCCAGAGGTCAGAGGAGAATGGCCAGACTGGTTCGAGCTGATAGAAGGGCAACAGTGACTGAAATAACCACTCGTTACAACCGAGGTATGCAGCAAAGCATTTGTGAAGCCACAACACGCACAACCTTGAGGCGGATGGGCTACAACAGCAGAAGACTCCACCGGGTACCACTCATCTCCACTACAAATAGGAAAAAGAGGCTACAATTTGCAAGAGCTCACCAAAATTGAACAGTTGAAGACTGGAAAAATGTTGCCTGGTCTGATGAGTCTCGATTTCTGTTGAGACATTCAGATGTTAGAGTCAGAATTTGGCGTAAACAGAATGAGAACATGGAACCATCATGCCTTGTTACCACTGTGCAGGCTGGTGGTGGTGGTGTAATGGTGTGGGGGATGTTTTCCTGGCACACTTTAGGCCTCTTAGTGCCAATTGGGCATCGTTTAAATGCCACGGCCTACCTGAGCATTGTTTCTGACCATGTCCATCCCTTTATGGCCACCATGTACCCATCCTCTGATGGCTACTTCCACCATGTCACAAAGCTCTAATCATTTCAAATTGGTTTCTTGAACATGACAATGAGTTCACTGTACTAAAATGGCCTCCACAGTCACCAGATCTCAACCCAATAGAGCATCTTTGGGATGTGGTGGAACGGGAGATTCGCATCATGGATGTGCAGCCGACAAATCTGCGGCAACTGTGTGATGCCATCATGTCAATATGGACCAAACTCCCTGAGGAATGCTTCCAGCACCTTGTTGAATCTATGCCACGAAGAATTGAGGCAGTTCTGAAGGCAAAAGGGGGTCCAACCCGTTACTAGCATGGGGTACCTAATAAAGTGGCCGGTGAGTGTATATGTCCCTATTTAGGTGTGTGTGTGTGTGTGTGTAGAGAGTCTGATTAGTGTAGCTTTAGTCTTATTACCTTCCAAGTGTTAAACCAGTGAATCACCCCCTCTTAGTCTTTATGCAGTGCTGAACCTCAAACAATTCACAAGATGAATGAGGTTACAAAGTTAAATGTTGCCCTTGTGTCTGACTGAATAAGAACTTTTTTTGTTGTTGTTGTTTTGTTTTAAACCTGTCCTCTTTCTCTTTTGTTTTCCTCTATATGTTAGGGCAAGTAGAAATACACTTAGCATAGAATATATTTGTTGGCGGAAAGCAGTGTATGCTCCATTAGGCCTACTGGATTGTTGTCAAGGCCCATAATACATTTTTGCCTCCACTTTGCCATGCCTGTGGGTCATTTAAAAGACTGCTGAAGCATCGCCCTTTATCGTACCGCTAGACATAGCAGTATTTGGAAGGGAAATAACTTTTGCAGATTGTAAAGTATCTGTCTCTTATGTACGACTAAGTTTTGTGCCAGTGATCATGTCCTAAATGGCTCTAATCCTCTATCCACGAGGAGCCTATGGTTTTTATGTATCTGTAGAGCACTGTAATATGCTTGTATCATTATTAAAGACTGGGATGTTGATGATACCTTGTTGTTAAAGAATTTAATCCTCCTTGGTTATACAGATGCAACCCCTCTTTGCTAGTTTGTCTATTTGAGTGATTTCCAATACCTGCCCATGGAATGAAGCTATCTTGTTCTCTGAGAGTCCATTATCACTGTAACCGTTGATGGAGATGAATGGAGACAGCTCTCTTCTGTGCTATCTACAGCAGGGGTATTTTCTCTAAGGAGACAAGGGAAGCAGTGGAAGAGAAAATAATTGACAGGATGAACACAAAACAAATGTTTGACAATGAGAAAAAAGTGTGTAAAAAGTGCTAGAAAGAAAGTTTAGAGGTCAGAATTTTCTGCATAAGACCAGATTTTCTGTCCATTGGCCAACTTTTTTTTTTTTGTAACTAAGACCCTGTTCAGAGTCCTGACATTGACAGTACAGAACAGGACTTTAAAACATTTTTTTTTTTCATTCTACGATCCACCTGAGGAATAACCAATCTTGAGACCCACCAATTTTTTTGTTTTTACTGTGGGAAAAGCACAATAAATAGGCCTAAATGTGTTGTCTTTTACTGAACTTGGCATATTTTACTTTCATATTTTTGGCATATTGTTCCATCTGGTAGGCCACTCTGATGGGTACAGTTCATTTCGAGTTCATTCAGTGAAAGATTCATCAGACTGAGTTTGATTCTTTTCGAATGATTATTTTAAAGAACCGAGAGTAATTTGTTTGTATCGATGCTGTTTGTCTAAGCGTGTAGGGCCGCCACTGGAAAGCGTTACAGAAAACACTGCTGTGATCTGTGACACACTTGTGCTGCATTGTTTGAGATACACAGCAAGTGCAGGTTATGCCCATTTGAAATTGAATTTGAGAATCTGGGAAAACATTTTTTTTTTAAACAATTTTCACACTGTTTTCTGTGCTAAACACTTGTTTCTATTGTGTGGCCCACAGTTTGTAAACTGCCATTTTAGTGGATTATTCTCAATTATAAATAGCCATATCATACTACACATTCTGATTTACAAATTACAGTTTAAGTGTTAGTGGAGAAAAAAAATGCTCATCAAAGAAAGATCATCAAAACAAGACGACTGCCAGTACACTGCATATGTGATTTAAAGAGACAAGCCTTTCCAACTGTAAGTTTAACTGCAGTATTCTTAGATTTTATACCAAGGTAGATAAGAATAACCTGAACTGTGTTAATATGACACACAGAATTGCCTCCTCCTGAGAGGTGTGAGCACATCGCTTGTGGCTTTTACTCTTATTTATTTCTAGTCATTTCTGTAGTCAATGTAATTTGCAGGTGTTAAGTAAATCACTATAATTAAAAGGGCTTCTGCAACCTTGTGATAACATACATTATATTCTTATTATCTAGACAGATGCAGATGTGTGAAAATGTTTTATTCATATGAAAATGAGTGAATTTTTTTTTATTCATGTTATGCGACTTTGCTATATTTGTAAAAACAAAAGATTATGGCCTGGTTTCACTGACAGGGCTTAGATTAAGCCAGGATTAGGCCTTAGCTCAATTAGGACATTTAATTAGCTTTTATAAACGTGAAAAAGTCATTGATTTGCATCTTGAGACAAAATATTTTAAGATGTGTAAGTGCAAGTTGCCTTCAGTTAAAACAGCTCAATCATGCATTTTAGTCTAGGACTAGATTTAAGCCTTGTGAAACCGGGAGTAATGTATTTACATATAACGTACGATTAAGCAATCTCAAGGTGCCTGGCTTTCTAAAGTAATCACCAAAAGATTAAAACAGATTAAGTTTAAGATGTGCAACAAATGAATCAAATGTAATACATCATTTAGCTACCACACGACAATGTACATGGTTTGAGGTAACAGTAAAATATATGCAGAGATTTTTGCTGCTTTGAGTTCATTGTGACCTCTGACTGTTGCCTGTGTTGCAGTGAGATCAGTAACTTGGTTGTCATGGAAACAATGCTACAGGACAAGTTCACATCTCTTTAAAGCTGTCAGTGAATTTGATCATTTGCACTTACACATGCATACATTTGCCTGATGGAATATAGTAGTGGGCAACAGTGATGTCCAGAGAGGATATTTGTTTTTAATGACCCTGCTACAGAGTTTGATTATACCATGGTATTTCAAATATGTGGGAAGAACAAAACCCAAAACTTGGTTAAGGATTTTATGACAAAATTATATGGCAAAAAAAAAAAAAAAACTGCAGCTAGATGATTTGTTTTACTATGCACAAAGAATGGATGAGAAAAAACAAAAAGCTCACAGGAAAAAGAACATTGACTACAGCATGATAAAAAAATAACTTAAGATTTCAGTGGTTTTCTCTTGGTTTTGCATGTGCTCATAATTTCTTTGTATCACAGCCTGGCCAAAAAAAAATTGTCTGCACAGTGTGGCATGCTTTTATTGCGTTATCACAAATAAATCCAGACTCCAAGCACAACTACACAATATGCTTTCAAAATATTTAGCACATTTGTAATAATATTTGAATAAAGCTGAAAGATGTCAATTCAATTATTTATCTTATTAATATATTCAATGAAAAGTGAAAAGTGCTGTATCCCATGCCTATGCTTCACACTAGCCAAACGAACCAAACTCTGGCATCATACAGATGTAGGTCTGTACCCAAAACATCCTTAGTTTCATATTATAAAAAGTTTGCCATTTGAAAAGCTTCCATTGAACATCAATGCTGTGGCAGAGCTCAACACCTTTTCTTTGTGAGTTTTAAATGACTCTAGCATAACAATCCTGAGCCATGCTGTGGTGGGTGACAAGGTAGGATTTCCTCCTGCTGGGGTGTTTGTCTTCATAGCCTGACCCTCGGGAAGTGCCGTGTAAAGCTCAATGTCTCATAGTTCGTGCTCCACCACGAGTTCTGTTCGGCCATTTGTCCCGACAGCTCCCATGTCTTGTCTTTCACTCATAGCGACTGCGCTGCTTTCCAGGGCATACTGTCACGCAACTCGCTAAATATTTACCTCATGCTGGTTAAATATAGACAGTTCGCAAAACAGCCCATCCACGACAGGTCCCATCAACATGCTGCTGAGAAGAATGATGGATGGCCTTGCCTGAGAATTTATGACTGTCACAAGCAAAACAGAAAGGAATTGAGGAAATGACTCCTGACGGAAACGGTGAACAATTTTCACCACGAATGTCTGATGTGGTCCTGAACGCCTCTTTAGTGTCATATAAATGCCAAAATGATGAGACAGGACCATGGGGTGTTTTTCTCAGCGGGTGGCGTTCCTAACAAAACACGTTTAACTTTGGGCGACTTTTTGTTTATGGACTCCTAAGGCAAGGGCAAAAACACACAGAACTAGAATTATGGCTTAAGAATTTTATGACTTTCAGGGCCTGAATCAGGGCCAGCGTGGGTGTTGTGCATAATTTGAATCATTGCTGCAAGTTCTGCCTTAATAATACTAGAAATTCTGCAAACATTTATCCTCTAACATGTAGGTTGAATGAGTAAAGTAACCTCACAGATGAACGGATAAAATGGGTAATTTCAAAAACGAGCGAGCGAGTGGTTCAGTGATACAGCATCTCTCTCTCTCTCTCTCTCTCTCTCTCTCTCTCTCTCTCTCTCTCTCTCTCTCTCTCTCTCTCTCTCTCTCTCTCTCTCTCTCTCTCTCTCTATCTCGTATTATGCTGTGTACAAGGGATGTTTTAACTTCTACTGGTGCAAAATTTTGCATCAGATAAAAAAAGATAAACTATATATATGAACAAAACTTATTTGATAACAACTGTTCTAATATCAATGGTCAAACGGAACAGTCCTAAATAACGTGTCGTCTAATGAAGAGCCACAGTTCTTTTATCAAAATTTCACGGTCAGCTTGGATGTGCATTGACAAAGACTTTTTAATTGATAGACAATCAATCACAAGTCGTGTAACAATATATTGTAAAACAAAAATGCCACAAGATGTATTGTGGATAGTGACAATATATATTATATGTAATTCACACAAAATTAATGTTTTTGACTGATTTGTTTTAGCATTAAACATGGTAATGGTGCATCAAATATGGTAAACCCAGAAGCTTACACATTTGAGCATTCATGTTTATTAATTATTATTAACAAATTGCAAATAAAATGCAATATTTAAGACCTTTTTTTTAATGCATCTAGTCAGAAACAGAGTGCAATATGTGTCTAACATAGTTCTGCATTTTTAGCAGAATCATGAATATTTCTATTCTGGTGTCACCATAGCCCTGTGCATGAGGAGAAGGACCTCGTCCAAGCCTTTTCAAGCCCATTTCTGATGTAACACCAAGTTAAGCCTTTTAATGAACAGTACTTTTTGTTAACTATTTACCATATGTTAATTATTACTAATTTTTTTAATAATTAAAACATCTCAACTCTATTTTGACTTTGCTCGAAGTATCCTAAATATTGTGAGATCAGTATCATGTATCAAACAGAATCGTGACATGAGTGTACAGTTACACCCCTATCTGTTCGGCCTGGCCTTGTTGGTGAAATCTGGTGAACACAATTTAATCTGACTGCACTTGTCAACACAAAGTGTTTCTAAGAACTTGCCATTTGCTCTTTATTTTTTGGACACTCTTATTAATGAATCCAGCTCTCAAATACATGATGTTCCCATGGAAAATATAACGACTTTTCCTTGTTGTTCTCAGTTGAACAGTGTCAAAAAAACTCTAGCTTTCAAGAGCCAGCTGTCAATGTGTTGTACAATTCCTGACCTTTAGATTAAACCGTTTCTCTGTGCTCCAGTAAAGTGATTCTTAAAAGTGATATTTTAAAACTGTACTCGAAATATCCAAAAAGCATAAAGCCGTATAGTCTAAGCGTTTGTTTGGTTGCATCCTTTCCGTCCAAGATTTCAAAACACAATGACCCACCTATCAGGAGACACTACATTTTAAAGGTTGCATTAAAGGGCAGAGCGTACTGTTACTGGCCGGTCTTTGTGTGTTTGGGGGAGATGGGGGTTGGTATCGACAGATCCTCTAACTGATGTCTCCAAATCCTCAATGAATAATTCATTTTGTGTGCAGGGGACAAGATCCCTCGGCTGAGCTTTCATCTCCAAGACTCCAGAATGACCGATGTCAACCTCATGTAGAGTTCATTTCTCCTCTGCTCCCAAAGTCAGGGGTGTCACCTCCACACTGAAATGTTCAGTTAAGACTCATGTGAAATATTTATGCGATCCAACTAATGGCGCTCCATTTTGTGATGACAATGAGTTATCGATGTTTTAAGCAGTGTAAACAGCACACTTCGTACTATATGAAGATTGATCCCACATTAAATGTGATGTGACAACATGACGGCTCTTCATACGCAGCTCACTAATTTTCAGCTAGTTCAGCCCATTTTAAATAATAATGTTTTTGCTCCTGGCTGACACTTGTTAATTATTCTAATAGCTCTGTTTTGAATTTAATTTTCATTTATTGAGAGGCAAGAGGTGAAGGGTTTACCGCAGGAACTTACAGCATGCGATCATGGCCTGTCTAAGGTCATGTTTTATTCTCTTTGTAGTTTTTAGTCTGTGCTGATTTTCGACCTTTCACGGTTGGTACATTTGTTTATTTATCTTAACAACTACAGAGACTGATGTGTTTGACCTTTCACTTTGATGAAACGGTATTTGTGCTGCTACAACTAAAAGCCCCTTTGGAGGTTATTGTGTTTGTATATTGTAGTATAATTGACAGCTTCTCTTTGGCCATCTAACGGATACATTTGGCTTTTTCCTCTGAATTTCACCTTTAGTTAATTGGGATAAATGAGGTGGTTAGTGTATGTGTGAGCGTGGAAGGATGCCATCTGTGTGTGTGTGTTTGATGCAAACGCTGTACAGGGCTCGACATTAATGGTTGTCCACTTGCCCGTGTGACACACAAGCATGAAAAGGCGGCTCAGTTCCTATTTACATTTAGTCCGGATGGAAACTAATGTCAAACCTCATTGGCTTTTGCACATTATGTGTCCAAATGTCATGATGTTTGAGGTTCGTTTCAGCATATTTGTTTTAGTCTTGATCTGATATGTGAGTGAATAATGGCTTAGATTTGTTTATAAAAAAAACACTTAAAGCACACCAGTTGAGTTGTATATATTAAAGTGGCATTCAGTAGTAATTAATGGCTTGTGAATAACAAGGGGGTAATCCACCAGCCGGAAACTGAAGCTTCGCTTGGGGGTCGCCATTGTAGCAGACCATCACCTGCTGTTAGCATTCCATTGACTCCCATTCATTTTAGAGTCACTTTGACAGCGAATAACTTTACATCTGGGGCGTCCAAAGACTCCATTTGTCCATTATTTACTTCTTAAGAAACAGGACAATGGATAAAAGGCTCCATTACTTTGTATCTTACGTTATGGCCCCGTAGAAGCCGTTTTTGTAAAAATAGGCTAACGATTGCATCATAACCACGGGACGCTCTGTCGCACAGTAGAGAAATTACCGTATAGACAGAAGGAGAAGCTCGTAGGCAATCTTTTACTTTCTATGAGGCAATCGGGTGGACATGGAGGCATAAAGTCAAGGGAGAAGCCCATAGATAGAGAGTTCATAAAAGCAACAGGACAAAATATTTCAACAACGGATTTGTTTCAGATTTCAATTCAGATTTGTCTCGGCACAGCTACTAGAAGGTCAGAATGGTTGCTCACGTCACATCTACATCGTCAAGCTCAGTTTGAGCCTGTGCAGTACGCTTGGCTATCAGGAAGTGAGTGCTTCTAATGGGCTTCAAATTTCTCCGTTGAAATCTATGGGGTCGCTTTGTCCATTTCTTTTACTGTCTATGGTGAATAATAGCATTAGCATCGGTTTTCTTTGTGTACTTTTAAGTACCGTACCGATATAACAATGGTGTTAGATGCTGCACTGCCACTTATCGACGTGGATCATCATGATCGTCTCTTAGTTTTAAAGAGAAAAAAAGAAGCAGCTTGGGCATAACTACTTAGGATTTTGTCCACGATCAAATCTTTCCAGCTTGTTTATACTAAAGTTTGCTCTCTTTTTTGTTTTTGTTGGTCTTTCTGTCTTGTTCTGGCTTCATCTCTTTTCTTCTGATTCGACCATACAGGTACTGATTCTCTCATTATTATTAAGCAATAATAAAAAGTTTCACTCTTCGCATCACCAACCAACATTACACTATAGCGTATCTACAGAGGCAGCAGCCAATGAATGTGATGATTCTCTTTTATATTTAGTGAAGCACCGCAGGTCGTGTCGTTTCAACATGGATAATTAAATTGTTTAGGTGGGCGACCCGCACCATAAATAATTAAAAGACTTTTTATAAAAAGCTATTATGAGTAGTATCATGTGAGTGTACAGCATTCAGATGACTCTTCACAAAACCACAATTTGATTTCATAATATATAAAACTTAAATTGCACCAAACTACTGAATGTAACTTTAATTTTACAGTACCTTAATGTATTTTTGGAGCTTGAAAGTTTTGAGTCCCATTGACTTTTATAATCTCTTTTTAATTATCTTTTGTGTTACGCTAAACAAATAAAATCATACAGGTTTGAAGCGACATGAAGGTGAGTAAATGATGACACAACTGAAATTTTCCAGGGAGTGAACTATCTCTGGAAAACCGAGCCTTGGTATTACAATATGTCCTCCACTTTGAATGCAAATGAAATCACAGATATGCCTACCATGTTATTCAGACATGCATCCAAGGCAGTGAAACTTCAGCACATTACAGATTCACTTAAGACATTACAAAGTCTCTTAACATGGAGCCATTGGCTGTATTGTCTCATGTAGATCTTCGGTTATAAGATTATTAATTTTTCCTTTAATGATATTTTGCAGGAGAGCAATGGATCACTTCTGTTCCTGTTTCACTGCGGTTACGCTCGAGGGCTTTGCTCATTCCATGCTTGAGGAGCTCGACTCATGCAGGTGTGAGTAACACCGACTCCCATTCACTGCCGGCTGGTGTCTCATCTGGGATTCGATTCATGCTTCTTTGTGATAATCTCATTATATCTCCTCTCAGAGCGTCTTGGGTAATGTAATGTGGCAGACACAATCACAGACAGGGGGCGTACGTTGAGGCCTAATCCTCCCCACCCCACCTCCACCACTTCCCGCCCTCTCAGGAAATTGTAATCAAACTTTTTGCCGCTCCCTGATTTTATTGCCGAATTGTCACAGCTGCACAATATACGTCCTTCTTTTGAACCAACTGCATAAATGCTAATCTTTGTCGTTACTTGCCTAATTGCTATTCACCATGAAACACAGGGAGGGGGGTATTTACGGCCGATCTGAACATGGCAAGAAGGCAATTATCAAACAGGATGGCTTCTAAAGGGGCACTGAACCGAGCAAAAAGCAAAGGTCGATTTTGTGCGTTGTGAAGTCCTGATGTCGAGGCCGGTGTGCGATAACTCATAAATAGGGCTCTGTGGGAGTATTGTCAGGCTTCAGTCTGACCCCAGGTCACTTGTCAATCTGATAGAGTCTCACCATGTGCCCTCTTGGAGGTGAGGATGTGATGAATGCTGGGTGTCGCCGCTGTAAAGTTTTATGTGGCGACTCTGATAATGTGATAATGGAGTGGCTGTCACTTATGAGGGCGGCAGTGCCACAATGCGAGATGTCAGTCAAAGTGTGATGGCATTCATACAATCCTTAATAGACTTTGGTGTGTGCTTATTGTTTCAACAGTATAGGATGTTTTTTTGTTTTACAAGAAGTAAATTCAAATTTATTTGTATAGCGCTTTTCACAATGCAAACAAATCATGATGTTAATATTTATAATATCTTAATATCTTCATGCCTTGTCGCTTTTAGCAGATTAGAGCTGGGCGATAATATAGTTTATATTTTACGATGATACAAGCAATCAAAATGTTGATATGTACAGTGTGTGTGTGTATGTATATTTCTGTCATGACAACTCTCAGAAGATTGGTAATGGTAATTGAGATTGGTGATGGATATGGCAATGTTAATGTATTTGGTCTTGGTGGAATAGATCTGCTACGCTGCTGCTGCTGCAGAGCAAGTACCGAGACTTTCTACTGCCAATGCCTTCACAGACATTGCTGTGAGCATGTAAGACATGCTGCTGCTGCTGCTACACATGTAACATACATGAATTAACCCCGTAGCAGATCTACTGGAGCTGGGGAAGGGTTCTGAAAGTGCGCTGCTGACTGTTAACAGCAAACAATGCCAAGTATTTGAATGTTTGAGCTAGAGATGCATCGATCCGATACTCGGATCGGTATCGGGCGCCGATCCAAGCTTTTTGAATGGATCGGATATCGGTGATGCAAGACCGATCCAAATTCGATACCGTGTTACCAGTGATTGATGAATGAATGGCAAAATAAACGATGGCATACTGTATAATAATTCTTATAAGAACTAAATTATTGATTTTTAAACATTGCCTTAAATTAAATACATTTCAAATACGTTGTGCTGCTTGCGCAATCACACGTGAGTGTGACAGGCAAGTTGAGGCGGAACCTTTTACATTCAAAGTACCTCAGCGCGTTAAACATGTCCCTGATTTGGAATTATTTTACCCTTGATACATCAACGAGTAGCACTGCAAATTGTAATATTTGCAAAGCCAACGTTTCAAGAGGTGGAAGTAGTGTTTCGAATTACAATACGACAAATTTAATCAAGCATCTTCAGAAGCATCACGCAAAAGAACACGAGGAGTTCGCTCAAATCAAACGGAAAAAGAATGAGTCAAAGCAGCTGACCTTGACAGATGCGTTTCAGAGGCAAGAAAAACTTCCACATCAGAATCCTAAAGCTGTAAAAATAACAGAAAAGGTACTTGAATTCATTGTTCTAGATGATCAGCCCCTCTCTGTTGTCGAAAACACGGGTTTCCGTCGCCTCATGGAACATCTGGAACCACGATATAGTTTGCCATCTAGAACATACATTTCTGAGACCGCTTTGCCTGAGCTGTATTCCAGAGTTTCCTCGCACGTTGCAGACCAATTAAAAGATGTGCAGGCCTTCAGCTTCACTACAGATATTTGGAGCTCCGACGTGTGCCCGATGTCCCTTCTTAGTTTAACGGCACATTGGTTGAATGATAGTTATGATTTGCAGAGCGCTGTGCTACACGTAAAGGAAATGAGAGGGTCACACACCAGCAGGGTGATTTCAGATTCAATCAAAGAAATGCTTGATGGGTGGAAAATCCCTAGATCCAAAGTGCATGTGATTTTGAGGGACAATGCCAGCAATATGAAGAAAGCGATGGATGATTTGGGAGTCCCTAGTTTGGGCTGTGTCGCGCACTCATTACAGCTTGCTGTTAACGAGGGACTTTTGTCCCAACGAAGCTTGATTGACGCAATTGCAAGTGCCAGAAAAATTGTGGGGCACTTCAAACATTCCCCATTAGCATACTCGCGATTGGGGGACATTCAGCGTGAATTTCAAATGCCCCTGAAACGTCTTCAGCAAGACGTTAAAACTAGATGGAACAGTACTTATTATATGATTCAGAGCATCCTTGAACAGAAGCGACCCTTATGCGCCTTTACTGCCGACCACGAGCTGCCTGCAGTGCTGACTGTAAACCACTGGGCATTACTGGAAAAAACAATGATCGTACTGTCACCATTTGAAGAACTGACGCGAACCATAAGCTCATCCAGTTCAACCACAGCGGATGTCATTCCAACAATTTCAGTTCTGAAACGTTTGCTGTCTCAGGAGAGAGACACAGACACAGGGATTAAAACAATGAAAAGTACACTACTACAAGCAGTCAACACACGATTTGGCAACATCGAGAATGAACGACTTTACTCCGTTGCCACTTTACTTGACCCACGGTACAAAGACAGGTAAGCTAAAAGTCTATGCACACACATAAAATGTCACTTGCACGATAAAATATATTTTCCATTATACAGTTTTGACGATGGCAACATTCTTCATTTATTTTAAATAAGATTCATATTATTAGGCTATTATTGCTATTATTAAAAAAACATATTTTCAAGTTTCTATCAGTTTCGTTTAATTGATTAAAAAGTTTTAGTCATTAACTCTGTCATTAAACTTTTATGCTAAAATAACGGCTAGGAATGCTTTCCATATTCTGCAGATTTACGTTCGTTTTAATGTGAAGCCGTCCGAAGCATTATGCATTAATCACATTATATATAATTTGTTTTTTCATCCTGAAGATTTTTTTAAAGTCATTGGATGACAGATAACGACCACTTATAATTGTATTATATATGATCAAATTTGGCCTTTATATGAAATTATTTATTTTAGTTGCATCATGTTTGTAATTTAAATTTGTTATGTCTGACCAATATATGAAAATTGTCTGTGGTTTTGAGACATCAAATAAGGCTTTATTTACTCAGAAAAAAGTAAGTAATTATTTTGCAAGTAACTTTTCAGCAACCAATAAAAAGAAAAGTAATTACACTGCAGCTTGGAATTTTATCAGAATGCATCTGTAAATAATTTCACTGACAGTTGTACTTTCATCGCAAAACAAAATAAATTAATTCATTTAATTAGTTTAAGAAACAATTCCAAAAATTTAAAAATAAATAAATAAAAAAGGATTAAGATAAATGACAACTTTTATATAGCTGTATAATGACCATGTAACGTTTGTATAAAAATAGACTATTTATTCTGCATGTTTTGTCTCAGATGCTTTTCAAATGCAGACGCTGCCAGGCATGCAAAAAATGCCCTGATACAAGAGGTCGAGAAGATGGAAGATGCACTGAAGAGGAGGACAACTACTGCCTTAGCTGCTGCAGCAGATCCAACAGAGAAGGTTTCTCATGCAGAAGCAAGCGGGTCAAGCAAGAGCACCTTCATGATGATGTTTGATGAAGTTCTCAAGAAGCAAGAAGAACCTGGAGGAATAATTACCACGAGTGCTCTTCTTCAAATACAAACGTATATGACAGAGCAAATTATCCCTCGGTCTGAAAACCCATTCCATTACTGGGCAGTGAACAAGCTTCGTTTCCCTGCCCTTGCTGCTACTGCATCAGCCTTTCTTTCTGCCCCCTGTACCAGCGTTGAGAGTGAAAGACTGTTTAGCACTGCCTCCAACATTCTAGATGAAAGAAGGAACCGACTAAAAGCAGAGAGAGCAGAAATGCTAATATTCCTAAAAAAAAACCTGCCAATGATGATCAAGTGAATCCTGAAGCAGGCTTATGTTACTGGTGAAGTCTATACTTGTCTTGGTTGTTATGTTAGTGTTTGTTTTCTAGTAAGGTATACTTTATAATAAGCACTGTGTTGCAGCTTGCTACCGTTCAGATTTAAGATTCGCTAGATTTAGAATATTACTTTTTGGATTTTATTCAGAAAATAATTTTATTTGATAATTGCAGTAAATATTGTTAAGTTTGTTTGTGATACAACTAGTAAGGGTTGAAATTACTGTTAATTTTGCTACTACATCATTCAGTTTTCTTAATAAAGTTTTCAGCCATACATTTTGTCCCCTTTTTCATCAAGTAATGTGCAGTCAGATTTGGTATACATTTCTTTACCTAATATAAATAAATCTTAATGACCAAGTGAATTGTATACATTCTTTAGTTTTGAAGGTTAAAAAAAACACCACTGATATCGGATTGGTATCGGTATCGGCCGATACTCAGAATTTTGGTATCGGATCGGATCGGTTTTGAAAAAACGGTATCGTTGCATCCCTAGTTTGAGCAGCAAGCTCATTGGCCGCTGATTCAACAGCAACCAATCAGCTGTACTATGTAGATAATGACATGATTGCTACCAATAAGTTAAAGACCTATCAGCCAGCACCATCTAGAGTTTCATGCCAGAACTAGGTTATATATATATATATATAGGGCTATATAAATGTATAATCACCCTTGATGAGTATACTGTATGTATGCAGATAAAGCTGGACATACTTATATATCTAACTTAATATAAAGGGACGATAATATTGTTATGTTTTGCTACGAAAAAAAGTGTAGTACTGAAACTATGCGAAAATAGACTGTAAATAGGGCTGCGCTATGCAGTTGTCACAGTCTTCGTCTGCACCTGTCTGTCTTAGTCATCTACACTACACTACCCAGAATCCTCCTTGTCTCCACACCTGTACTCACTCCCTCATTATCCACCTGTCCCTCGTCATCATCATCTGTGTCACCTGTCTTCACCTCGTTAGTGTTCATTTGTCTCTGTATTTAGTTTGCTTCTGTTCATTCAGTCTTTGTCGGTCGTCGTCCATGTATAGTGGTATTTGTATGAGTTTTGTTTGCCTGCCTGTACCTGTTTTGAGTTTGTTATCAGTAAATGTTTAAATTGGAGCCTTCTTGCCTCAGACTCTTCTTCAACCCGCACCACAACCCTGACAGCAGTGAGGCATTAGCCTGTATTCTCTTATATATAAGCACTGCACTATGGGTGTTTAAGCTGCTAGACCGTGGTCTTGTTAACAAGTTTCAGGTGTGATTTGAAAAGGGACAGTCTAAACATTTCTCTTTCTCAAGTTTGGGGTGAACAATAAGGGCATAACATTGATATATTTGTGTTAAACAACCCTCAAAAGGCCAGAGTTAGTTCAGTAGTTCAGTTAACAGCACCCAATTACAGGGGGAAATGTGCCTTTCGTTTTTGGAACAGAAAGAGGGCTTTGGGAGTGGTTGAGGATATAAGACATTAGAGATATTAAACCATGATAAAGCTCCTAAATCTGCCATTTTCATAAGCAGCTAGCGCATAAGAGAATGGGAGGTGTGAGCAGCATCTGTTCTTAATCAAAAGCTCGCCGGTCTCGCCTGAATGAAATGGCATTACGTAGGCTGCATGATAATGGCGCTGCCCCCTCTCAGCACGGACCGACTCTCAATCAATAACCACCGCTGCAGTGAGGCATAAGCCCATATTCTCTATGCACTGATTCTTAATGGATTATCATTGCTGATAGTTTACTGTTTGGGATTTAGTGTTTACCCCATTAAGATGTCCCGTTCCCCTACCATTTTTCACCCTACTCTTTTAGTCTTTCCTACACGGTCTGCCAGTTTTAGTCTCGGCTGCTCAGCTGTTTGTGTTTAAAAGGTTGCCGTCCTCCAGGGACGACACTATTCCTGTGCATCAGATTTCTCTTCTAAACTGTCTTTCTTTAGCGATCACTGGGGAACCTGGAATTTATCTCTCAGAGATCGAAAGGAAAAGAGAATGAAGAACTTGGCACCAGAGAGAAAAAGAGATACAAGCTGTGTTTCAAAGTTGCTTCACTGTCTACTGCCTGCATAGGCAGCTGTCTTCTAAGGGTCGATTTGAAATGCTCTAGGCCTACATAAATATGAAATGAAATGCACCTAAATATCACTCTGCATGAGAACTGCAACTGATTTCAGTTGGTTTTGATGTTAGCAAGTTGCTAACAATAATAGCATGTACTTTAATAAGCACAAAAAGAATATTCAACACATGCATATTAAAGGAGAACTCCGGTCAATTTTAACATTGAGCTCATCTTTTTGTACATTTGGAGTGCTGTCAGTACAGACAAAAACGACAAAAATCGGTGTTGCCTACACCGTGTTATCCTCTTTTTAAAATTCGCACCCTGTTGACTTCAATGGGGCAAGTTCTAAACCTGCTTTTAGCCTCTTAACAACCTTAATGTGTCATTACAAGTGCACAGCCATGTGAGTGGTGTTATTAAGAGTGACCACGGTCAATCTGACTGCAGTAGATGTGAAAGATATTAATAAAAATGATCGCACGCGCGAACTCGACAATCGACTACTGTGGACTTCGAACGAAAACAGGAAGTAAATACAGGTATGTGAGCTGGCTGAATTAACATCATTTTTATTAATAAAGCTAATAGCACAGTACTATAAGCATTCAAAAATACACAACACACAAATATTGAGCTAAACAATCAATTTTAATTACTCTGAGCTGTTTTCATTGATAGTTTCAGAATTGAATAAAATAGATTTTGACTTTTGCATGTTGCTAAGCTAATGGCACGATAATTATGTTTCCTTCTAAAGCTATATCACAATATCCGATTTTCACTACACAATTATTGTGGCCAAAATAATTCATGATAACAATATTATCATGATACATTAAAGTCACCATACATCTTGTAATCTTTAATCAAAATAACTTCCCCTCCCTCTTGCAAGGACATCTCTGCTCTTCTCTGATGATGTGTTTACTGGCGCAAGGGCGAGCCAACCTTTCACTCACAAGAGATCACAGCAGTAGCAAACCACAACCATCCAATCAATTCCTGATGGACAAAATCAAGTCCCACCCTACGTTTTTTATTGTTTGAAAAGCTGTTCCACTCCGATGTACATCACAATAGGGAAGAAAAGACTATTACAATTTTTTGTTTCATGTTGACTTGAAAAAATATTAAATATTTTGTTAATTATTTTGTTTTCTCTTTTTAGCCAATGAATCAGGGAGGGAGTCGGAGAGAGAGTTTAACCATAACTGTACAAAACGTATAAAACTACTGTTTCTGTGAAAACAGGTATAAAAAACGCGTCTCTAAATCTAGTGACATGCTGAAATAATCTTCCCACAAGAATGTGCGAAATTATGTAAATATGAAATGAATGCATAACTGGAGCCCGTTACGTTCCCAAGTGCACGCTAAACTCACAGCACATGCAGAGTTCACTGCATTCATTCACTTTGAACTGAGCCGTTCTGAGACATGGAAAACACTGGATCATAAGCTACTTCGCTTTGAAATGTTTCTCAGTCTTTTGTGATTTCATAAGGACAAAAAGCCAAATCGCGCTTTCGATTATAGTACATTTGACAGATACTTTGCCAAAGCAATGGTGCAAAACAACGTTAGAGATGTTATTATAAGAAGTTTAAAATATTTTCGGTTTATTATGAAACTGGCGGCACAGATTTGTCTATGGCGGGTTGCCACTAGGTAATTAATGGGAAACACTGAAAATAACTTACTGTTAATTTGCACTTCATGCAGACTGGGGCATCTAACACCCCAACTTTTTTAAATAACCACACTGGGGTACTGGGTAGACCAAAATAGTTACTGTTTTTGGATTATTTACCAAATTATTGGATTTTTTTTAGCACTATTAACATGGTCAATGTTTCGTTTCTTTTTTTTTCATATCACAGGAGCAACCCCTCTATATCCTACCTTTTGGAACAGTCCTTGCATCTGGTGCCTTAAACGCCTAAGAGTCTCACAAAAATGTATAACAGAGCAGCAGAGGTAAAGGAAGATAGATAGAGGAAGAGATGGAGAGAATATGTCGCTGTACTGCAGACTGAATGCAAGCCAAGAGGGTGTTTTTCTCTGGGCTTTTCAGCCTCCCCATTGCCCTTTTGTACCCATCACTTCTCGCTAACATTCTCTCATTTGCCTCAGTCCTTGTCTCTCAGTCAGCTATTACAATAGTAATTATGGCCGACAGCTATTTTTTAGTTCCTTTTGTTGATGTGCAAGAATGTTGGTTTGCCCTTTGCTGTGAGAACAAATAATGGCAAGGAAAATGCGGAGCAAGCAGTAATGGGCCATACATGTTTTTTCTGCTATCTCCTTTCGTAAGGGGCTGGAGAAAAGCATATTATTTCCAGGCCATTAGCAGGCACTTGTAGCTGTTCTTTGCTCTATAAAGTATTAATGCAGGTGAAGCTGCACGCTGATGGAGCAGAGAGCCGTGGATTTGTAGCACAAGTCTGGTTTAGCGTAGATGCACTCCTTGGCTTGAGCACTTGGGTTTTGTTTCTCTGAGGCTGGTGGTGGGAATATACAGTCCTGCTTGTCAGGTAGACTAAATCCAACCTAGACTCACAGGAAAAACATGCCCCTGTCTACTTTTTTTCAAAATTCAAAAATGCACCTATTAGGGGTGTCGATTCTCTGTAAAAAAAAAAAAAAAAAAGAACCGTCTAGGGGTGGGCAATATACCGGTAGACACGATTAACAGGTAGAAATTTGTCAACCAGTAGAGATTTTGAACTATTGTCTCTATCGCGGTTACACTCACGTGATTTTGCTGTGAAAACAAACCGCTACACCCCTAGTACCTATACAGAACATTCACTGTAGTTTCCAGCGGCAGTGAACACTAGTGGCAGTAAAACAAGAGCGTGAACCTTTTAGTGCCACTCATTTTGTACATTTCATTTCCGAACTGCTGTGTTATGTACAACAACCAACATGATAAAAATTTGCCAGATTCACGTTCATCTATTTTGGAGAAAAATGAACACACTTTTAGCACCACTCACTGGACGTTTCACTTTGGATGTGTTGCGAAACATGCAAGAGCAGCGTACTATAATTTTGTAGAGATTTCGCCACAGGAACATTTTCCCAATGAGCCTGACTAAATCGAAGTTGAAAGTTGATATCTGGTTATAGAATAGAGACATTATTAATTGAAAATAGCCAATCAACCAGAATTTGGTTGTGACAGTGTTTACAGTTTGTGTTGCTACTACATTTAATTCGCCAATACTTCTAAGAAACATTGAAATAGAAAGAATATCAATCCTTATCATGTCATTACAGAGGTTTGCTGGTTTTTTTTTTCTTATAACAGAAACTGTTTTGTTTTGGAAACATAAATGCAAATCTAATACCACTCAGAACTAGTTTTGTCTGGTAAAAAAAGAAAATGGCAATTTCCTCCAGGCTAATTACTGTGACGCTTCTTCATTGAACTTCTTGATAACAAGCAGGAGTTGTTACTGTGTCAACACCGGGGTTCATGGTATGTTGCTTCCTCTGAATTCCTGACAAAAAAAAAATCAATCTGAAGTCTCAGATAACTAAAGACTGTTGATTGGTGTAATTATCATTTTTTTTTGCCCTTGGTGAAATTCAGACACTGAAAATGCCATTGATAGAAATCCTTTTTACAAGTTTTGAGAAAGATCTTTAATAGTTTTTGTTTCCTAGTATGGCAAGTAATTTGAAACTCACTCAAGGACGTGTAATTTTCTTTCTTTAGTTAAATAAAATCAAGGTACAGGTAAAGAATCTATTTACTGAATAATGTTGATACATGCCTTTAAGTGGAATGTGAACCAAAGCCAATAGCCCCAATGTCGACTTTCCTGTCAAGACTGTACAATAATGACCTTAACTTCTTTACTAAGCCCTGTGGTCGCTTGGTATTGAATTTAAGAACATTGTTATTTTCCCCATCTCTGGACTACACCCTTGGTATTGGTAACCATATGCTTATACTGTAGTGTGTGAGAAGGCAACCTGAAGCTGGAATATGAATCTGGAGTGATAACAGATGCTTGAATCAATATCACAGTTTGACTGTACTGAAGGCTTATTTACTCATGTAATTTAGTGCAATATTGTCTCATTCTTCTCCTTTATTACATTATTTATTTGTTGGATGTTATGATTGTTTGCAGCCATGGTTAGGATCATGTGTTATTTATGACTGAGTGAAGGATAATCGGCAATCGAGCTTAGTGCTCTAGTGGTACAGTTCATTGATTCCACATCATGGTCGACCTGCATTTGCCACCATCTACCAGACAATAAATGATGAGCTGGTCAGCTACTCTAATTCTCAGTCGCTGAGGCTTGTCATTTCCATCATGCTTGCTGGCTTGATGAAAGTCTAGACTTATTGCACTAATTAAAACCACTTTGTCATAGACATCTTTGTCATAGTCTATGCAGTTTATCATTTATTTTTTTGCTTTAGGCTGAATCTTTGATTCATTCATAATTACAGATAATCTTGGAAGCCTATTTCTATCTCTGAGTGAAAAAAACAAAAAAAGGGTAATTGAGTTACTTTAATATATTTTATGAGAAATACAATGCACCGATATGAACATTTTAGCCGATACCGATAATTCGTTATATATGAAGGCCGATAACCGATATGTTGGCCGATACATCTAAATCCAAATTTTTATATAATTTGAGAGCCTGATTACAAAAACACCACTAAAAGCCATGTCCTGAGCACACAATTATAATGTTCACATTATAATTTTATGTAGCCTATACACTCTAAAAAAACACTGGGTTAAAAACAACCCAATTTTGGTTGTTTTCAACACAAGGGCTTGGTAAATATAGACCAGAACACATGTTGGGTTAATTTTACCAGCAAATTGTATTTAACCCAGCATAATGTGTTGATTCAACCCATACTGGGTCGCAAAAAAAAAGCCTGCGATAAATAACTCAACACCTGGCTTGTTACGTCTGACCTAGGATATGGGTTACACAAAACTACCCAAACATTGGGTTGTTACGTCTGAGTCTGACCCAGGAGCTGGGTAACACAAAAACTACTTACTTTTTTTTAGTTGAGCTGCACATGTTGCACTTAACTTTATTTCCCTTTTTTGAAGAGATTCCAATCATATTTCAATTCAAAACTATCAATGAGATGGCAATCAGTACACATCTTAAGTGTCTCAGCTGAAGGAACAAATTTTCTTATCGGGCCGATAACGATAACATTAAAAATGAACATATATCGGCTGATACCGATATGGTGGCCGATATATCGTGCATCCCTAAAAAAATAGTCACATGGTAAAATAAGATCATACTGTTTTACTTTATTTTATTTTTTTCACTGTTGATACAGAAACGGCTTCCATTGATGTTAACCTATTTTTGTGTCAGTGTTCTTATTTATCTTGAAATAAATTTCAATAATTATAATACTTTTTGGCATTTTTAAAAATTAATTTATAGTTGGAAAAAGGACGTTGTTAAGTGGAATATTTAATAAAAAATTATTTCCTTAAGTTGCCTTAATCACTAAAATTTGGTTGAACCAAGGAGCTCTATACTACTTAAAATCCATTAGCATGGAGTTTTTCCCTCCAGGGCAATTGTACATCACTCTACAATCTAGTTTACGATGGAGGGATTCATATCTCAGTTTTCGCAAGAATCATACAGATAACTCATGTCAGTCTTCCTTAACTCTCTGTGTGAGCGAAGTGCAGGCACAGCACATTAACCATATTTACTGCCGACAATTTCCAAAGGAAATTGCCTCCGCAAAGGGAAAGGACATTTAGAAAATCCAAACTCTAGATTTCAATCAAGATATGTCAGCTTAAAATATACTTTCTCTATGTACATTATGTTGTCTTTGTGTCTGTCTGTGAACTGTGACACTTTACAGGGTATTTTATTGTGTGGACAAAGGCTTAAATTGTTCGCCGTCATATGCGTATTTGGGAAGAATAATTGGTTTTTAATGTGAAAAGCAAATGAGAAGCCCTTTTTTTTATACATGCAGGCCATCTGTCACCATGAAGAAAACAATCTTGCCAGAGCATGTTACATTAAACAAGATCATGTTACATCATGAAGCACTGTTTGTTCTTATGTGAGAGGAAATTGGAGGACTAATTAGAGTCCCTTCAAAGAAACGGATTAGAACCTAATTTGTTTCAGCGCTTAGTGACACTTTCCATGCATTTTTTGAACATCCAGTTTTAAATCCCTCTGAGTGCTGATTACATATCTGTTTTGAGTGGTGTTCTCCATCATGCACTGTTCCTTCCTTGCATCGATGCTCTCATTCTTCAGATCTTTTGCCAGCCTTCATCTCAGAGATAAACCTTCCAGCTCAGGCTGTTAGTCTGATTTTTAACCTCACTCTTTGGTTTTATTCAAAAGAGCAATATTCTATATTGTTCTAGTATTTTATTCTAGTATTTCTATCATTGTTCTTTAAAATTAAACAGGTATAATAATAAATAAATGTGCATGGTTTTTAGCGGCATGGAACCTCATGCAAAAGATTTTGAAGTAACAGCATGAGGTTCCATGCCGCTAAAAACCATGCACATTTATGTATTATTATTTTACCCGCATTTGTCAGTTTTATATTTGCTATCATACCACACAGATTATTGTCTTCTCAGAAGGCCAGCATGTCTTTACTCGCTAGCATTGAGATGAAGCAGTAGCGTACGATATTTTATTTTATTTTTTATTTGTATTTATTTTATTTTGAACTTTGAATTTGTAATTGAATATGGAATTTTGATTTGACTTTGTGAGAAACCTCTCCGATGTTAAAAATATATTTTACAGAAATGTCTTAGCTAAGATAGACAGCAAAGCAAAACAATTACTAATAAAGCAACATACATAATTAAAAACATTTGCTCTTTGATAATTCGTCCTCCAATCGTTTTTTTGTTGTTGTTGATATGTCCCCTTTAAAGGCCATTGCTGGGCTCTAACCTCTGATTGGTTTGGACAACAAGGAAGTGACTTCGGCCTGATTCTTGACCACTGAGACATCAGAGATTGAGTTAGGGGATAAACGGCAGCCATGCTCAGTCAAAAGTGGGTGGGGGAATTCTGCTGAGGTGGCCGAAGTTCTTGGTGCCATTGATTAAACAATATTTCTCCCTGCTCGATGTGAAGGGAATGAAATATATTTGCTCCTTCAGTGTGAGGCGAACGCCCCCGTGCCTCACTTGGGGTATAAAATGATGTGTTATTTTAATTTACAAGGCCAAGCTCATGTCTCTCCCTCGTTCTCTGTAGCATCAAGGATGCTTGTGGAAATCCTATGGAATTAAAATGACATACAATTAGATCGATTTCAAGTTCATGTGTTTGTCATGTATAATGTCCTTTTTTAGTCTGTGAGAGACTAATGCACATTTGACAGCACAGTGTGAAGAAAAACACACTATGAGAGTAAATTGCTCATTGTACACTACATTCTGATCTTTCTTTTGTGTGCACGAAAAATGCATGCTAGCAATCAAGTGAGGATTCCTTTCTGTCCTCGAAGAGAGAAAAATATCAGATTTACAGTGTTGTCTCAGATACCCTCACATTCCTGGAAAATTGCTGTGAATGACACAATGCTGGATATCCCTCTCATCTCTTTCTCTGCATAGGATGCCGAGATTTAATAAGTCCACATTATTAAATCTTCGGTGCTTGGATATATTTCACTATTTTTATCAAGTACAGTTTTATTTGGTTGTGAAACGCATTGAGCTGTGGAACTGGATAGGCTCACCTCTGCAGAGCCTATCGAGCAATTGGTTGTCATGCGGTTATGAATCGTAGAGAGAAATGGAAATCAATGAACCTCACAGTCTATGAACCACTGCCTCAGATCTCGATATTGATAAATATATATATTTTTTATATTTATATTTGATGCCGTAATATCAGGTATGACTCATTAGAGGAATATTTATGTACACCAATAGAGATTTTTCTGATTTTCTGTCGTGCCGTTCTCTCCATATTTATGATTCTTTGCAGCCTTTAGCCATGCTGGATCCTTCTCTCGAAACCGTTTTAAAAGTTTGCTAAGAGGTATTTCCTACTAAAGCAAGGCGGTATTTGACTCTGGTCAAGCGTATCCATAGCAGACTGGTGGGATGGCCTTGGACGGCACCATTCCTGAGTTCTCTTTTGTGTCTGTTTTCTCTAGTCGGGTAGCACCCCGCTTTTCAACTGTAAAGGCAGCCAAGTTTTATTGAAAGTTCATCTTGCCAGCAGTGAAGCACCCCTTTTAGATGGGCTGACAAGTCCCTAAAATCTCTAAAACAGTGTTTTTTTTACTCCAAGCCCCACATTGTCCACAAATGTTTAAAAGGTTTTTCAAAAGAAAACAAAAAGTTATTTATAGGGGTAAATTAAAATGAGAGATATCCTTTAGTTGTTTTAACTTATTTTAATTATTTTAAGTCATCTTGAGGATCCCTTGAAAGTTTGCTGAGCCCTGCAGGCACTAATAGCATGTAGCTTTTCCAGTAACAGTCTTTTTCCAATGATTAGCAGTAGTGTTACATAATGCCATCACTGTGTTTGCACTCACATTCATTTTAGTAAATCTTTTCATTTGCATTGTTTATGGGACTGTTTACACCTGGTCACTTCATGCATTTTTACTGATCGGATAGCTATCTGATTGGTTAAAACATTTCCATTTACACATTGCCACTTAAATGAATCTATATAAATCCGATCTTCAATTCCCGTGTTAAATGCAAATTTAACAGAGTTCCCATTAATTAAAGCAACAGATATGAGCAGCATTTTTTTATCATCAGCTAATTTCACGATCAAAGACCGCAATAGGAGAAAGAGCGGCATAAATACTGGTAAGATCATTTACCGGTAGTCTCATTACTTTGAATGAAGATGATTGTGTGTTGAGTGTCTGCGACTTACAATGGTTCATTTGCAGCAGTTTGGACATTGGCTTGCTGTAGTTATAGCCTACTATATTACACTACACTAACCTATAAAACACTCTTACACGTTTATTTTTAAACATTTTGGGAGGAGTAAAATTTACATGTGGTTTCAACAACCTGATGCATTTACGCTTGTCCTGTTTTGTTTGGAATGCGTCTCAGACCATCTCCTGAAGTGGTTTGAGTGATCGGATTTAAATCCGTCTCGGAAGCGTTTTGGAGCGCATTAAGACCTGTTTTTTCACGATCGGATAACTACCTGATCAGAGAAAGCGCACGAAGTGACCAGGTGTATACAGGCCCAATTGTAGAATAACAAGTTTCATATAATAAACAATCACTGATCAAATGAACAATTCTCCTGGTTTATAAAGACTTTTCCTGCTTAAATAGCTTCTGTGTGGTTTGCTGCTTTTTATTAGTAGCTTGTAGAGTAAGGCAAGGCAAGTTTATTTATATAGCACATTTCATACACAATGGCAATTCAAAGTGCTTTACATAGAAGAAATTAAAGTAATCAAAACAAATAAGAATAATTAAAACAGTTTAGAATAAAAAATCAAATAAAGTAGTACTGGTCCACCCCCATCTGAGATGGAAGAGATTGAGCCGGTTTACGGTGCCTCTAGCCCAGGGACGTACTCTGCTGGGGTGGTGCTACACCAGTAATGCCCAGCGGGGCCCCCACAGAGCACGCTTCGTGTGTGCTGTCTGCTGCCGTTACGCTCTCAGCAACTTCTTATACTCTCAGCAGCATAACTAACTTACTCCTTCACTCGCCTCATCGGAGTGAAGACTCTCCCGCTCTCCTTCAAAATCTCTTCCAGATATTATAAAAATAAATAAATTAGAAATTAGAAAACAAACAAAGACAAAACCAGTACAGTAAAAACAGTTTAGAATAAAAAATAAAGTACAGTAAAAACAGTCGGACGAACAGTGGCACAGTGCTCATTCAGTAAATGCATAGCTAAACAGATGTGTTTTGAGTCTGGATTTGAATGTGAGTACTGTAGGAGCACATCTGATCTCCTCTGGAAGCTGGTTCCAGCTGCGGCTGGCATAATAGCTAAAAACAGACTCTCCATGCTTAGAGTGAACCCTTGGTATTTCTAGCTGATGTGATCCTAATGATCTGAGTGATCTGTTCAGTGATCACTCAGTGAGCATATCTACAATATATTGAGTCAATTCTAAATGTAACTGGGAGCCAGTGTAAAGACTTGAGGACTTGTGTGATGTGTTCATATTTTCTGGTTCTGCTCAGAAGCCTGGCAGCAGCGTTCTGTATGAGCTGCAACTGTCTTATGGTCTTTTTAAGAAGGCCAGTGAGGAGTCCATTACAATAATCCACCCTGCTGGTGATGAAAGCATGCACAAGTTTCTCTAAGTCTTGATTGGAAACAAAGCATTTAATTCTTGCAATATTTTTCAGATGATAGTATGCTGATTTAGTTATTGCTTTGACATGACTACTGAAACTAAGATCTGACTCTAGAGACACACCAAGATTCCTGACTTGATTTTTAGTTGTTAGACCCCTAGCGTCAAGGTATGCATTCACCTTGAGAACTTCATCTTTGTTTCCAAACGCAATGACTTCAGTTTTGTCTTTGTTTAACTGAAGAAAGTTTTGGCACATCCAACTGTTGACTTCATCAATGCATTGGCACAGGGAGTCAATGGGGCTGTAGTCGTTAGGCGATAGGGCTAAGTAGAGCTGTGTGTCGTCTGCATAGCTGTGGTAAGAGATTCGGTTCTTTCTCATTATTTGGCTCATTGGGAGCATATACAGGTTGAATAGGAGTGGCGCAAGAATTGAGCCTTGGGGGACTCCGCATGTCATGGATGTCCACTCAGACTTATGGTCTCCTATACTCACATAATAACCTCTCCCTTCTAAGTATGACCTGAACCATTTTAGGACTGTCCCAGAAAGCCCCACCCAGTTCTCTTACGAGAGTATCTCTCGTACTGCGTAATAGCTTACGCTAGGGGAAAAACTCTTTTCCGCGAGATATTGAAGCCAAAAATTATCCTTAATTTTTTATTAATGTAAAACGCTTTGCAGCAGCAAGCAGACATAGGCGAAACAGCTCGCGCGCCTATTGGTTGCTCTGCAGCAAATGCAGCAGCCTATCGAGAGAGACTCTGCGTGACGTAATGACCAATGGGGGCAATTCGCGCCCATATCGTCACGTCCCGCCAGAAGGGGCGTGGTCTCACCCTATAAATATGCTCGTTAGGCTGATACAAGCTGATTTTTACCTCTTCAGCGAAGCACACGCATCGCTGGATCCGGAGTGAGAAGCCGCGCCGTCGAAGCAAGCCTTTCAGCGGGACGAGCTCTGGAGTCGCTGGCCTCGCCGCCTTCAACTGCCGTACCTGCTGCGCTTTCCGGCGTTCTATATCCTTTCATACTCTGTGTGTATTTACTCTGTTGAGAGTGTTTGCTCGCTTACTTGACGCGACTCACACTTCTCTCACAAAAAGAGCTGCGTCTTTTTAAAGATGCCTTCCTGTGGCTCGTGCCGCGCCCCGCTCAGCGATGGAGACCGGCACGTCATCTGTGTTTCCTGCCTGGGTGAGGATCACGCGGCTCTCGTGCTCGCTGACGGCGGATGCCCTCATTGCGAGTTTTTGCCCCTGGTGACTCTGAGGACTCGCCTGGCATCATTCTCCGAGCCTTCACCGCAGCCCGCCGTGGTGCCTCGCCGCAAGAAGCGCCGCGCCCAGCGCGCTCCCGAGCTTTCTCCAGCCCGCCAAAGCTCGCCGGTTCGCCCGCCAGCTTCGCCGGCTTCGCTCGAGTCGCTAACTGACGGACAACGGCCGCCGCCTGCAGCCGCGTCCATCCACGAGTTTGACGAACCCACCGAGGCGTGTTCTCTTCTGGCATCCGATAGTGAGGATTGGGCGAGCTCCGTGGATCTCCCCTCCGCTAGCGTTTCCCGCGAAACCACTGGTAAGAGAGCCGGCATTGAGACTGAGCTGATGCGTCTGCTCTCTCAGGCCGTGGGAAGCATCGGCCTCGATTGGGAGGCGCCCGCGCAACCGCCGCGCAACAGGCGAGCCCTGTGGACCTCCGCCTTCTGTCCGCGAGTCGTCAAGGAAACGGGCCAGCATCAAGACCGCGAGCCCTAAAAACCGCGGCTAGCTTTCTTTACGTTATAAGAAATCTACCCCGCCCCCCATGGGCGTGCGTCACCGGCAAATGAGAAAAGAGTGTGTTTTAGTCCCCGCCGAGGCCGGACTAATCTCCATTTCTCAAACATTTCTCAGCTCCTAGTTTGAGCGGCTGAAAATGTCATTATTGCAGCAATGAGCCTGTTGTATAACACGCACACCTGCATACAAACGCCGACACACACAAAACTGTGATGACGCTCTCTTATCTGCTTGCGCTAGTGTAGTTCTCCCTGTGGCCCAGTGGCAGAACCTGAAGCTTTCACGCGAGAGACCCGTGTTCGATCCCGGCTCTCGCAGCAGATAAAAATTTAGTCTCGCCGCGGCCAGACTTCCACCGAAACTTTTCGCTCGTTCAGTTCCAGAAAATGCGACTGTTCCAGTGTATTTTGCAGTAAACAAGCTGGTACCACGGCCCGCTTGCCTGCACATAAAGGCCGTTTCCATGGCGACCCAGAAAAATCATGTAATTATTGTATTTCTGGTTTTCCGGCCACAGCCGATGGTGTTATAAGTGTAATAAAATGCTCACAGCCCAGTGTTCATTTCTACACACAAACACAGCCCGCCACGGTACAAGGCTCGCACAAATGAAATCGACGCATGTCAATTGTGCATTAAATGTAGTGAATGTGCCCACAACCCAGTGCCCACAAACACTACCACGGTTTCTGTAAAACGAAACCAACACAAGTCTTCCTAGCCTCCTAGGAAATCCACGGTGTTTCAGTCTCGCCGTGGCCAGACTTCCACTGAAATTTTCGCTCGTTCAGTTCCAGAAAATGTGACTGTTCCAGTGTATTTTGCAGTAAGCAAGCCAGTACCATGCCCGCTTGCCTGCACACAAATGCTGTTCCCACGGCGACCCAGATAAATCACATAAATGGTGTATTTTCTGGTATTCCGGCCACAGCCGATGGTGTTATGAGTGTATTGAAAATGCCTACAACCCAGGGCTCATTTCTACACACAAACACAGCCCGCAAAAATGCAGGGCTCGCACAAACAATCCGGCCACAGCCGATGGTGTTATGAGTGTTGTAAGAATGCCCACCCAGTGCCCATTCCCACACCCAGACACAGCCCGCCACGGTGCAGGGCTAGCACAAATACAATCGACTCAGGTCGATTGTGCAAACAATGTAGTAAACGCGCCCATGTCACCATGCCCGCTCACACTACATGCTGCGTGTCCCTTGGTTTCTGTAAAAACGAAACCAACACACATTCAGTCGGCCATGACCGACAATGTTTTCAGTGTAATAAATGTGCCCGCAGCCCCGCGCCCACATTTTCTCACAGACACGCCG
The DNA here is from genome assembly GCF_029890125.1 of Rhinichthys klamathensis goyatoka. Taxonomy (NCBI): domain Eukaryota; kingdom Metazoa; phylum Chordata; class Actinopteri; order Cypriniformes; family Leuciscidae; genus Rhinichthys; species Rhinichthys klamathensis. The sequence goes on along the minus strand of NW_026606572.1, from coordinate 3,148,129 downwards.
ATTCCTACGGGATCTCCCCCGCTCGCTTTTTCTGCACAATCTGCCATAAAAAAGCTGAGCGCGGCCAGGCCGCCCGCTGTGATCAGCGCGCCCCCCGCCTCGAACGCTGTAAACACGGTGTTGTGTTCCCAGTATGCCCGGGCTATCGAGCTGCCGTTTTGTCGCGGCCGGAGCCCGGATTTCATTCTGCCTCTAGCTATTCACGCAGATGCGTGGTCAAAGCTTTCCGGGGTATCAGAATGGGTGCTGAACACTATAAAGAGAGGCTATTCGCTACAATTCGCTCGACGCCCGCGCCGTTATACGGCGCGTGTCGAAACTACGGTGAAAAACGAAGTGTCTCATCTACTTCGTGCCGAGATAGCGAAACTACTGAGCAAAGGGGCTATAGAACCTTTATCTCAGGCTCAGAGCGAAGGGGGCCTATACAGCAGATATTTTCTGGTACCGAAAAAGGATGGGGGTCTCAGACCCATTTTAGATCTACGACAGCTGAACAGAGTGCTTGTGAAACGCCAGTTCAGAATGCTTACGACCAGGAAAATCCTCGCGCAAGTGCGCCACGGGGACTGGTTTATGTCGATAGATCTGAAAGACGCCTATTTCCAAATACAAATAGCGTCCCATCACAGGCGATTCTTGAGATTCGCCTTCGAGGGCCAGGCATATCAATACACAGTCCTGCCGTTCGGCCTGTCCCTAGCACCTCGTACATTTACGAAGTGCATGGACGCAGCGCTCGCACCCCTGAGACTTCAGGGCATGCGAGTCCTGAACTACTTGGACGATTGGCTGATTCTAGCTCGATCACGATCGGAGCTCATAGAACACAGGGCCGCATTACTCGAGCACCTCGAGGAGCTGGGCCTCACAGTCAATTGGGCGAAGAGCTCACTGACTCCCAGTCAGAAAATTTCCTTTCTGGGAACCGTGTTGGACTCGCTGTCCATGACAGCACGCCTGTCACCAGAGCGCGGGCTAAATATTCAGCGCGGCGCGAAATCCTTCCGCCACGGCGCGATAGTTCCGCTCAAAAGGTTTCAGAAAATGCTGGGGCTGATGGCCTCAGCAGCCTCTGTACTCCAGTTGGGCTTGCTCCGCATGCGCCCACTGCAGATGTGGCTGAAAGCGCGGGTTCCACCCAGGGCATGGACAGCGGGTCTGTTTCGCCTCAGGGTCGACCTTCAGTGTGTTTCAGCTCTGGAACCTTGGAAAATAACCGACTGGTATCAGTCAGGTGTGAGTCTGGGGACCGCTTCGAGTGTGAAGGTGGTGTCTACGGACGCCTCCACCTCGGGGTGGGGAGCGCTGCTCGAGGGCAGACCGCTAGCTGGCCTGTGGTCAGAACGGGAAAAGCTCCTTCACATAAACTCCTTGGAGATGATAGCAGTCGACAAAGCGCTACGGCGTTTTTTGTCCCCAGGTAACAGGCCACCACGTCTTGGTCCGGTCGGACAACATGTCAGTGGTGGCATACATAAATCGCCAGGGCGGCGTCAGGTCACGAAACCTTCACAGGCTGACGGAACGCCTCCTGGTCTGGGCTCAGCACAGCCTGCTCTCACTGAGAGCAGCGCACGTGCCTGGTCACCTGAATATGGGACCAGACAGACTGTCCAGGAACAATGTTCCAGCAGGGGAATGGTCGCTGCACCCGCAGACGGTCCAGCTGCTGTGGAAAACGTTCGGCAGAGCACAGGTGGACCTATTCGTGTCCCACGAAAACGCTCATTGCCCGGAGTTTTTCTCGAAAAGCAAGGACGCGCTGGCTCATGTTTGGCCCCGCTGCCCCTTATATGCTTTTCCTCCTGTCTCGCTCCTGCCTTAGGTGTTGGAACGAATCAGGGAGAACGGATGCCCAGTGCTGCTCGTAGCTCCGCTCTGGACAAACCAGACGTGGTTCCCTGCCCTGATGCAGCTGACCAGCACTGCCCCATGGCCTGTACCATTGAGGAGAGACCTCCTCTCTCAGGCGGAGGGCTCGATTTGGCACCCTCGCCCGGAGTTGTGGTCCCTGCACGCATGGGCCATCAACGGGTACCCGCTAGCCTCCCAGAAGGAGTGTTAAACACGATCGCGCAGGCTAGAGCTCCGTCTACCAGGCGGCTCTACTCCTCGAAATGGTCTGTTTTCTCTGCATGGTGTCAAGCCCAGAGCTTTTCACCTGTGGAATGCGGGGTTTCGGAAGTGATTTCCTTCCTTCAAGAGCTACTGGATAAGGGCAGGACCCCATCCACGCTCAAAGTATATGTGGCGGCCATAGCAACGTTTGCAAAACTGGTGTCTGGCCAGTCGCTGGGGAAAAACGACTTAGTCGTGCGTTTCCTTAGGGGAGCTCGGAGGCTGAACCCTCCCAGGCCCCCTTCAGTCCCGACGTGGGTCCTTTCCACGGTCCTGGAGGCCATGAAAGGCGCCCCGTTCGAGCCAATCCAGCTGGTGGACATGAAACACCTGTCGTTCAAAACAGTGTTTCTCATGGCTCTCGCTTCAGTGAAGCGCATAGGGGACTTACAGGCGTTTTCAGTAAGCGCGTCGTGTATGGAGTTTGGGCCTAATGACTCGAAGGTCATTCTCAAACCAAAGCGCGGGTATGTCCCGAAATCCCTCAATACACCGTTCAGGGCCCAGGTAATTTCCCTGCCCGCCCTTCCGGTTCTCAGTGAGGAGGAGGATGCGAGTCTCCTTTGCCCCGTCAGGGCATTGAGAGCTTATGTGTCACTCTCGTCTGTTTTCAGACAGACGGAGCAGCTTTTTGTTTTGTTTGGCGGGCGTTCCAAGGGACTCGCCGCCTCAAAACAGAGCCTATCCAGATGGATAGTGGATGCCATTGCGCTCGCTTACTCTGCGAAGGGCCTACAGTGCCCCTTGGGTGTCAGGGCGCACTCCACGAGAGGCGTGGCCTCTTCGTGGGCATGGTCGAGCGGGGTTTCCCTGCAAGATATCTGTACGGCCGCGGGCTGGGCCTCGCCGTCTACATTTATAAAATACTATAACCTGGAGGTACCCGCCTTACAAGCTAAGCTTTTGGCGGTCTAAAATTCAGTGCTATCTGCCCCGCTGTGCGGCCCAGATGCTGAGTTTACTGCAGCCCCATGAGTGTTGACACACGTATGGCCACCCAGATCAGGCTGAAAGCTTTCACCCTGGCTGCGCGTTTTATTGTCATATGATAGCCCCGCTGGGTGCTTTTTTATAGGGAATGACGCTTCCAGCCTCTCTTCCTCCACTCTATGTGAGTTTATGGTGATTATGCACTACATGAGCCCTGGGCTTCGGCCCCCGGGACTTTGGTGTTGGATCCCTGTACGCACGGCGTGTTGCATTGTGTTCCCCTAGCGTAAGCTATTACGCAGTACGAGAGATACTCTCGTAAGAGAACGTACTCGGTTACTAACGTAACCTCGGTTCTCTCTAGAGAGGGAACGAGTACTGCGTATCTTGCCGTGCTTGGAATACGCTCTGGTTCGCTTCAGCGATAAAAACCAGCTTGTATCAGCCTAACGAGCATATTTATAGGGTGAGACCACGCCCCTTCTGGCGGGACGTGACGATATGGGCGCGAATTGCCCCCATTGGTCATTACGTCACGCAGAGTCTCTCTCGATAGGCTGCTGCATTTGCTGCAGAGCAACCGATAGGCGCGCGAGCTGTTTCGCCTATGTCTGCTTGCTGCTGCAAAGCGTTTTACATTAATAAAAAATTAAGGATAATTTTTGGCTTCAATATCTCGCGGAAAAGAGTTTTTCCCCTAGCGTAAGCTATTACGCAGTACTCGTTCCCTCTCTAGAGAGAACCGAGGTTACGTTAGTAACCGAGTACGTTTTCCAGCCTGTCAAGAAGTATGTCGTGATCGACAGTGTCAAATGCAGCACTGAGGTCGAGTAGTACCAGTACTGATAATTTGCCTGTATCAGTATTTAAGCGAATATCGTTTATTATCTTTATGAGAGCTGTCTCTGTGCTGTGATGCGATCGGAAACCAGATTGAAAATTGTCAAAGTATCCATTCGAGATTAAGAATTTGTTCAGCTGATTGAAGACAACTTTTTCAATGATCTTGCCTATGAAAGGAAGATTTGAGATCGGTCTATAGTTGCTTAATATAGTCTTATCCAGATTGCTCTTTTTCAGGAGGGGCTTGACAACTGCAGTTTTCAGGGAGTTTGGAAAACTAGCAGAAAGAAGTAAGGCATTAACCACTTTTAGGAGATCTGCTTCTAAACTGTTTAACACACTTTTGAAGAAAGATGTGGGAAGTGCGTCAAGGGCGCAGGTTGATGTTTTAAGGTGCTGTACGGTTTCTTCCAAAATTTTGCCATCAATTTCTTTCGAAAACAGACATAGTAACTACTTTCTCCGGTTGTGGTCTGATCTGTCTGACCCCAGTGCGGCTCAATGATGTGCTGATCACCTTTCTGATATTCTCAATTTTCTCAGAGAAGAAAGAAGCAAACTCACTGCACTTGCCGTCTGAGAGCATTTCACTGGGAATCTGGCTTGGGGGGTTTGTCAGTCTCTCTACAGTAGCAAAAAGAGTGCGTGTGTTGTTTAAGTTGCTGTTTATAATATTTGAGAAGAAAGTCTGTCTAGCTTTGCCTAGTTCAATATTAAAAGCATGGATGCTGTCTTTGTAGATGTTATAATGGACTACAAGTTTTGTCTTCCGCCACATGCGCTCTGTTTTTCTGCATGTTCTTTTCATATTTTGCACAGCTGTTGAGTTTCTCCAAGGTGCTTTTTGTCTACCACTATTCTTCCTGACTTTCACAGGAGCAATATAATCTATTACACCTTTAACCTTTGAGTTAAAAGAATCAAGGAGAAAATCAACAGAGTCAGCAGATATGCTTGGTTTTAAAGATATAGCCTTCATAAATAGCACACTAGTGTTCTCATTTAAGCATCTCTTCTTGACAGACACAGATCTAGTTTCAATGGCAGGAGAGATCAATATATCAAAGAAAATACAGAAATGATCAGACAGTGCTACATCCTTAATAAGAATCGATGAAATGTTTAGACCCTTACTGATAACTAAATCTAGAGTGTGTCCACGATTGTGTGTGGGACCATGTACATGCTGAATCAGATCAAAAGTTTTTAAAACCGTTTTGATTTCTTTTGCCATATTTGTATCATTATCTATGTGAATGTTAAAATCTCCAGTAATAGCAAAACAGTCAAACTCAGAGGAAATTGTTGATAACAGTTCTGTAAAGTCCTCAGCAAAGGCTGGAGAGTCTTTTGGAGGCCTGTAAATAATGATAAGTAAAATGCGTGGGGCACCTTTTAACACAATACCCAGATATTCAAAAGAGGGGTAGTTACCAAATGATGTTTGCTTACATTGATAGACATCTTTAAAAAGAGCAGCTACTCCCCCTCCTCTCCTAACAGCTCTGCAGACACTCATAAAAGTAAAGTTAGGAGGGGCTGTTTCATTGAGGACTGTTGCACTGCAGCTGTCTTCTAGCCAAGTTTCATTTAGAAGCATAAAATCCAGGTTGTATGTGGTTATTAAGTCATTGACTAGAAGTGATTTATTTTTAAGTGAGCGGATGTTTAAAAGTGGTAACTTAACAGTCTTACTTTTTGTTACTTTTGTCTTAGTTTGGCGTGTAATAGGCACCAGATTAGATGGGTTTGCTGTACGGCTTTTGAAGGCCTTAGACTTTCTATCATGTAATCGAGCAGCAATAGAGAAAGATACAGGCACACTGGGTTCCCGCTTGTTCTGTAAACATTTGAGAAAGTTACTGTTATCATACCGGGCACCCGGCACATATCACTGAGAGCTGGTATCAGTTGTTTTTGGTTCACCTCGAGCCGATGGAGGAGGGTGTGAGCCCTGGCGTTTTTGCAGAGGCCGAAGAGCTCTCACAAGCGGAGAGCGAGCTGGGCCCGCAGGCTTTCGTGGTTTTGGGGCCTGCCGTTTTTTGGTTGATGTCTGGGGGCTTGCAGATAGTTTGGTTCCAGCAAACACCAGTTTTTCCATTTTCTCTGAGAAGCACAGAAGATGCTGTGGAGATGCTGGAGATAGGGAAAACGTGTCTGGTGAGAGGGTAGAGGCTGGAGGGGGCTGTTTCTCTGGTGTTATTGGAGGCTGTAAAATGCTGTCCTGGTTTTCCAGCAAGTCGTCCTTGGGTGCTGAAAGTTGGAGCAGTTCTAGTATGTCACAGTCTGTCTGTGGTGAGCTCTGTGGGCAGGGCTCAGCTGAGATTGTGTCCGTGAGCAGTGGCTGTTGTGGCTGAGTGGTGTTATCATTGTCCTTGTGTGACGTGTCAACCGCATGTCCATCCACGTGCTGAAGTGAAGTCCTGTGGTCATTCATACTGTGTCCAGGTGTGTGTGTGCCATTCAGGTTGAGTGGATTGGCACACACTGCAGAAGGATGATTGAGGGAGAAGTAGATATTGTCCTTTAGCACTCTTGAACCAAGTTTGTTTGGGTGGAGCCCATCCTGTTGAAACAGTTGCCTCTGACTCCAGAAAAGATTGAAGTTGTCAATGAAGTTTACTCCTTTTATATTGCAGGTTTTTTGCAGCCATGTGTTGAGCCCAAGCAACCGTGAAAACCTGTTTGTTCCTCTTGCTGGGAGTGGTCCACTGATGAATGTTTGTACTTTCAGTCTTTTAAGTGTTTCAAAAAGTTCATTGAAATCCTTCTTAAGGAGTTCTGACTGCTTTTTATGAATATCATTTTTCCCCACATGAATGATGAGTCGATTTGCAGTCTGATGTTTCGTCAGAATGTTCTTAAGTTCCCTGTTTACATCAGAAGTTGTTGCTTGTGGAAGGCAGCACGTAGTTGTATCCCTGCTACTAATGTTTCTGATTATTGAGTCACCCACTATCAGAGTCCTGGGCTCGGCTGCGCTCTGAGCTGAGTGCCGCTGTCTGCTCGACCTTGAGTGCCAGTTAGCAGTGTTAGCTACTGGCTGGTTCAGTCTGTGTTCGATCACATTCATCACATTCAGGGATTCCTCATTCATTAATACTTCAAATCTGTTCTCAAGATGTATAGGCGGTGGTAGGAGACCAGTGTTTGCAATCCTTGTCAAAGCCATATCTGGGGTAGAGGATGCTACTGCGGCAATATGTGATGCTCGTGACAATCTGATGTCTCGAGTGCCTTTGGGTCTCGCTCCCTGTTTGTGCCATCGATTTGTAAGTCGATCGGCTTGTTTCTCTACACTCAGTATGGCCTGTCGAGGAGGACTAGATTCATGGGACTCACCGGCTGTATGCTGAGGGCGTCCATGACGAAGCTCTGTTGTGTGTTCCAACTGGTTTGGTGGTCCCACAAGTAACTTTGTTTCAAGAACTACAATCCTTTGTAAAAGTCTCTGGCAGTTAGTGCAGCAAGTAGATTCCAGAAGAGGCATTTTCTCTTATCCTTTAGAATGTAGGCGGGTGATTCTCACGGAACCATTAAAACACCACGGCACTAATGATTTTAAATATTAAACATGTTATTTAGTAATATAAAAAAACATCACAATAAAGACAATACTGATCTCTACCTTGCACAATGTGTAATTTCAACATGGGAATAATTTTATTTTCTATTTTACTGTATTTTCTGCGAAAATTATCATTACCGTAATGCGTCCAACTTAACTGAATGTATGTTATGATGTAATTTAAACAAATTAAAATAAAAATAAATCAGAAAAAAAAAAAAAGGATGTTCTACTAGATTATTTCAGATGACAGAAAAAATAATTTACTGAATATTCATGTATAATAATAATGTAAAAAACTAGGAAAATGATGTGTCCATGACTGCGGTTCTCATCCTCCGTAACATTTTTTGAGGACTGTTAAAACGCACATTCAGAATTTAAATAAAGTTTGATTTTGAATAAAGAAGCACATGGGCCAGTTACTTCAAGATGGCTACTAGGTAAGAAGATCTCTTTATATTTCTCCAGTTAAATGTAAAATATCCACTTGTCAGAATGTGTACACGACATATTGATTATCATTACCGAAACAAGTAGTTTTCTATGTTTAGAAAATTGTTAGATTTATAATTTTTTATAAAATTGTACTTTATTAATGTCTAATTATATGCACTGAGTAAAAGATTAGCAAAGTCATCATGGATTCTCTATTGTTAGCAAAACATACCAAGGCACCTCATCCTCTGAAACACCATTCTCATATACTGCAACCATTTAAGGCCAGTTGCGGTAGAGAGAACTTCTGTTTCGGAAATGAGAATTTTATCATTGTGTACTACTTTTAAATATACCTTATGGATTTAATATGAATTTAAATATTTTTTCTAACTGTTGATATTTTGCTTCATGATTTGTTTCATTGTAGGCAGTCAGCAAGTGAGAAAAAAAAAGTTTTAGCCATGTTGACAAAGTTCAGGGAAAAATTATACAGCAACCACTGCTCGAGGACAGAAGGAAGGAGAGAGAGAGGTTAGGTTTGGAGATGTTGCAGGTGTAATCAGCAATAAACACTCTACAGGGCTAGGAAATGTACACGAGCGAGCGTACACACACACACACAGCCTTTTATCCACTACTATAACAGGGCTATATAAATAAATAAATCTGCAGCAGTACGTCATTCATATTAATAAAACACTTAAAAAAAACTTCAATAGTTTTAATTAATAATTGTGTAATAATATTGTAATAATTATAGTTGATAGTATTCCTGTTCCTGAAAACTTCTGTTAGATCTACCTGAAAAACTTGAAGCACTCTTTATTTCAGTTGTATCTTTATTCTATTGTATTTATTTGTGCTTCCGTTCACTGTAAAACCCAACAAGTTAAGCTAACTCATTTCATTTGAGGAAACCGATTGCCTCAATTCAATTAAGTTTATAAAAACAATAGTTATGAGTACTCTGAACTTATTTTAATCGAGTCCACTAAAACAATGATATTTCTTAATACACAATTAAACTTTACACTACATTTAAATACTTTATATAGCTGAAACTTCACTATATTGAGTAAAAACAGTGAAATGACAAACTTTAAATGAACTCAGAGCACTTGCAGTTACTGGTAGCTCACAATATTACACATAAAGTAAAATACAATAAGTTAAGCTAACTCATTTCATTTGAGGAAACCGATTGCCTCAATTCAAAGTTGATGAAAACAATAGTTATGAGTACTCTGAAATTATTTCAGTTGAGTTCACTAAAAGTAGATATACACTGCAGTCAGGAATTAAGTGATTAATTTAGTGATTATTGAGCATTAGTGATGAACACCTGCTGTTAACAAGCAGAATCACAGAAGGAAAGAGAAACACAAGAACTACAACTGTCTTCAGACACAGTCTTAGAGGAAATCAAATGAAGATAAAAGACGACATTACATCTCTGAAGATCTCAGCAGAGGAGGATTAAACAACTCCACAAACGGCATCACCTGCTTCACTTATTACTGACCAGATTGACTTTATTTCTGTCAGACATCTACATAAGTTGCTATTGAGAATGAACAGAGGCTTAGATGATGATGATGATGATGATGATGATGTATTGTTTCATTTAAAGACTCCATGATAGTGGTCAGTGTTTGCTTTAGTTGGGCTCTTGACCCTTGACTTTATAACACCAGATTTTCTCTGGCTGCTGAAACTGAGTGTTTATAAAACACATTTGTTATAGCACAAAAGCCAAAAGGAAATATGATCATGTGTTGATGGTTGTGTTTTGATGATGAAAATCATCAATTAGTGACTTGATTCCCTGATCTTTTCATAGCCTAAAATCTGAATAAACAGGTGATGTATTACTTGTATTATACATTATAATAGAACTGTGATTCTACTGTAAGGTCCATTGTTGTGACAATCAGATTTCAATAATCATGGTATCATGCTGACTTACACATACATCAAGAATCATCATATGATTCTCAACAATGGTGACCATTAGAAGAATAATTCATGCTGGGAGCCATGGATAAGTTTTGTATAATGCTAGTACCCAGCATGCATTGCAGCATGAGTCATTTTTTTTAATGGTCACCATTGTTGAGATTCATATGCGGATTCTTGATGTCTGTGTGAGTCTTGGTAATTCAATACATTTTCTGTGAAACTTTTTCTGCACAAACTGTTTGTAAAGTCTTGCATAATATCTGATGGTCACAACAGTCTCACTTACTTGTAGAATCACAGTTTTGAATAAAACAAATGTAATGTTGCCCTTTTAATCAGAGATTAGTCTCTGAATGAGATCAGTGAATCACGTCACTAAATGATGATTGTCATCATGAATCTTTAACAATCAACACCCATTCATACTTTCCCTTGACTTTTGTGCCATATTTGTTTTATAAACACTGTTACAGAAGCCAAAGACAAACTTGTCTGCAAAAGTCAAGGGACAAGAGCACAACTAAAGCAAATGCTGATCTCCATCATGGTGACCTTAAACGAAACTCAAACTCAACTTCTAAACCTCTGTTATTTCTAATAAGAACTTCTGTAGACGAATGGCAGTAATAAAGTCAAACTGTTTAATAATAAGTGAAGCTGGTAATGCTGTTTGTGGAGTTGTTTAATCCTCCTCTGTTGAGATCTTCAGAGGTTTAACATCTTTTATCTTCAGTTGATTTCATCTAAGGCTGTGGCTGAAAGTCAGTTGTAGTTCTTGTTTTTCTCTTTTCTTCGGTGATTCTGCTTGTTAACAGCAGGTGTTCATCACTAATGCTCAATCATCACTTAATTATACAATTATTATTCAATTATCATTCTGGTATCTAGAAATGTTCTATAACTCATTCAGTTCGAGTTCTGTTTCAGTCATTCAAGTTTCAGTAATATTTGAGTGCAGTGAACTCAATTCTATTTAGTACATATTACTGTTAGGTTTTACAGTGCACATGGCACAATTACATTTGTGCAATGATTTTGCATTTCTTTTTCTCCTTATCCTAAGAATTAGACTATTTATCCAATTAGCCTACCAAATCAAAATGAGTTATTGTAAATGCCAAGCTCATGTAATGTAGTAGATGCTTGTATTTGTATTTAAGAACAGCTATACTATTCCCTCTACATTCGTTAAAAAGAAAGATTCAGTAAAAACTAACTTTTTATGGTGTAAATACTTTCTCATCTTCTTTTTTGGCAATATTTTCCTCTCATTCATCTCCTAATCATCTATTCTGTGCAGCCAGGTGTATACATTGACAAATGTTTCCAACAGTAGCATTTACCTAGTTATGAAGAGGTTGAAGAATGAAGAGGTTTTTCCCTCTCTGAAACACTTTGACAAATATTAAAGTTATAAGTTATTGTTTTACGAATATTAAAGTTATTTATTTTTGTATTTTTTGTTGTTGTTGTTGCTAATGTTATGTATTGAAGCACTACAAAATAAAACAGATTTGAAATTGAATCCATGATTTTTATACATTTTTCTACATTAAATCTAGACATAGTAAACTTATTATCATTACCGAAATAATCAACCTCATTTCCAAAACCTATGTTTCATTACCGCAACAGATGATCATTAAATGTTAATTTAATTAATATAAAATTTGTAGTTTGCTTTTAAATGCGTGTACAGTATCTACACATTATGTTCTTTCAGGTTTGTCACATCATTTTGAAAATGTGTCAGGTTTCATTAAAATATATATAAAAAAAGGTTGTAAATTGTGGAAGGTGTTGCGGTAATGAGAGAAATTAAACAAAAAATTTTAATAATGCTAATTTAAAAATAAATATTATTTCAGATTTTTAAGTAACTGTGCATGACTGTTAATAATCCATTTTTAAAAATGTGAAAATGTATTTTATTTTCTAACAGTGTTGATGTTTTCAGACTGTTGCGGTAATTAGATTTTTTGGGACTTGTTTTGGAAATTATGCTCAAAAAGGTCTTAAATTGTAAGTAAATATTTTTAAATTAATGTTCACAAATTCTCCAGACTTTGTTTTTAATGTCTGATTTTTTTTTTGTTAATTCAAGCATTTTTTAATTTTCATGTTTGAAATTTTTAAAACCAAGCTTTCGTGAGAATCACCCAGGCAGTTGTGTTTTCTTCCCCGGAATGTAAGTAGTGGGAGGCTGGTCGAATAAAAGTATTCTGCTTTTTTGTAGTAATCCAAGCGTTTGAGCACTGTGCTGATTAGCTGAAGTTAAAATTAGGTGATAAAAGGAGATAAAATATAAATATAAAATATAAAAGCGATAGAGCAAAGTGCGGAGCAGTAGGCAAGAGCGTCCGAACAGTATACTAGAGCAGGAAGTAGAAGTGGAAGTAGAAGGAGTAGCGAACTAATTTTACCTCGTTGAACTAATCAAATCAAATTCAAATCAAAATTTATTTATAAAGCACATTAAAAAACACAGTGTACCAAAGTGCTGTACAATTTCAAAGGAATTAAATAAAACAAATAAAAATACAAAAAAAGGATGAATAAAATTAAGCAAGAAAAAGAGATGATAACATATATAAATGCATCTTATCCAAACCAATAGTTCTTACAAAGTAGCAAAGGCCTCATCAAACAAATACGTTTTAAGACGAGTTTTAAACATGTTTACAGAGATAGAAGAGCTGGTAAAACATTCCACAACTTTGGGGCAGCAACTGAGAAAGCGCAATCTCCTTTGCCTTTTAAGCGTGACCAAGGATTTTCAAAGAGCGGCTGGTCTTAGGATCTCAGAGATCTCTGTGAGCAATGAAAGTTTATACTACTGCACTACTGCAATAGCTTGGTGCTTAGCATGCTACAGTTTCAAAGGTAGCTTCCAACACACACCTTGCTGAAAAAAAATATGAAACCATTCTGAGTTGATTTGCTGGTCGTTAACAAAGATTGCAACTGTTGTTGCCAGCACTTTACCATAAAAATATGGTAGCATATACAAATAATATAATATATACTATACCAAGTTGTAAAGAGAAAACCACATGATTAATCAAAGTTCATCAAAAGAAAGAAGCTTTTCCACAAGCTGAGATAAGCACTAATATATAGAAGGTATTTTGCTGTAAAATTACATGAAATGTCTCATTAGATATTATTAGATCATTAGTTTTTCATTGTATAAAGCAGGGTTGTCAAACTCCTGAGGGACACTGTCCTGCAGAGTTCAGCTCCAATTAAACAATGGCCATCCAGGAGCTGAGTTAGGCACACATGGTTATAGAATAGGCAAATTATGATCACTTCTGGTCAGGCTAGTTCGTTGGCTAGTTTTAAAGGAGTTTAGGGCAATTCAGTTGGCACACCAGATAAACACCAGCTTGACCGGGCTGGGATGCCAGCTGGCCAGGTTGAGAGTTTTTAAAATATCTTAATTTTAAAATGTCTAATTAAGACCAGCAAACCATCTTAGGCTAGTATAAGCAGGGTTTTTATGCAGGTCTAAATAAGTATGTTTTAAATGGTCTATGCTGTATGTGTGTGCTGTAATCCTAATGTGTTCAATGAATGATTATTCGAATCCTTTGCTTTGTTTTAAGTGTGCTCACAGGGATTTGCAGGGCTCTATCGTACCACCCACACACAGATCTTTAAAAGACTGCCCCATATTACACTCCTGCTGACCCACTTAAGGTGTTTAACTGTGGGCCTCATTGCCAGTGCTGTTTGCAGCCATCTTGATAATCCATCTGGACCTCTGAATGAAAAGTCAGTTTACAACTTGATTTCAGGGGACTGATGTCCTGAAGTTGACTTACACCAAAGACATGTGAATGTCAAAACAAGATCCTGCTCCGTGATTAATGCCATCTTGAAGTATCCATCCCTGTGAGGCACACCTGTCTATACAGTAGCTAGCAAGCATATCTGTGCAAAGCACTTGGTAAAACCGAATATATTTAAATCAAAGGAAAATTGAACAGGCCATATCTTTTGGAGTGTTTCCTTTAAAGGGGACCTATTATGCAAAATTCACTTTTATATTGGTTTTGAAAATATTTATGTGTCTGCAGTGTGTGTACACAACCACCCTATTGTGGTAAAAATCCATCCACTCCTGAAACTATGGCTGTGTCCGAAATCACATAGCCAACTCTTGAATATGTAATTACTTCACGACCGCTAAGTATGTTCTATATAGTATGATTTTGTTAGTATGAATGTAATCTGGACATACTACGTTTGTTAATGTTGTCATTATCACGTGACCTACCAGCGTCAGTTACAACACTTCACTGCCATACATAAATCCTCTCCTGTGGCCTTATGGGATAGTAAAGTGTCCATCGTATGCACACTTCAGAATCTTGCTGGAAGAAGTAGGTCATCCGGGTACATTTAGCCTATTTTATGAGTACTGTGAATTCGGACACACTTCTTTTGTCACATACTGTTTTCACCTACTATATAGTAGGGAAGTTTGCGATTTCGGATGCAGTCAGTGTTTCAAAAAGAGCCATTCAGGAATGTGCTTTAATGTGACGTCACATTGGAACAGGTCCCACTTACGACTGGCAACGGTCGTAAGTTTATATTGTGTATAAAATATATATATTGTGTTAAAAAAATTCTGGGGGCCATTAAACTTTTGTGAAAATGCTGCCGCTGGCATCTTTTAGGATTAGATCTAATTTACAGATCTAATATACACAAGCTTTCTTTCCTCGCTGTTTACGTTCACAGACATAACTGACTGTGTTTGTGAACTTTGTTTTTTTGACATAACCTTGTGTGTATTTGACAGTTTAAGTGCAATAAGACATGAAAGAGTACATTATGTAAGATTTTTGGGTCAAAATATCCAAAAAACCACTAGAACAATGTTATATGATAGCCAGCAGCCATATCACCCTGTAGCCCAAGACTGGTTGCCCACTGAAGCTAAGCAGGGCTGAGCCTGGTTAGTACCTGGATGGGAGACCTTCTGAGAAAACGTCTCAGGTTACGAATGTAACCTCTGTTCCCTGAGAACAGGGAACGAGACAATACGTCATCGACGTTATGGGGAACGCCTCAGGCGTGACAGGTGTCTGAAATCACTATCAAATCACGTCAATCACATTGACCGGCGACAGCCCGTGAATCATTAGTGTGAATTATTAACGTGCGACCTGGAAGTATATAAGGGCGCCTTGCAAACATGACAAATCACCTTATCGTCTGAAGGGACTGTACGGCAGGCAAGCCCCGAGGCATGGCAGGGAAACGTATTGTCTCGTTCCCTGTTCTCAGGGAACAGAGGTTACATTCGTAACCTGAGACGTTCCCTTTCGAAGGGAACTCAACAATACGTCATCGACGTTATGGGGAACGAAATACCCACTCCGCCATGCTGAGGGGAGTGCATGCTCAAAGGCAGTGACAACTGTCAGAACCAGCAATTTCAAATGAAATGCTAGATCCACTCACCCTCAGGTCACACTGGGCTGTCAGTGACATCATTCCCTACGGTCATAGCCTAAGCTATAAGCCTCACAGGAAAACCTCCATAAACATAGTTAAATGAAAGACCTACCTGGGCCTGCTCAAAGGCCTAGAACCACAACTTCAATTAAAAGGGGTCCCTTCTAGGGAATGTGGCTAGGGAACCCGAAGGAACCCCAGCCAGTCACTATTCAGGGGAACGTACTCACCCCGAAGTGCCACCAGGACGGCCTGACCTGGCGTCAGAGCATAGACACTTAGTCTGGCCACTTCCTGTCTGTCCGAAGACAGAGCCTCTGGACACTTGCCTTAAGTAAGGCATCCAACCCGAGGGACTGCGAAGCTGGCAGTGAACCACTCGGCCCGGATCTCAGAGACGAGATATCCCGGAGAGTATGACTCAGCAAGTGCTTTCCAACCCTTACCAGCGAGGGGAGTTTCTCTACTCGATCCATGGATCTACCCAGTGCTTGTGTTTCAAACACTGAGGAGGCCTGTGAAGGCCTAAGGGCTGATCTAACTGGGAGGCCTCACGAGAGGCCTACAACCGTCTGACCAGACTCAGGAGTCCGCGTGCTCATAGTGACCCTCTGTGAGGGGAGCACATGGTTCGCCTGGTAGGAAAACCAGGCTGTAGGCAGGAAAGAGGTTCCGGGAGGGAACCAGTAGCAGAGAATGAACACTTTAGTCGAGCCAGGGCGCAAGCTCGCCTTCAGCAGCTGCCTGATAAGGCCAGCTGAAATGATAGCAAGAGGCCACTAGCTTCCTGAACCCAGCACCGCTAGGAAACCACTCACAGGGAGGCCTGGAGAGGTCTACAACCTGACAACCACAGTATGTGGGGACCCTCAGGGAGGCCTGGTGAGGCCTACTACCTGACCTTACTCACTCAGGGAGGCCTGCCTGATAACCACAACCTGTGGAAACTCACCGTCAGAGAGGCCTGGTGAGGCCTACTACCTGACCGTTCTCATTCAAGGAGGCCTGGAGGAGCCTACCACCTGATAATCACAGCATGTGGGAACTCACCCTCAGGGAGGCCTGGTGAGGCCTACTACCTGACAGCCATAATATCTGGGAGCATTTTCTGCTACCCGATAGAAAGTCAGGCTAGCTGTTCAGTTGTCTGTCCTTGGGCTTGTCTCCAGGGAGGCCTGGTGAGGCCTACTACCTGATAGCCAATGTAGGTGGGGATTCGCCTTCAGGGAGGCCGGGTGAGGCCTACTACCTGATAACCATCTTAAATGGGAAATCACCTTCAGGGAGGCCTGAGTGGCCTACTACCTGATAGCAACTGGTAGCTGAGTTCGGGTGACAGTTCCAAGGCAGCCTGTTAAGGCCAACCAGCTGGGGACTCGCCTATCAGGGAGGCCCGGTTGGGCCTACCAGCTAATAGCAAGTCAATTCCTACAAAGGAACACTGTTGGGAACCATACTACACCAACGTAACTATTGGGCCCACCCACAGGAGGCCTAGTACGGCTAGCTACCTGCAGCAGCTATAAAGTATGTCCCACAATGTTGGGACTCACCTCCAAGGAGGCCTGTCTAAGGCCTACTACCCACCGGTGAGTCAACTGCCCGAACCACCAAGGCCAAACAATTCTCTCGAGAAGTAGCCTATAGCGCCCTCTTTGGGGCTGCTCATACAAGGAGGCCTGCTGAGGCCTACTACCTAATGGTGCAGCCTTCGTTGGCAGATAAGCTGTTTACACAGCGCCTACAGCATCCTGGTGCCTAATCACATTGCCCATGGCAGTGTACTCAGCAAGAGAGCTTAGCACCCTAAAAAACAAGGGGAGTACAACATACGCCACTCTGCCTCAACGGAGGCCCCAGTTAGTCAGCGGCCTACCATCTATGCATGGGCATCAGCTCAGGGCAATGCTCTGGCTACAGGGGAGCGTACTTCGACCAAAGAAGAAGTGAAGGCTTACCTCATACTCGACCCGAGCCATAGTGGTGCGAGGTAGGATAAACAGAACTGGGAGTGAAGTACTCAGACCTACCCTGAATCACAGGGGAATACTCACACCTCACCCTGAGGTTACCAGGGGGCGGGCCTGCCAGCGGCTCTAGGGGTGACAGAAATGTATCTGTGCCCAACCTAGGGGAGTGGGGCTTGAATGAAAGCCACCCACCTACAACCCGGCGCTCGAGCAGTAGCTCAGCGAGGTAAGTAAAGCCCATACTGGCGGCCTAAATCCGTAGGCCAGTTCTGCACGGCAGGGTCGGGCAGGAGACTCAGTCTTCTTCGTGAAGCGAAAGACGGCCTAACCCTGCTCAAAGGGACTTATATACCACGGAGGCCTAACTGAGGCCTACCGTATCCTTATAAACCATCCTCTGCACCACGCTGCATTACTCTAGTCACCCCGGAATGCAGAGAAGGGGGCGGGCCTTGGCCTAACGACTCCCATGGGAGGAGGCTGATTATACAGGGATGCCAAAAACCTACATTCACAAAGTGAAGGGTCAGAGGAAGAAATGCTAATTTTAGCAGAACGCCTCTAATATCCCTGGCACAGCCTAAGCCAGCTACAGAGGCGGCCCTGGTGAGGGCCAACCTGTCAGCATAGATCTATCTGAGGGCTCAGAGGAGCCACAGCCTAATAAGGAATAAAATCTGTATTATTCGATACAAAAGGCTGCAGAATCGCTCAGCCTAATGAAACCCAAACAGAGCTCAAAGGGCAAAATACTCAGGAAAGTCAAACGGTCCCGTGGGCCGGACTTAAGATCTATCTGAAGCTCTAGCATCAGTCAACACTCTAAATAAAATTTTTTAAGAGAGAGACCAACTACTCTACCCTGAGGTGGCTAACAGCCCGAAGGCTAACATAGTTATCGTTCTGGCCACCTACCGGGGAACTTCAGGGCCCTGATAATCCAATAAAGTTCTCTTACCTTATTACGTTGACATGGCCCCATAACTCTATACAGGGAACGAGGTCTGTAAAGAGAAATATGTTATTTTTTAATCAAAAAAAATACTCTTTGAGAAGACCAGCAGCTCACCTGCGGCGTGCAAGGCGAAGATTCGCCAGACAGTTCTTTACGAACCTGGGAACCGCCACTTTACATGCCTGAAAGGAGCGTTTCCACCAACCAGGCCCAGGTGGGCCATCAGAACATAGTTCTCATCATAGGCCCATCCCCAGGCCTGATGTAATGAACGCCTGGGGGTCAGAAGAGAGAGGGCAGATTTCGTGACCCTCCGGGGAGGTTATCCACTACCGACGCTGTGAGCGTTTGTTCTGGATAACCTCCCTCAAATCTCTTCTGTTGCGGGAGTCACGCCTCCTCTGCGACCTGCTCCTTGAGGGAGGGGGCGCACGAAAGGCGACACTGGCTCGCTGGCCCTGCCTACGACCTCAGACCGTGAAGGGCCAGGCTCTCCCGCCTGCCTGGGTGCGGACGCGGATCTCAGCGGTATACATGTCCTAAATACTGCTGAGCGCGCCTTCGCCTCCCTGAACTTCCCCACCACCTCTTCTACAGAGGTGCCAAAGAGTTCGGAAGGCGAAACTGGCGAATCGAGGAGAAAGGTCTTTTCTTTCTCCCCGATGTCAGCTAGGTTTAACCACAGATGCCTCTCCGTGGCCACCATCGCCGCCATCGACCGACCG
Organism: Rhinichthys klamathensis goyatoka; assembly: GCF_029890125.1. Lineage (NCBI taxonomy): Eukaryota > Metazoa > Chordata > Actinopteri > Cypriniformes > Leuciscidae > Rhinichthys > Rhinichthys klamathensis. The sequence goes on along the minus strand of NW_026606572.1, from coordinate 3,129,145 downwards.
ATCGCGGCAGCGGTTTGCTTGGTAGCCCGGAGAGCCAGATCTGTGGTGCGGCGCAGCTCAGCCACCGCCTCAGGGGACATCCCTGCCCCCTGGTCGAGATCCCCCAGCAGGTCGGCCTGGTACGCCTGCAACACTGCCATGGTATGGAGTGCAGCACCGGCCTGACCTGCTGCCGTGTATGGTCTGCCATTCAAACGAGCCGATGTTTTCAGCGGCTTGGATGGCAGGGTTGGAGCTTTCAGTGTCGCTGCCCGCCCAGACACGAGATAGTTCGCAAACGTCTCGTCAATGGGCGGCATTGAGACGTACCCATGCTCTCTGATCCCCTCAACATCAGCGAAACTGGCCCGCTAATGTTGGTGAATACGGGCAGAGTATGGGTTCTTCCATGCCTTCTCGATCTCCATGTGTAGATCAGGAAGGAATGGAAGGCTCACCCGAGCTGGTGGTGTACGGCCGGGGAGAAACCGATCATCGAGCCTTCCGCGAGCGGTCCCTCCTCTAGCCCGCTGCCAAGGCAACCGCAACCTGCCAGCAGCGCGCTCCATAACCTCCACCAGCTCAGCATACACGGGGCAGGATGGCTGAAGAGGTTCAGGATCTTCCTGATCATAAACCTCCTCAACCATCTCCTGCGCGTCCTGAAGAGCCTCAGCTGCAGGCACAGTCGGTGAAAAATCTTCCTCATCGACCTGCAGCTCACCCTCGTCAGCCGTTGAATCATCTGAGAGGTTTACAGCCCTCTCAAGGCGATCAACGAGCTCCATCTGAGAACCCCATGATGTAAGTCGCCGCTCGGCCTCAGCACGAGCGGGACCTGCACCATGAGGAATAGATGTTGAGCCCCCTTCACTCGAGAAGAGGGCCAGACGAGAGCGGAGTGTTTTAAGAAAAAAACGCTCGCAATTCGCACAGAGGATTCCCTCGAGAACCTCCCGTGCGTGCTCTTCTCCCAGACAAAAAACGCACAGCTCGTGTGTGTCAGCCGGTGTCAGAAATCTCGGACACGGGTCGGCACACTTACGAAAACAATCTGCTTTTGCTGTGCGTTCATCTTACCTTTTGCTCGTAACTTGAGTAGCGTTTCATACAAAACAGTCCCTGAAGACCATGAGATGATTTGTCATGTTTGCAAGGCGCCCTTATATACTTCCAGGTCGCACGTTAATCATTCACGCTAATGATTCACGGGCTGTCGCCGGTCAATGTGATTGACGTGATTTGATAGTGATTTCAGACACCTGTCACGCCTGAGGCGTTCCCCATAACGTCGATGACGTATTGTTGAGTTCCCTTCGAAAGGGAACCAGGTTGCTGCTGGAAGAGGTGTTAGTGAGGCCAGCAGGGGGCGCTCACCCTGTGGTCTGTGTGGGTCCTAACGCCCCAGTATAGTAATGGGGACACTATACTGTCAAAGAGCACCGTCCTTCGGATGAGATGTTAAACCGAGGCCCTGACTCTCTGTGGTCACAAAAAATCCCAGGATGTCTTTCGAAAGAGTAGGGGTGTAACCCCGGCATCCTAGCCAAATTTGCCCAGTGGCCTCTGTCCATCATGGCCTCCTAATCATCCCCATATATATATACCAATTGGCTTCATCACTATGTCTCCTCTCCACCAGTAAGCTGGTGTGTGGTGGGCGTTCTGGCGCAATATGGCTGCCGTCGCATCATCCAGGTGGATGCTGCACATTGGTGGTGGTTGAGGAGATCCCCCCTTCTATGTAAAGCGCTTTGAGTGCCAAGAAAAGCGCTATATAAATGTAATGAATTATTATTATTATTATTATTATATTTTGTTGATTTGTGTACTTACATTATCCCAAATGTTTCTAAGAATGTTTTAATCCAGAGAAATAATCCGTTTTAACCAGGACACGGACCGTGTCTGTGGGTCGCCTATCAATGACATCATAACCGCGTTACCCTCGATTTCCGGTTTTATTTTGTGGAAACCATGGAAACACCAAAGACTCTTTAATATATGATGTGTTTTATTAGACAGGTGAGCAACTGTTTGGATACATTCATCGACAGAAAACTAATCATTGTTATACAGCTCAACAGTTAGTCTTTTTGTTTAAATCTCGTTTTCTTGATTTACAGCGAGTACCATATTTACCATGCCTAATCTCGATCTAGCTCACTGCAGTGCGCAACAAGTGTCTCATATTGTAGCCGCCGAGCGAACGCACAGAGTAGCATTATAACAACTTTCAACACCCTTAAATGTATCTAATATGATAAAACAGCGCTGTGTTACCCCACATACGCATGTGAGCGTGATTGCGATATGATAACCAAAACTAAACAGATATTTTGTTAGTTTTTGGCAGAGTATCCAAGGTACGAGCTGTAAAGACTCTGCCCTCTTCTGGATAGGGGGTTGGGGAGCAGCAGCTCATTTACATTTAAAGATACATGCACGAATACATCATGTTTTTGATTCAGCTCAAAAATGGTTATGGTATACTAAATTATCTGTGGGGTATTTTGAGCTGAAACTTTACAGACACATTCTGGGGACACCTGATGCTGTCCATCCATTACATCTTGTAAAAAGGGGGCATAATAGGTCCTCTTTAAATAAGTATTTTTCATTCAGGACCCATAATGAAAACAGTTTCGCGATGTGATTTGGTCAAATATATTTGGATGAAAGCTGAATAATCCTTTCTTCTCTTTTAAAAGGAAAAACTCACTAGTGGCGTCTTAAGTCTTGGAAATATTGGGCTGAATGAGACTGTCTTGAAATCCTGTCTTCTCTCTTTCAGGGCAGGTTTCATCTTCTGCTGAATCTAAGAGATCCGTTTCAAAGCAAAGCTATGGAAATGCTAATGCTGTGAAAACGAATCGGTTACCTAACGTAACCTCGGTTCTCTCTAGATGAGGGAACGAGTATTGCGTAAGCTAGCTTACGCTACGGGAAAGATTCATCTTTTCTGAGAAATTGAAGCCAAAAATTATCCTATAATTTTGTATCTATTCACAACGCAGTTCAGCTGCAGCAGAGCATGAGCAGGCTAGCTAGCAGCTCATTGGCTCGCTCACAGGGAACTGCTTAAGCCTATGAGGAGACACGAATGAACTCTCGGCCAATGAGAGTCTGACCTGCTCTCATTGCGTCAGAGCCCGCCGAAACGGGCGTGGCCAGAGAGTATAAATTCGCCTCTCAGGCTGTAAATTCTGGTTTTCATAGAATGAAGCGAGAACGCTAGTAGCACAAGCACGGCCAGGAACGCAATACTCGTTCCCTCATCTAGAGAGAACCGAGGTTACGTTAGGTAACCGATTCGTTCTCTTACGAGAGGTTCTCTCGTATTGCGTAAGCTAGCTTACGCTACGGGAACACCTGGTCAACGCCGTGCGTGCTAAGCATCCACTATGAGTCCCAGGGGGGACCCCGGGGAACCCTTATGAGTGGGAATAAAATATGTACATGTGACAAAGGCCAGCGGAGCGGGCCGGGGATTTGTGAAGTACATAAGCACATAATAAGGAGGGACAGAACGAGACCGGTCTGCGTGAATAACTCCCTATAGTGCAGCTCAACCAGAAGAGCTGTAACATACTAGACTGCTAGTAGTTTAGCCTGCAAGGCGGGAACTTCCAGATAGTAAAATCTGATAAAGGTGGAGGGGGAAGCCCATCCCGCTGCCACACAAATATCATGAATGGAAATTCCGCTGGACCAAGCCCACGATGAGGCCATGCCTCTAGTGGAAAGGGCCCTGATGCCCAGAGGGCATGGCAGGTCTTTTGACGCGTATGCGGCTGCAATGGCATCAACTATCCATCTGGACAGAGTCTGTTTCGAGGCGGCCAACCCCTTGGTGCGCCCACCGAACGAAACAAAAAGCTGCTCAGCTCGTCTGACCGGAGCAGTGCGAGTAAAGTATAATCTCAGGGCCCTGACCGGACACAGGAGATTAGAGTCAGATTCGCTATCGGATGCAGGCAGAGCCGATAGAGAAATAACTTGTGCCCTGAATGGGGTACCAATCGCTTTTGGGACATAACCATGTCTAGGTTTGAGAACGACTAAGGAGTCATTGGGCCCAAACTCCAGACAGGAAGCGCTGCTGGACAGCGCGTGAAGGTCCCCCACACGCTTCACTGACACGAGCGCGAGCAGGAAGATAGTCTTGAGCGAAAGGTATTTGAGCTCCACGGTGTTTAACGGTTCGAATGGGGGGGCTTTCATAGCTTCGAGAACTATGGAAAGGTCCCAAATCGGCACCGACGGGGGGCGTGAGGGGTTCATCCTTCTAGCTCCCCTGAGGAAGCGGATGACTAAGCCATCTTTGCCCAGTGACTGGTCACGCCGGGGTTCAGCGAACGCCGCGACGGCTGCCACATACACCTTGAGAGTGGAAGGGGACCTGCCCTTATCCAGCATCTCTTGGAGAAAAACTAGCAAGGAAGGAACCTCGCATGACCGTGGGTCCAAGTTTCTGTTGGTGCACCACTTAGAGAACACAGACCATTTAGACGCATAGAGCCTTCTAGTAGAAGCCGCTCTAGCCTGCATGATCGTGTTTAACACTCCTTCTGGCAAAGCAACGGGTAGTCGTTGATCACCCACGCATGAAGCGCCCAGCGCTCTGGGTGGGGATGCCAGATCGTGCCGCGAGCTTGGGAGAGGAGATCTGTTCTGACTGGAATGGGCCACGGGGCTGTCTGTGACAGCTGAGTGAGCTCCTGAAACCAAGTCTGACCTTCCCAACGCGGGGCTATGAGGAGCACCGAGTGGCGTGTTTCCCTGATTCTCTGAAGCACCTGTGGTAGCAGAGACACCGGAGGGAATGCATAAAGCGGGCGGCTGGGCCAGGTCTGGGCTAGCGCGTCCTCGCATTTTGAGAAAAATATTGGGCAGTGGGTGTTTTCTTCTGAGGCGAAGAGGTCCACCTCTGCTCTGCCGAATATTCGCCACAGCTTTTGGACTGTAAGAGTGTGCAGGGACCATTCGCCAGGGGGAATGGGGTTCCTGGACAGACTGTCTGGACCGTCGTTCAGATGGCCCGGCACGTGCGTCGCTCTGAGCGAGAGCAGGGTGACACTGGGACCAAACTAGGATGCGTTCTGTCAGCCGGAAGATAATTCTGGATCTGACGCCGCCCTGACGGTTTTAGATAGGAGACCACAGCCATATTGTCCGAACGGATCAGCACATGGTGACCGTGAATGCGCGGCAGAAAGCGCGTGAGCGCGTTCTCGACCGCCAGCATCTCCAAACAGTTTATGTGGAGGAGACTCTCCTGAGCTGACCAGGGGCCGAAGGCCGGTGAGCCCTCGCAGACCGCACCCCAACCCATGTTGGATGCGTCTGTCGAAAATGACTTTTCGGCGAGAAAAGGTCCCCAAGGAAACGCCCCGCTGAAACCATTCTGTCATGGTCCATGGCTGCAGAGCTGTGATACAGGTCTGCGTTACCTTTATCAGCTGGCGGCCCGTGGTCCACGCGCGGTGAGACACACGGCTCTTCAACCAGAACTGAAGCGGGCGCATGCGCAGTAACCCCAGCTGGAGCACTGCGAAAGCGGAGGCCATGTAACCCAGCGCCTTCTGAAAAGTTTTCAGAGGTGTGAGTCTGTTCATCTGAAAAGATGCGGCGAGACGCTGCACACGGCGCGCGCGCTGTGTAGACAGACGAGCCGTCATTGAGACCGAGTCTAGCTCTATACCCAAGAAGGAGATAGTCTGACTGGGTTGAAGTGCGCTCTTTGTCCAGTTGACAGAGAGGCCCAAACTTTTCAGATGGTCGAGGAGAACTGTATGATGAGACAGTAGCTCCCTCTGTGATTGTGCCAAAATCAGCCAGTCGTCCAAATAGTTCAGTATTCGCAGCCCCTGACTCCGCAGGGGGGCGAGCGCCGCATCCATGCACCTCGTAAACGTGCGGGGTGCTAGGGATAGGCCGAACGGGAGGACGGTGTATTGATAAACCTGGCCTTCGAAGGCGAAACGTACGAATGGCCTGTGAAGGGGATTTATCTGAATCTGAAAGTAGGCATCTTTCAGATCTAGTGAAATGAACCAGTCCCCCTGGCGCACATGCGCGAGGAGTTTTCTGATAGTGAGCATTTTGAACGGTCTCTTCATGAGAACTTTGTTCAGAAATCTGAGTTCTAAGATTGGTCTGAGGCCGCCGTCTTTCTTTGGAACCAGAAAATAACGGCCGTAAAACCCCGACTCGCTCATAGATAGAGGAACTCTCTCTATAGCCCTTTTGCACAATAGTTTTGCTATCTCTGAACGGAGCAGAGTCACTGCTTCTGGGTTCACAATAGTTTCTAGCCGCGCTTGGAAACCTGGAGGGCGGCGGTGGAACTGTAAGCGATAGCCTAGCCTTATTGTGTTTAGCACCCACTGGGAAATTCCCGGAATAGCTTCCCATGCTTGAAGCGTAACGCTAAGGGGTGAATGGCTACATGGTCCCCGTTGCTGCACACAGCGGGCCGCGCGGGCGCGCTCATAGTGTTTATGACAGCGGGACTTACACTCAGAGAGGAGTTTAAGGGCCGTGTAACAGAGTGAGCAGAGGTGGGACGCGCACACAGGCTCGTGGGCGCGCTTATGCACTCTGAAACTCGAGCGGGTTGGAACCGCTTTATGAGAGTGGGCTCTGTGAGACACACGGGAACTGAAAAGCTTTTGTGTATGAGTGAACACAGTGTTGTGGGCACATTTTCTACACGTGAGGCTTTTATGCTCTTTTTGAGATATCTCTGGATCGCCGTGAAAACGGTGTTTGTGCACATGCAGTGCTTTGTGTATGAGTGAACACAGTGTTGTGGGCACATTATCTACACAATAGGTTTTTATGCTCTTTTTGAGATATCTCTGGGTCGCCGTGAAAACGGTGTTTGTGCACATGCAGTGTTTTGTGTATGAGTGAACACAGTGTTGTGGGCACATTTTCTACACAAGAGGCTTTTATGCACTTTTTTTTTTTTTTTTTTTTGGATTTCTCTGGGACGCGGTGAAAACGGCATTTGTGCACATGCAAGCGGGAAAAGAGACCGGCTTGTTGATGGCGGTGTACACTGCTGCAGTAGCCGTGTGTACGGGGACTGACAGAGGGCGAAACCTTGATGGCGGTTCAGCCATGGTGAGAAATAGCCGTCCTTTTCTCAGCTGAGGCTGGTCACGTGAGCGGCCTGCAGCGGGATATATATATAGCCTGAAATCGGCTGCACTTGTGACGCGCGTCGCGTGCAAGTGCGTGTTAGAAACGTGAGCGCTGCAAGCGGGCACGAGACTATTTTTAGCCTGCAGAGGCTGGACTTGTGACGGCATAAAAATTATCTGCGAGAGCCGGAATCGAACGCGGGTCTCTGGCGCGAAAAGCTTTGTGATACAACACTGAGCCACAGGGGTAATGACACAAGCACAGTAGCGCGAGCAGATAAGAGGGCGTGATAGCAGTAACAGGTTCGGCCTCAGCGGAACTAACACACTATAACCCATTTGTCCAGCTTTATGCTCGGAAATTTACGAAAGAACGTTTCTCATGAGCGCGGGAGAGCGCGGCCGCTTTCTGTCACGTAAGAGAGCTGGGCGCGAGCTCAGAGCTGCATAAAGATTATCTGCGAGAGCCGGAATCGAACAAGGATCTCTGGCGCGAAAAGCTTTGTGTTCCACCACTGAGCCAGGGGTAAAGACACAAACATAACAGCGCGAGCAGATAAGAGGGCGTGATAGCAGAAACAGGTTCGGCCTCAGCGGAACTGATACACTATAAACCCTTTATGTAGCGGCGTTATATGCAGGCGGGAGAGCGCGGCCGCTTTCTGTAACGTAAGAAAGCTAGCCGAGAGCTCAGAGCTGCATAAAAAATTATCTGCGAGAGCCGGAATCGAACACGGGTCTCTGGCGCGAAAAGCTTTGTGTTCCACCACTGAGCTAGGGGGAAGACACAGGCTTAATAGCGCGAGCAGATAAGAGGGTGTGATAGCAGCGACTAGTTCGGCCTCGACGGAACTAACGCACTATAAACCCACTTGCCGGTGTATGCATGGGGCCGGGCTAGCTCTCTTGTAAAGTAAAGAAAGCTAGCCGCGGTTGGCACAGCTGTAAGCGGCTCGTCCCCCATTCAGCGCTCGTAGGCGGTGAGAGGGGGAGGCGGCGTAACGCTTCGAGTCGAGCCCGCAGGGTCAACAACAGAAGCCCAATCGCAGAGGAAACATCCGCCGTTGGCGAGAGAAAACTGCGTGTCCCAGTCCCAGGCAGAGAGCGCAGAAGAAGGCGGGCTCTGGCGCTGAGAGGGACGCGGCATGAGCCGCAGGTGTGCGAGGCATCTTAAAAAAGACGCTCGCTGCTCTTTTAGATACACACACACAATACAAGAAGCTTTTTTGGTAAAGGATATGAATCCGTCGGATGGCGCTAGCTTGCAGGACGGCTGAAGGTGGCGAAGACGGCCGGCTTCCTCAGACTCCCAGATGCTCGCTAGAAGGTGCCTTTTCCACGACGGCGGCTTCTCTCAGGATCAGCAGATGCGTGTAGCCTCGCTGAAGATATGAAAAATCAGAATTTACAGCCTGAGAGGCGAATTTATACTCTCTGGCCACGCCCGTTTCGGCGGGCTCTGACGCAATGAGAGCAGGTCAGACTCTCATTGGCCGAGAGTTCATTCGTGTCTCCTCATAGGCTTAAGCAGTTCCCTGTGAGCGAGCCAATGAGCTGCTAGCTAGCCTGCTCATGCTCTGCTGCAGCTGAACTGCGTTGTGAATAGATACAAAATTATAGGATAATTTTTGGCTTCAATTTCTCAGAAAAGATGAATCTTTCCCGTAGCGTAAGCTAGCTTACGCAATACGAGAGAACCTCTCGTAAGAGAACCACAGGAGACGAATCCTTAAAATCACTCCAATAATACCATCAGCCGAATCTAAGACAAATAGAAATATAAAACTAAGACTTATGGAAAGTCAACATGTGATTCAACTTAAATGCCACAACTCAGTTTGCTCAGATCCAAATGAAATCCTAACAAACGTTTCATCGACTTGATTTAAGCGTTACACTCTCTCCAAGAGTTGTCAAATGCACTTGAAATGATGCAACAGTGTATTGTTTATTATTTTTATAAGTTTTCAGAGAGCAGGTTGTGAATTTGAGCACCTTTGCTCCTGAAGCTGCATATCCTGTGGATGTGTCTTTGCAGGAGCTTTCATCATCACTGTTGTGGAAAATAAATGTTCGTTTTATTGAAATGTTTAAGGCTGATTGTTTTACATCTCTATAGTATATGGGTTGAAGACAAATGTGCCATTGCATCAACACTGATTTACATGATGGTGAAGATACATGCTATACATGCTTTTATTTAATTGTTTTTATTATTATTATTAATAAATACACTAAATTAATGTTACAGCCCATTATTACAACTGCTCCCTTGATTTACTCATCAGGGAAGAGAATTTATCCATTTTAGTGATCAAACTAAGTGCATGTCGCAAGCTTTCTAGGAAATGTTTAGCTTTCTCCTCAAGAGTATTTTCATTCAGAGAGAGCGAGTAAAGTGGAGAGATGGAGTTCTGATGAGAGCAGAGAGAGGTTTGTCATCAAGTTTTCTAAGACAATTCAGATATCAAATAGTCTTTTCAATGACACTTCAAAACAATCGAGCAGTGGAGCCCATCTGTCTTGTGTTTCACTCCTGCTCTGCTGTGCTCTGCACGCCCTGCAGTGGGAAATGAAAGCCCATGGTGCTGTGATATCATCCCACAAACACTCGCAAAAATACATAAAGTGTGTGTATGGAATTGTGAAGTTTCTTGACGAAACTATAAAACTGCAGGTAATGAGAAAGACACTTCAGAACTTTGACACACTGACATGCAGAGGTCAAGTTAAGTCATCTTCATTTATATAGCTTTTAACAATGTAGATTGTTAAATCTAATATGTAGATATTTAAAAATTTATACGATTTGTTTAATAGGGAGCCAATGCAGTGTTGACAGAACCGGGCTAATACTTCCTGGTTCTGGTAAGAACTCGAGCTGCGTTTTGGACCAGCTGTAATTTGTTTATTAAGCGTGCAGAGCAACCACCCAGTAAAGCATTACAATAATCTAGCCTTGATGTCATGAACACATTAACTAATTGTTCCGCATTCGTCAATGAGAGCATATGACGTAATTTAGATTTTTAAGATGGAAAAATGCGGTTTTACAGATACTATTCACGTGACTTTCAAATGAAAGATTGGTATCAAAGAGCACACCCAGGTTCCTAACCGACGACGAAGACTTGACATAGCAGCCATCAAATGTTAGATCGTATTCTAGGTTATTACGTGAGGACGTTTTTTGTCCAATAATTACAATCTCTGTTTTTTCAGAATTAAGTAGTAGGAAATTACTAGTCATCCAATTTTTTATATCAGCTATGCATTCCGTTAATTTTGTGAATTGGTTAGTTTCGTCATGGCGTGAAGAAATATAGAACTGAGTATCATCAGTATAACAGTGAAAACTAATGCCATGCTTCCTAATGATATCTCCTAAGGGTAGCATGTACAGAGTGAACAGCAACGGTCCTAGTACTGAGCCTTGTGGTACACCATACTAAACTTGTGATCGATAAGACATCTCTACAAACTGCTACAAACTGCTAATGGTCAGATAAGTATGATTTAAACCATGCTAATGCAATTCCACTAATGCCAACATAATTTTTGAGTCTATTTAAAAGAATGTTGTGGTCAATAGTATCAAATGCAGCACTAAGATCGAGTAACACCAATAGCGAGATACAACCACGATCGGATGATAAGAGCAAATCATTTGTGACTCTGATGAGAGATGTCTCAGTACTATGGTACGGTCTAAATCCTGACTGAAAATCCTCGCAGATATCATTTCTTTCTAAAAAGGAACATAATTGCGAAGATGCTGCCTTTTCTAGTATCTTTGACAGAAAAGGTAGATTCGAGATCGGCCTGTAATTGACCAATTCTGTACGATCAAGTTGCGTTTTTTTAACAAGTGGTTTAATCATAGCCAGCTTAAAAGTTTTTGGTACGTATCCTAGTGACAAATATGAATTAATGATATTGAGAAGAGGATCTATGACCTCTTGAAGCATCTCTTTCAATAGCTTAGTCGGTATAGGGTCTAACATACATGTTGTCGATTTAGATTATTTAATGAGTTTAGAAAATTCTTCCTCTTCTATAGCAATGAATGAATCGAATTTTTCCTTAGGGAGACTAAAATGAACTCCCTGATGCGATGCTATAGTAGACGGTTGCATAGTTATAATTTTCTCCCTGATATTATCAATCTTATAAGTGAAGAAGGTCATAAAGTCATTACTGTTGTGCTGCTTGGAAACTTCTGGGCTTGAAGCTTTATTTTTCGTTAGTTTAGCAACTGTTTCAAATAAATACCTAGGGTTCCCTTTCGAGGGAACTCGCGCTGCGTCGAGAATCGACACTTTGGGGAACGCCTTCAACGTGACGCGTCTGAAGCCTGTATGGATCTAGTCCAATCTTGATTGGTGTTGCGTGATGACGTCACCCGTGACTAGGGCTGGGCGATATGGCTGAAAACTGTATCACGATATCAGTGTTTCATATCGGTCGATATCGATAATTATTGATTTTTTTATGACCCATTTAAAATAAGGACCAGGAGAAAAAATATATTACATTTAAACATTTTTATTTTAAACTTAACCTTCCTCTGATTACAATCCCAAGACAGAAATGTCAACACAACCATGGAAAACTCAAATAATTAAAATGTAAACATAAGTCTAAATTCACAATCAGACCTGCAAACTCCTCAGAGTAAAAAAGGTGACAGTGGCGCGGCGGGACGTGGGTGGTTTTTTTAGACATCACGGTTCGGTACGATTTCGGTACAATGGCGTGAAAAGCAAAACAGAAATATAGAAGGCATTTTTATAAATGTCTTAAGCCTTGTATTTTTTAAATAAGTTTTATTAATAAAGGCATAGAACCAGTTTATTTATAGTGCACTGATAATAGTTTTATATAATTGGTTTATTAATTAAACTAATAAAAAGATAGATATGAGATATGTTTGGTAATTGTACCTGAATGAATTTAAAATTAATTTGCAATATTTCAGATCAATATATTTGTTTTCCTTAATTTTAATTAACCCTAACTTTATTCTCATCAGAATTATAAATAATTGATTTCCATATAAAATAATACTACCAACAAATTTAATTTTCTTTTTTAATCAATGTGTAACTTAAAAATAACAGATTAGTGCTCTGTTTTGAGGGCAAGAAATGAAAACCAATGCGATATGATGAATGTCCAAAAGATGGAACACAGACTGTTTTACAAAGGGGTTGGATAAATATGTTTTGCTTTTAAAACGGTGTGTACAGTTGTAGGCTACAGTTTGACAAGAAATACAGTGTGACAAAAGGACAATGTTGTGTTTTATTGCGAGTATAGGCCTACACAAATATTGTAAACACTTTGCAGACTGACTGATGTCCTGTATTAACAAAATGACGGAGTATGTTTTTATGTCTCCACTGTTCGATCGCGCCCGCGTGTCTCTCTCTCTCGCGCGCGCCGAGTCGGACACACACACACACACACACACACACACACACACACACTCCAGCATTGCAATCTTGACATCGCAGCCTGTTCATTATGCTGTGTTCACATCAAACACGAATAGAGCGAATTATCCAATAATATTTCGCAAGTCTAGCCTGCATGGCATGCAGATGAAGGGCACTCATTTTCTGCTTATCAATCGCCGGTTACTGATGAGGAACCCGGCAGCAGCACGAGACAACGATGGCGTAACCAAACTTTTTTCTTTTTTTTTGATTTTGCAACCAAACTGACACGTTGCCTGAGCTTGTCACTCCCTACGTTGCTAGGTTACCAGAGAGCGAGTGCCTTTGTTAATGCAAACTTGCTTCGCAACCTGTGGTTTCTTCCGACGAAGAAAAAAAAAATTATCGAACGTTTTATCGAACACATTTTTTATTGATATCGATCACGTGTCTATCGCGATACATATCGTTATCGTTTTATCGCCCAGCCCTACCCGTGACGTCGCATGTGACGGTGAAGCGGAAGCTATAAAAGGACACCGGAACTTAACACCGTCAGCTTTCTGTTCTTCAGCAAGCGTTCTATGTGACTGTGTGTCTTATTTGGTGTTGTTTGTACGTTACCTATATATTATATTATGGCAGAGAAGCAGTTCAGACAGTGTGCGTCCCCTTGTCCGCGCTTTTTGAGTGAGGGTGACACACACTCGCTCTGTGTTGTTTGTCTGGGAATGGAGCATGCACAGGCAGCGATCGAGGGCGCTGTCTGTGCAAATTGTGATCTCATGCCTATGAGAACGCTCTGTTCCCGCCTGTGCCTGTTCGATAAAACAGGCCAGACACGCGCTCCACAGGGATCAGGTCCCGCGTCTGTCGAGGCAGCGTGGCGCCTGCATTCTTGGGGATCGCAAAGGGATCTGGTTGGGGATGTTGAGACGGCTTCGGCCCTTTCCCAACATTCATCAACCAGTTCCCACGGTCCCGCTCACGGTTCGGGAGCCCGCCCTGCGGCTTCTTCCGCCCGTGAAGAGGACCAGATGCTCGAACTATCTGCCTCTGAGGAGGCGGATATTTTGAGCATCGATGCAGGGGAATGTGAAGATCTGCCACTCCATTCTCCTGCATCTGAGGAACTGCTGGAGGTTGTGACCAGGGCTGTGGCTAAATTAAATATCAGTTGGCCACCAGAGAAGCAGGAAGAGACAGTAAAAAGTAAACTCGATGAGCGCTTCCTGCAAGCCCGGTCACAGCCTTCGCGCCGGAGCCTCCCATTTTTCCACGATCTCCACACCGAGGTGTGGAAATCGTGGGAAAAGCCCTTCTCTTCTCGACTTTCCAGCCCCAATGTACACATATATTCATCCATAATGGGGTCGAGAGAGATGGGCTATGGGACGACGCCACGGGTTGAAGAGACGTTTGCATCTCATCTCTCGCCCGAGGCTGCATCGTCCCTGAGGGCTCCGGCGCTTCTCTCCAAGCCCTGCCGTACAACATTGGCCTTGGTTGGGAAAGCGTATATGGCGGCAGGTCGGGCTGGTGCATGCCTGCACACAATGGGGCTTCTGCAGGCATACCAGGCCGACCTGTTAAAAGAGGTGGACGACAGCGGGGAGGTCGCCCTCGACGATATTCAGGAGATGCGTCGAGCGGTTGACTTGTCTCTCCGTGCTACCAAGGAGACGGCCCGTGCAATCGGCCGTTCTATGGCAGCTTTGGTAGCAACGGAGAGACATTTGTGGCTGAACTTGTCGAGTGTCGGGGACAAGAACAGGGCCTTCCTCCTCGACGCCCCGATTTCGTCTTCTGGCCTCTTCGGCGACGCAGTCACCACTGTCGTCGAGAGGTTTCAGGAGACGAAACGACAGTCAGCCGCCTTAAAACAGCTCATCCCCCGCCGTCGTCCCAAGTCTCGTGGGTCTGCTGCCAGGGGGCAGTCCCACGAGGCTGTTGCCAGCTCCTCACACCTGCAACAGCAGAGAGAGAGTGTTGCTTCTCGTGCTCCCCCGAAAAAGGCCTGGAGCCAGAGGCAACACTCTCAGCCGAAGTCTTCCCAGCCCAGGGCAGATCTGAGGACTGTCATCCAGGCAAGGAAGGCTTCGACAAAGAGGTCCTGACGTGTTGCGCAGGCCTCTGAGGGCGTCCCCCCGCCCCCCCGCGCGATCGAGTATCAACAACTCGCTCCTTCGTGGAGCCCTCAGGAAATCTATGTTTGCTTCCCGCCGCCAAAGGCGCCTCGGGACGCATCGGTATCCAGCGAACGCATATCACAGTGTCCGCCCATAAATTTGGCGGCTCTGTCGAGTTCGCTTCCTGTCACGAGGCCTGCACAAAAATTATTTCGGTTAAGACCTGCCAGTCAACTGCTTCAGGTCACCGAGGTCTTAAATATAACACCAGAGGTCAGTCTCGAGAGACTGATCCCCCTAGTAGATTATTTAGACACCTGGAAGGGTCTTCAAAATATATCTCAGTGGGTCCTGCATATAATAGAAAAGGGGTACAGAATCCAATTTGAGCATCGCCCACCGAAATTTAGTGGGGTCGTGCACACACTGGTCAGCTCCGAGCAGGGTCAGGTCATGGAACAGGAAGTCCAGTCCCTCTTAGTGAAGGAGGCCATAGAGTATGTTTCTCCTCAAGAGCGAGAAACCGGGTTCTACAGCCGGTACTTCATAGTTCCCAAGAAGGATGGAGGTTTACGTCCCATATTAGATCTCAGGGTATTGAACCGGTCTCTGAGGAGATACAGGTTCAAAATGTTGACCATACCTATTATCGTGAGTCAGATCAGATCCGAGGGCTGGTTTGTCACGATAGATCTAAAGAATACTTACTTCCATATTTAAATCCTTCCTCAACACAGGACGTTTCTAAGGTTTGCTTTCGGGGGAAAGGCTTACCAATACAGAGTTCCTCCATGCGGCCTAGCACTGTCACCTCGCACCTTCACGAAATGTATGGATGCTGCTCTTGCTCCTCTCAGACTTCAAGGCATTCGGATCCTCAATTACATCGACGACTGGCTGATTCTGGCAGAGTCGGAGGTGATGGCAGTTCAACATCGAGATGTTGTTCTGCACCATCTAAGGTGCTTGGGACTAAGACTCAATGTCAAGAAGAGTTTATTAACTCCTCTGCAGATAACTATTTTCCTGGGGGTAGTTTGGGACTCAGTTACGATGCGGGCACAGTTGTCTCCTGCTCGTATAAATACCATCTTGACCACAGTAACGAGTTTCAACGTAATTCCTTTTGGCCTGCCGCACATGAGGGCCTTACAGTGGTGGCTCAGGACCAAAGGGTTTTCCCAAAGGGGGAACCCTTTTCGCACTATCAAGGTAACGCGCAGATGCCTTCGTTCCTTGATAAAGTGGAAGAAACCTTGGTTCCTGTCCCCGCTACACCAGAGGTCTCTGGGAGGACCCTCATCTCTCTTGGCACATCAACTGCCTAGAGATGTTGGCTGTGATTCTGGCTCTCAGACATTTCCTTCCGGACCTCAGAGGCCATCATGTTCTTGTACGCACAGACAATACGTCAATGGTCTCTTATATAAATCGACAGGGGGGCCTGAGATCGCGCCCTCTATGCAGACTGGCGCACCAGGTCCTCCTGTGGTCCCAGGGCAAACTTCTCTCAGTCAGAGCGATGTTTATCCCTGGAAACAACAATGTGGGAGCAGACATCCTGTCGAGGCAGGGGCTGAGGCCCGGGGATTGGAGACTCCACCCAGAGTCGGTGGAGCTTATATGGAAGGAGTTTGGACAGGCCGAAGTGGATCTATTTGCCACCCACGAGAACACTCACTGTCCACTCTGGTTCTCCCTATCACATCCAGCTACCCTGGGACTGGATGCCATGGTGCAGACGTGGCCGAGGCTACGTCTGTACACTTTTCCCCCGATCGCTCTGCTCCCAGGGGTTCTAGAGAGGGTCCGGCGGTACAGGATCAGCTTACTCCTAGTAGCCCCATACTGGCCGGCCCGAGTATGGTTTTCGGACATCATGGTTCTTCTAGCAGGCCCTCCTTGGCAAATCCCGATCAGGAGGGACCTTCTTTCTCAAGCCGAGGGCACAATATTTCACCCTCAGCCGGAGTTGTGGAAACTGTGGGTCTGGCCCCTGAGGGGGACCAACTTGTAAATGCTGGTCTCTCAACTGAGGTTGTTGAGACCATTTTAAACTCTAGAGCCCCCTCCTCCTCCAGAGTCGCTTCTCTGACGGGCTCTCCCCGTCCATGCTTAAGGTCTATGTGGCGGCCATAGCTGCCTTCCACACGCCTCTAGGGGTGGGCACCTTGGGGAGACACCCACTAATTGTACGTTTCCTTCGTGGAGCTAGGAGGATGAGGCCTGTCATCCAGTCGAGAGTTCCCGCTTGGGACCTGCTGGCACCCTTCGAGCCCTTGGATGAGGTGTCTGAGAAATTCATGTCCTTTAAAGTAGCCTTCCTGCTCGCAATTACGTCCCTCAAAAGAGTTGGGGACCTGCAGGCTTTATCGGTTGCTCCCTCTTGCCTCGAGTTCGCTCCTAGCAGAGTAAAGGCCATTCTCCACCCTAGACTTGGCTATGTGCCTAAGGTGCCGTCAAATGTGGCACGGTCTATAATTCTTCAGGCGTTTCATCCTCCACCGCATGTGTCGGATGAGCAAGCTAAGCAACATTTATTGTGCCCGGTCCGAGCCCTGGAGGTCTATGCTCAGAGGACCTCGGGCTGGAGGAAGTTTTGGGTCAATTAAGAAGGGCTCCCCTGTTTCTAAGCAGACTATCAGAAGATGGATAGTAGAGGCTATATCTTCAGCTTACGAGGCGCGCAGTTTGCCTTCACCTCTTCTGATTAAAGCCCACTCGACTAGAGGAGTGGCTTCTTCTAAGGCTCTGCTGTCAGGAGTTTCTCTTCAAGAGGTATGTGATGCCGCAGGCTGCGCCTCCCCTCACACCTTTATAAGACATTACAGTTTGGATCTGCCCTCTACACCGGGGTCACAAGTTCTCTCGTCTTGAGTATGCCAGATTGCTTCATACCAGGGCGTATTCTCTCAGTGTGGCGCAGTGGGCATTTCGTTCCCCAAAGTGTCGATTCTCGACGCAGCGCGAGTTCCCTCGAAAGGGAACGTCTCGGGTTACGACTGTAACCCTGAGAAGGGAACGAGACGCTGCGTCCCTCGGCCACACTTTCGCGCTCCTGAGAACGACTTGCTTCGACCAATTGAAAGCTGACGCTGTTATGTTCCGGTGTCCTTTTATAGCTTCCGCTTCACCGTCACATGCGACGTCACGGGTGACGTCATCACGCAACACCAATCAAAATTGGACTAGTTCCATACAGGCTTCAGACGCGTCACGCTGAAGGCGTTCCCCAAAGTGTCGATTCTCGACGCAGCGCGAGTTCCCTCGAAAGGGAACCCTAGGTATTTATTTGAAACAGTTGCTAAACTAACGAAAAATAAAGCTTCAAGCCCAGAAGTTTCCAAGCAGCACAACAGTAATGACTTTTTCCCGCGACTACAGCGCCGTCTTTCCGTCACCCAATTGCCCTGCTCCGCGGGCTCTACTTCAGCCGGAACCGAACAGTGTACAGTGTTCACTAAGTTAGGTGCATCCAAAGCAGTCTCTAAAGCCCTTGCACTCTTACTACCCTCAATTAAAGTTTGGATGCATGTATCTAGTTCTGAAATCTTTTCCGTCAGCCTGACTATCTCCCTGCATTTATCACATGTAAATTGTGTGCTGACAGAAAGGGCTATGCTATACATTTTACAAGTGCAAGTCACAATAAGAGGAGAAGATGACATGACTCACTGTGTTTGTTGACTGATTTTACTTACCACAGCTTTGATGGATTTTTAAAAGGCGCGAGCGTGCGAGCTAAATAAATAAAAAAATAAATAAAGAGCGCACGGATGGCACGCTAACAGGCTTGCGAATTAGTAGATTGTTGTGCTACTAATATGTATGGCATTTCACACCTGAGAAAGACAAAGACCCTCCCATAATGGCCCTATTAGGTGTGCTATCAGGCCCTATCATTACGAGGAGCCTTGCACAAAGAATGAGGAGATTTAAAAAAGAATGGCTTTTAGATTGTTTGGATTTATTTACAACACAACATAATCCAAAGATACACAACGAAGGACAAAAAAGCACATTAGTAAACACACTGATCTAAAGACAGAGGCTTGCACAGTCACACAGCATGGTCCCATTCCTGAAACATAGTACATACCTGTCATTTCCAAGGTGTTTGATTTTTCATTACAGTCTCCTGTGAATGGCATTTTGTCCCTGTAAAAAAATAAATAAACACCTGTGAACATGCTGATATCAAGAGAAACTATATGGCTGCACGACTTTGGGCATGCATTGTAGATTTTTCTGGTTAAAATTGCTTTTTAATTTTATATATATATATATATATATATACACTCACCGGCCACTTTATTAGGTACACCTGTCCAACTGCTCGTTAACACTTAATTTCTAAGCAGCCAATCACATGGCGGCAACTCAGTGCATTTAGGCATGTAGACATGGTCAAGACAATCTCCTGCAGTTCAAACCGAGCATCAGTATGGGGAAGAAAGTTGATTTGAGTGACTTTGAACGTGGCATGATTGTTGGTGCCAGAAGGGCTGGTCTGAGTATTTCAGAAACTGCTAATCTACTGGGATTTTCACGCACAACCATCTCTAGGGTTTACAGAGAATGGTCCGAAAAAGAAAAAACATCCAGTGAGCGGCAGTTCTGTGGGCGGAAATGCCTTGTTGATGCCAGAGGTCAGAGGAGAATGGCCAGACTGGTTCGAGCTGATAGAAGGGCAACAGTGACTGAAATAACCACTCGTTACAACCGAGGTATGCAGCAAAGCATTTGTGAAGCCACAACACGCACAACCTTGAGGCGGATGGGCTACAACAGCAGAAGACTCCACCGGGTACCACTCATCTCCACTACAAATAGGAAAAAGAGGCTACAATTTGCAAGAGCTCACCAAAATTGAACAGTTGAAGACTGGAAAAATGTTGCCTGGTCTGATGAGTCTCGATTTCTGTTGAGACATTCAGATGTTAGAGTCAGAATTTGGCGTAAACAGAATGAGAACATGGAACCATCATGCCTTGTTACCACTGTGCAGGCTGGTGGTGGTGGTGTAATGGTGTGGGGGATGTTTTCCTGGCACACTTTAGGCCCCTTAGTGCCAATTGGGCATCGTTTAAATGCCACGGCCTACCTGAGCATTGTTTCTGACCATGTCCATCCCTTTATGGCCACCATGTACCCATCCTCTGATGGCTACTTCCACCATGTCACAAAGCTCTAATCATTTCAAATTGGTTTCTTGAACATGACAATGAGTTCACTGTACTAAAATGGCCTCCACAGTCACCAGATCTCAACCCAATAGAGCATCTTTGGGATGTGGTGGAACGGGAGATTCGCATCATGGATGTGCAGCCGACAAATCTGCGGCAACTGTGTGATGCCATCATGTCAATATGGACCAAACTCCCTGAGGAATGCTTCCAGCACCTTGTTGAATCTATGCCACGAAGAATTGAGGCAGTTCTGAAGGCAAAAGGGGGTCCAACCCGTTACTAGCATGGGGTACCTAATAAAGTGGCCGGTGAGTGTATACACACACACACACACACACACACACACACACAGCTTAGAATTAGAAGTGAACACACCCATGCTAAAGTTGACTAAAAAGAGGAATAAAAAATCTTAATGCCTTAATTAAAAAAATGAGGAAAACTCCAACCTTTAGGGACATGAATAATGTCCCTGAATTCTTTGTGAATGAATAATGTATTGCAAATAATTAAATGTTATTCTTTAAAATACAGGGTGCATACGTCTGGACACTTCTATCCCCAGAAACTCCTAACAAAAGCTGATGTCTTTATTTTGAAGCTTATTTGAAGCTTATTTGATGCTTATTTGATTTGAAAAACTTTATCCAAAACTAGTCAACGAAATTTTGTCTTTTATTTCGTCTGTAACAGTGCGTATCTGTGCGTTCATTCATTCATTCATACACACACACACACACACACAGAGAGAAACATGATTCACATTTAAACAGTATGCTATTTTTCCGTTTACAGACACTAACGTTATTCTGTTTCGCGATTAGAACAAAGCACAAGCATAAAACACTTACAGTTCTCAGCTGAATCTGTTGCTCCTCCTCGAAGTGAAAATAAACCAGTGTGTGTATGTGATGTTGAGTGAGTTATATTTAGCAGTATAAACAACAGGGAATGATAGTAAATAATGATTCAAAACAGAAAGATATACAAAGCTACAGACGCTACACACACAAACCAACAGCAAGGCAGACAGGAGCAATCAGGAGTAATCGGCAGACAGGAGCAACATTTACCGAGGTGTAAAATTATTTTAAGGGAACAGCTCACAATAAGATTTTGTCATTCTCATTTTTTCCAAGCATGTACGTTTTTCTTTCTCACATGAAACACCAGATACTTGTCTTTCAGAATTTCCAAGCATTGATTCATATGCAGTACAATGAGCTTGATTTATACTGAATTCCTACCGAGAAAAGGACAAGAATGATCCATAACATTTTCAAAGAACTATTATATTTCTAAGTCTTCTGAAGCCATACAGTAGCTTTGTGTTAGAAGCAAAGCAAGATATTTATTTTATGGTAACTTTTGCGTTTTTTTAAGTTTGGTAGAATAAATCCACATTCACCTTCAAGTTATGGAAAATTGCAGTGTAAACATTCTTTAAAATATCTAAAAGTCATACGTTTTGAAAATGACGATTTTGAACTAATTCTTTTAATCTAAAACTCCAATCATGTTGTTTTTAGCTTGGTTAAGGAAAAGGGAATGACATCTGATAAATGATTTCAGCTTTGTGCTGATACTTTGTTCAGAGACCAGAGATAAATAGAAATGTGTGTTGTTGAAAACACAACACTAGATATTTCTCTGAAGGCACAGTGACTGCAGTATCCAAATGATCGGTTACCGGTCGCTATAGGCCGATAATCGCTTCTTATGACTCGATTGGTTATCTCTCAATTTGACGATCCCATAAACCGATCTCATGCTGATGACGGAAAAAGATGCGCATCTGCTCTGAGAGGTATGCCAGCGCCACTGTCTAAATTTCTGTCCCATGTGGGTCTAATAATTATAATCAGGGGTGCACACAACTTTTTCAGTGAGTTACTCAGGTGAGTACCAGGAGATAGTGTTTGGTACTCACCCCATATGTAGAAGCTGTCAATCACAGCTGTCAATCATGACGTCACATTCCCGTTTTTATAGCATCAAATAACTAACTAAAGACCAAACTTAGATAAACTTTTAAAAAACGAACACTTAAATTTACATCAGCGTGAAAAAAAAAACTACCTAAAATGACAGAAAACATCTTTGGAAAAAATTAATTTGAAGTGTAATTTGATTGTTTAGTTCATTAGACTACATGGTGAGGATTTTGAACAACTCACTGTCAGCCGATATTTTGTCAGTCAAAAATAGTCGATCTCTGAATGCAGTTTAGATTCAGGATGAATGGCGTGCTCAATTCCTTTTGAGTTTAATTTGGGTGCTCTTCGGTCCAAGGTAGAACATCTTTAGAGACAGTGTAGAGAAAAGAAATCTCTGATGACCGAGGCACTCCTTAGTTAAAATGTCTTTATTGGAAAAATGACATGTCCTAAACGGACAATTTTAAAACACCCACGCGTAGCGGCATGGAGCCTTCTTCAGGGCATAGTGAAGCAGGTAGAAAACTGATCTTATAATAACAAAGACACACTAGTAGAAACAAACACAGGTGCAAGTAATCATACAGGTGTTGAAGGTCTACACAGGTAATTACTAAGACACGCCTCTCACACGGTTCCCAGTACTAAAACTATAAATCACAGTAGTTTTAGTATTTGCATTCGGAGATCGACTATTTTTGACTGACAAAAATGCCGGTGTTACTGTTCTGGCTGACACAGACGAGTTGTTCACAATCTTTCTTTTTAGTAAACTCTGTGTACACAAACAATGTTCTCAATGCTCGAGTTCATGTGTAGAGCCCCTGGTGATACTTCCAGCAAAGTTTCATGTTGTGTCGAGCCTTCTTAGTGTTTTAAAAATAGCGATTTTTGATGCTATCATATATGATATACATGCCCCTAGCTCTCCCATTCAAAAGGCAATTTGACCGAAAACGAAAATACGGTCAAACTTAAAAGTGGCGTTTCCATTCCAATTATGCTTTGCCTCGGGTAGATTAACAAAAAGACCCTAGGGTGGATGTTGGCGACAGTTACCCTTTAACGCAAAGGCGCGTAATAACACAAGTGTCATTACGCATTTCTGATTTATGTCGCGCATGCGTACCTGCGTACCAGTTATGTGCACCCCTGATTATAATGCTTATTACAAGGTGAGGTACAATTCATACATCTTTATTAAATAACTTTTGACCAGTCTGTGTTAACAGTATAGCAACTCTTCAGTCTTCATATGCTGATCTCCCTCCACTCTCTTGAACTCTTCCCTTACAACTCTTACCTGTCTTCAAAACTTGAGAGCCCTGGGGTAAACAGAACAGAATGTCAATATTTGAATGTACAACATAATTCGAGAATTTATTCTGATTCAAGGGGAATCAGAATACCAAATCCTGACTGGACGAGAGGAGGAGCTGGGGATGAGGGTAATTAGCTCCTGAGAAACACGATAGCTGTTGATTATACTGAAGGAGCTTATGTATACAGTGATAGGCGTCGTATTCCTATAGGTAGACGTGGATCAGCTGAGAGTCAGCTTGACTAACGTGACCTGCCAGAACTGATGCTACGCTTGATAGTTTTTTTTGCTTTTTTGCTTGTTTTTTTGCTACGCTTGATTGCTTGATTGAGCTGTGGTGCAGTGGTTAACACTCAAGTTGTGGTGCTCATTTAGGTGATTAAAGTTCGAATCTGGCCTGAATCCCCAATCATTTTCTTGTATCTTTAGGGGCCAAGCACCGAAGGTGCAGAGGCACCTATTGTATCTGTTAGTTTTTAGGGGCCAAGCACCGAAGGTGCAGAGGCACCTATTGTATCTGTTAGTTTTCTTATTATTATTCTTCTTCTTCTTCCGCAAATGGAAGTCTATGGCAGCCCTATGAACCGTACATAGGAAAATGATGAAATTTGGCACACTTGTAGTGATGCTAATGAATAGTAATTGGACCAATTTTTGACCCTCTAGGACCAACTCTATAGCGCCACCACCAGTTCAAAATTGTAACATTGAAATGGTTATAACTTTTGAACCCTTTGATCTAGAGACATGAAACTTGGTACACCTGATTCCTCTCATCATGTTGATCACAACCAATACCTTACATTAAGACCCCGCCCATTACAGTAGTGGCCATTTTGAAATGTACAGTATTCAGTTATTTCGCTACTCCTCCTTCAAATTTTGTCCAATTTTCTCCAAACATGCACTCAAATGATCTTCAGACTGAGCCGCATAAAAGTACTGTTCCCGATTTTTTTGTTATACTGGAAAAAAAAAGTTATAATGTCGCAAACTTAACAAGGTCCACCCAAAATTGGCTAAGAGGCTGTATCTCGGCCAAAGTTTGATCAATCAAAACGAAAATTGGTACACTTCATCGGAAGCATGTTCTGAGGTCCCATGCCAAAGTTGGGAATAGCGCCACCTACGGGTCATGAGATATGACAAATTGCTATTTTGGCCAATAACTTTTCAACAGTTTGTCAGAAATTCATAATTGTGGTATCTATGGATTCCTTGCGTCATGCCGAATCCGTGGATATCGATTTTGCCATGATGGGATGTACCACGTGTCCGCCATTTTGAATTTTGTCATAAATTGCAATATCTTTTAAACTATTTGACATATCAGCACACAATTTGGTAAGGATGACCGACACCATGTCCTAAAGCGACATGAGAAGTTTGATCACAGCGCCACCTAGTGTTCCAGATATATCATTGTTTTTTGAAAAAACGCTTATAACATTTGAAAATATTGTTCAAATTTTGAGTTCTTTATGACATTATGTTCCTTGGTTTATGCCGATTTAGACGATATCTCATTTGTCATTTTCCAACAATGTGACTGGCCGCCATATTGGAGCGAATGTAAAACAGTTTTTTCGCTACTCCTCCTTCAAAATTTGTCCAAAATTGTCCAAAATTTGCTCAAATGATCTTCGGACCGAGCCGCATAAAAGTACTGTTCCCGATTTTTTTGCTATACTGTAATAAAAAAGTTATGATGTCACAAATTTAACAAGGTCAACCCAAAATTGGCTAAGAGGCTGTAACTTGTGAACAGTTTGTCACAAAATCATAAAATTGGTGTCTATCGATTCCTTGCATCATGTCGAATCCGATGATATCTATTTTGCCAGGATTGGATGGACCACGTCATAAGCTAAATTAGCAATAAGCTAGCTTAGCATGCTTATGGAACTTTTTTGTGAACTCATTCTCACACTGAACCCTCTCCTCTGCTGTTTTGAAATTCATGTCTTCTGAGTGGCGCAATCAGCTAAACCATGCATTTCGAATCCCGAACCATTCTGGTCGTGGGTTCGAGTCCCATGTGGGACGACTTTAAAATTCTGTATAAAGTTGTCATTTCAATTCCTTCCGGCTCTGCTCTGCTGTTGGTGCTTAAATGCTCGCTGTGCTTCATTTACATGTATATTCAATTTGTGCTGTTTTTGTTCTTGCGGCTCTGCACTGCTATTGGTGCTTAAATGCTTGATGCGCTGCTGTACTTGCAGTACTTGCTGTACTTGCTGTGCTTGCTGTACTTGCAGTTTGCTGTACTTGCAGTTTGCAGTACTTGTTCTGCTTGCGGTGCCAAGCCTTTCAACTTTGCTGTACTTGTTCTAATTGCGGTGCCAAGCCTTTTAACTTTGCTGTAATTGTTCTAATTGCGGTGCCTTGCAGGGCTTGGCCCCGTGTTGCTGCTTGCAGCTATATTCTTATTATTATTATTATTATTCCGTGAATGGGAGTCTATGGCAGCCCTATGAACCGTACATAGGAAAATGATGAAATTTGGCACACTTGTAGTGATGCTAATGAATAGTAATTGGACCAATTTTTGACCCTCTAGGACCAACTCTATAGCGCCACCACCAGTTCAAAAATTCAACATTGAAATGGTTATAACTTTTGAACCCTTTGATCTAGAGACATGAAACTTAGTACACCTGATTCCACTCATCATGCTGATCACAACCAATACCTTACATTAAGACCCCGCCCATTACAGTAGTGGCCATTTTGAAATGTACAGTATTCAGTTTTTTCGCTACTCCTCCTTCAAATTTTGTCCAATTTTCTCCAAACATGCACTCAAATGATCTTCAGACTGAGCCGCATAAAAGTACTGTTCCCGATTTTTTTGTTATACTGGAAAAAAAAAAGTTATAATGTCGCAAACTTAACGAGGTCCACCCAAAATTGGCTAAGAGGCTGTATCTCGGCCAAAGTTTGATCAATCGATACGAAAGTTGGTACGCTTCATCGGAAGCATGTTCTGAGGTCCCATGCCAAAGTTGGGAATAGCGCCACCTACGGGTCATGAGATATGACAAATTGCTATTTTGGCCATTAACTTTTGAACAATTTGTCAGAAATTCATAATTGTGGTATCTATGGATTCCTTGCATCATGCCGAATCTGTGGATATCAATTTTGCCATGATGGGATGTACCACGTGTCCGCCATTTTGAATTTTGTCATAAATTGCAATATCTTTTAAACTATTTGACATATCAGCACACAATTTGGTAGGGATGACCGACACCATGTCCTAAAGCGACATGAGAAGTTTGATCACAGCGCCACCTAGTGTTCCAGATATATCATTGTTTTTTGAAAAAACGCTTATAACATTTGAAAATATTGTTCAAATTTTGAGTTCTTTATGACATTATGTTCCTTGGTTTATGCCGATTTAGACGATATCTCATTTGTCATTTTCCAACAATGTGACTGGCCGCCATATTGGAGCGAATGTAAAACAGTTTTTTCGCTACTCCTCCTTCAAAATTTGTCCAAAATTTTCCAAAATTTGCTCAAATGATCTTCGGACCGAGCCGCATAAAAGTACTGTTCCCGATTTTTTTGCTATACTGTAATAAAAAAGTTATGATGTCACAAATTTAACAAGGTCAACCCAAAATTGGCTAAGAGGCTGTAACTTGTGAACAGTTTGTCACAAAATCATAAAATTGGTGTCTATCGATTCCTTGCATCATGTCGAATCCGACGATATCTATTTTGCCAGGATTGGATGTACCACGTTATAAGCTAAATTAGCATTAAGCTAGCTTAGCATGCTTATCTGGTTAACATGTCATGGAACTTTTTGTGAACTCATTCTCACACTGAAACCTCTACTCAGCAGGCTGGTGAACGTGCATGAGTGATTAGCTCAACGTGTTACACCACGGATCCCGATGTTCAGCGTCGTGGGTTCGCCACTCAGTGTGACATGTGCCCAGACCGCATGAGGTACTGTGGCAGGAAAAGATGCAGAAGTTGCATCTGTTCCAGGCATTGTGCATAAGAATGATCTCATCTGAAGCTGCCACACACAACATGCAGTGCTTTTACGTCCAATTCATTGTTGTTCTTCTTCCAGAAGGGTAGTCAATGGCAGCCCTATGAACCACAAGTTAGAAAATTGGCACACTTGTAGTGATGGTAATGAGTAGTAATCTGACCAATTTTGGATGATTTAATCTAAACTTTTTAAATACAAAATGTTCTCCATTTACTTCAAAATTCTTAATTTTGACTTGATTCTCTCTTGAAAATATTGAATTTCGGCAGCTGTGTAGATGCATGTCTGGCAAGTGGCTCAACGAGATGAGTGACAGGCATCTAACCCATAGATAGTGGGTTCGAGTCCCGTGTGGGACAACTTTAAAATTGTGTATTATGAAATTAATTGATTATGAAACACTTGTAGTGAGTAGTCCAACGTGTGATCAGATGATCTTTGGACCGAGCTGCACAGAAATGATGAACAGGTTTTTGATAGTAGCCCCCATACCAAAGATCTTCCTCTCTGCAGTTGACCTAGCCTGTGTTTGTTGCCTTATCTTAGTTAGCTTAGCATACTAATTGGTTAGCATGCTAGCCAGATGCCATTCTTTCTAATGTGGCTCTTCAGTTATCAGGCTAAACCATAAGGCTTTAAGTGGTGGACAAGTTGCTTCTGTTCCAGGTGAAGGAGCTAGTAGAATAGAACACACAGATAATTTATTTAAAAATTCTTCATTTTGAGTTGCTTCTCACTTGAACTATGGATCTTCTGCATCTTGGCCAAAACACAACTTCCAAGTGGTGCAATGAGATGAGTGACAGATATCTGACCCAGAGATAGTGGGTTCAAGCCCCATGTGGGACAACTTTAATTTAAAAAAAAAATGTGTTAAGTTGTCATTTCAATTCCTTTATTATCCAGATAAGCATTGTTGTAATCTTTCTTTTGGGATTAGAAATGTGTTTTTGTTCATTCTATGTTGATTCTTACCTGAAGTCTTAAATATCCAGAAAGGTTTGTGAACAAATGAGCAGTCATTGACTTTCAACTATTCTAATTGCATTGTAAGCAGTTACATAAATTGGTTGTTTTCTTCCTATGTATAGTCGTATCCTCTTTTTTTTTTTGCCTCCATGTGTTAATTCTCAACTTCATATATGTGTTTGTGCATTGTGTGTAAAGTAGTGAACTGGAGAGCAGAAGGGTATGATAAGATGTTTGTGGTGGTCTAGGTAAACCTCTATTTTTTTAAATTGTGCTGCCTTTTTTACATTTCAAGTTAAATACATAAAGCTTCAAACAGAACACAAATGCCTATTCAATTGATCAACCACTGGCAACATTTTATTGCAAAGTATATAGTAAAGAATACTTTCAATTCCATACAAGAAATGGTTTGACCAACTCCACAATATTAACTGATCTGACATTAAACATTTGAATGTGTACATATGCATATCTTTTAATTATTTTAAGTCCCATAAACATTAGACTTACTTAGTGACTTGAATATCAGTTTTTCCTTCTCGTCATGTGGACAATAAATAAAAGTAATTTTATCATAATAGTAAACCATAAAATCACATTAAAATACATGAACATTTTTGTATTATCTAACATTAAGAATTGTTTTAAAAAATAAATTGTAATTGTAAATAGAAGTTAATTAGTTACTACATGAATGTTAAATTACAAATAGTTACTATTCTAACAGTACATTATTTGGATCAACATCAATTAGTTGAGGTATATTGCCAAAAAGACTAGTAAAAGCTAACCTAAAGAATTTACATAATGTATACAATTATTTATTCTCAAATAAGCAACAAAATATCATTACACATCAAACAATACACTATCATTATACACAGAGCTGCACTCCAGGTTTATTGCTGCTCCTGATGCTTTGAATATTTTCCCAAAACAATCAGAGTAAAGCTTAATTAAGTTCAAGAGGCTTCATTTCTCCATCCCTAAAAGGCATTATACAAGTAAATTTACCTTTCAATTATTTCCAGCAGACTTTCAGATCCATTTCTTGCCTCCACTAAACCAAGCTTCCCAATTCTAAAATGATTAACTCAGCAATTTGATGAATGTATTACTAATTCCTGCAATCACCCTAATTGAATCGTTTGTTAATTGCATACCAAGCATTGTCAATTTCTGTTCTAGTAGGCCTAATCTACTATAAATCACACCACTTGCAAACCTCTTTTTTCATGCAACAGCAAAAATGAACAAATATTTAAATAGACCAGAGACCAGTGAATCTGACAACTGCATTTATGTTTACATTCATGCAGTTTCCAGAGTGCAACTGTCTAGAACAAACTCAAAGTTTTTTAATGCAACTTTGCAAACAGGTCGCAGTGAATATCACCAAGCTGTCATCTTTGCGCACGAAAAACATCAAACTTGGACAACATTAGCATTAAATCGGACAGCGGTTAAACTGTCAAACATAACAAAAAAGCCAAGTAAGTGGTAGTCTAGCTATTTAATCCTGTTTTCTATCTGATAAACTTTCAGTAATCGTATTCCTTTCAAATTCATTGTACAAACAAGCCCATATCAATTCTCACTTTTTTCATTCTTTAGGCCTCAATAATTCTGAATATTTCATTCAGTGTGATCGGAGTACTGCTGTGGAAGTCGCAACATCTACATTTCCCCACAAACCACCAAAAGAGATAGAAAAACTCACTGTAGAAGAAGCAAAAACTCTGGGATCACGACAATTGGTAAGCTGTTTTTTTTTCAACCTTCTCACTGTGTAAATAGCCTACAGGGTTGTTTACTTGTTGTAGTAATGCTCTGGAGAGTAGTACAATCACATATATTAGCCCTCTGTAGATTGTGCAAAATCGTTTTTATGGGGAGAAAAACATTTTAAAGTAGCCTGACGTTCAAAAAAATGCTAAAATGTGAAAGATTTTTCAGATGCACAGGCAAAGATTACTCTGCTTCTCAGTTATCTTTGCTAGATGCTTTACAAACATGATTAATGCGTTTCAAATTGGTTAATGTGTGGAAAAGTTTGGCTATTTCCTCTTCTTATGACCACAACAGCAGTTGTATACATTTCCCTTGTAATCATGTTTATTGATGTATATTTTTGATTGTACATGTACGATTTTCTTTAAATTTTCAGATCACTAAAATATCTGCAACAGTATGCAAGCTAAACAACGCAACTACTGTAAAGGCCTGGGGTACAGACTGTGAGATCCAAGAATGTTCCTTGCAAGATCCATCTGGAGAAATTCAACTTACTCTTTGGGAAAACCAAGTTTCAAAACTGCAACTAGGTAACTCCTACACCTTTACCAATCTTAAAACTAGACTGTACAACAGCCTTAAGAGCCTCACAACAACCCTGAAAACAACCATGGAACCTATTGCACAGGACCAAGTTTTCCCACCTGGTCAAGGCCCTAAAATCAGTAAAGAACCCTCTCTACCTAATACAGTGGTGAAACAAAAGCCAATAGGGGTGCAAATAAACATTAAAAAACAATGTCCAAAATGCCACAAATCACAAGAACAATTCAACATCAAACAGCAATTTCACCGTTGCCCGACTTGCAAAATTCTACGGAACACAAAAAGCTATATAACAAAATGCAATGGAATAATTGAGATAAATCAAGACAGTCAAATAACTTCTCTTACGGTTTCGAACTCAACTTTGTCAAAATTCATAGCACCAGAACTTGAACTGTCAACTTGTGATTCACAAGATATAGAAGAACTCTTTCTATCCTCCGATGAACTGACTTTAACATATAATAACTGTTTGGAAGTCACCAATATTGAAAACGCTTCATCCGCTCATCCCAGTGATGAGGATTTATTTGAAGTTAATATCGATGAAATCAACCCTGTCCTCTGTGTCACAGAGACACAAAGCACTCCAGAACCCAAGTCTCCAGTTAAAAGACCATCTGAGCCAACAACGCCTCCTATTACACCAGCTAAAAAACCTTTGACTAAGAAGAGTGCTGTAAAAATAATACAAAAATGACTTTGTATTGAAATGCACAACTAAGATGGTTGTGTGTGTGTGTGTATATATATTGAAATGATGGTATTGGTGTTTTTTTTTTTTTTTTTTTTTTTTTTTTAATGAATGGCAAATATTGATTTAAGTCATGTTTTCTATTGAAATTAGGTTAATTTTGTCCATTATGTTCTGAAATGCTACTGATTGATTTTTATTTCATTTTTATGGCAAAGCTTTGTTAAATGTTGTTTAATGTATTTTTTTTTTTTTATTAAAACAAATGTGTGTCAATTCTTGGAATATGTGACCTTTATTGCATGGGCTTATCTTACATTTGGAAAGTTGCGTGCATTCTTCTAGCCATTCTTAACTAGGCACTAAGTTTAGTTTCACAAACCATACTGGGAAAAGCAAGTAGTGTAACCATAAGTGTCATTGTGAATAACTAAAGAAACGGTTGGTATTCTGTTCTGTAAAGATTTAAATATGCAACAATGGTGCTTTAAAATCACTTCAAAGGCCCCCTCTAATTTGCTTACTTTATCCAATGTGCTAAATGGTATTTAAACTAAAAATAATAGTTATTTTTAATTCACATTTTTATCACCTCTCACAATATTGTTTCTAGGCAGCATAAAAAAAAAAACTTAATTGTACAAGACATTATCAAAGATGACTGTCAAAGTAATGTACTTGTAGCAAAAATATAGGTTACAGTTGCATATGGCAGTTAACCCATGTAATTCCAATTTCTTTTCCCTGAGATAACATGTATGAATACATAAGGATATTAAACAATCTTTAACAATTACGTCAAAAATATATCTCAAAATCCATACAAAAAACTTGATTATTCGTCAGGTCACAATTGTGACCATTAGTAGAACAAAGGGAGGCTAGGTATATGGTGTTAATGGATTTATAAACTGACAAACTTCTACAGTTTAAAGACCAGGTTCAATAATTGTTTTAAGCTTTAGTTAATAGTGTTGTATTACATCAAAGACACACCATGCAAAATTTCCATTTGTCAAACAGTGACCCCTAGAGTCGCTGTGGAGTACTTGTATTTTTTCTGAATATTAACTTAATGAACTAATATCTAATATGCCCATGACAATTTAGAAACTGAAAATAGAACATAAAAATATGTATTAGATCTAATATAACAAAATTACAAGATTATAAAATGCATTGCGTGAATTCTTGTTTAAAGAGAAGTGTTTAATCTACAATTAAACTAGGAATGTTTGACAGAATAGTGAATATTATCAGGAAACCTGCTCCAGACTTTAGGACCCACATGCAAAAACAAAACATTCTCTCCTTTAGTGCAGTTCAATATCCTAAGTAGTACCAAAAGTCCAGAATTGTAAGATTCTTACAAGAACCTGTTAATCTTAATGTTGTAAAATAATATTTTATTGATCTATATACTGCATCTTGGACTAACTTTATTTGTTAAAGGTGCAGGACAACCACCTAACAGTGAATCACAATAATATCAACTAAACTCATTAAACGTAACATGCTGTCCATTTAAATACTAAATCTTCATTTTGAGTTGATTCTCATTTGAACTATGGAACTTCTACATCTATGGAAACACATGACTTCCCAGGGGCTCAATGAGTGACAGGCATATGACCCAGAGATTGTGGGTTCAAGTCCTTTGTCTTACAACTTTATAAAGTTGTGTCATTTCAATTTCTTTATCATACTGAAAAGCATTGTACTATTCTTTCTTCCTATTAAATACAACGTGTGTTTCATTTATATGCAAAGTCTTTATTTTGAGTTCATTCTCTTTTTTACTACTGAACCTCGGCAGCTGGATGATCTCATTTCTTTTGTGAGGTAAGAAGTTAATGAGTAAGAACACTTTGGTTATTAAAGTTTCTTTTAAAGTTTTGAAAGCAAAGTATTTTTAAGTACCTTTTGAACCCATGGAACCATTGAAGGCTTGGCCCCGTAAGGCTGCTTGCAGCTTTAATTATTATTCTTCTTCTTCTTCTTCCGCAAATGGAAGTCTATGGCAGCCCTATGAACCGTACATAGGAAAATGATGAAATTTGGCACACTTGTAGTGATGCTAATGAATAGTAATTGGACCAATTTTTGACCCTCTAGGACCAACTCTATAGCGCCACCACCAGTTCAAAATTGTAACATTGAAATGGTTATAACTTTTGAACCCTTTGATCTAGAGACATGAAACTTGGTACACCTGATTCCTCTCATCATGTTGATCACAACCAATACCTTACATTAAGACCCCGCCCATTACAGTAGTGGCCATTTTGAAATGTACAGTATTCAGTTATTTCGCTACTCCTCCTTCAAATTTTGTCCAATTTTCTCCAAACATGCACTCAAATGATCTTCAGACTGAGCCGCATAAAAGTACTGTTCCCGATTTTTTTGTTATACTGGAAAAAAAAAGTTATAATGTCGCAAACTTAACAAGGTCCACCCAAAATTGGCTAAGAGGCTGTATCTCGGCCAAAGTTTGATCAATCAAAACGAAAATTGGTACACTTCATCGGAAGCATGTTCTGAGGTCCCATGCCAAAGTTGGGAATAGCGCCACCTACGGGTCATGAGATATGACAAATTGCTATTTTGGCCAATAACTTTTCAACAGTTTGTCAGAAATTCATAATTGTGGTATCTATGGATTCCTTGCGTCATGCCGAATCCGTGGATATCGATTTTGCCATGATGGGATGTACCACGTGTCCGCCATTTTGAATTTTGTCATAAATTGCAATATCTTTTAAACTATTTGACATATCAGCACACAATTTGGTAGGGATGACCGACACCATGTCCTAAAGCGACATGAGAAGTTTGATCACAGCGCCACCTAGTGTTCCAGATATATCATTGTTTTTTGAAAAAACGCTTATAACATTTGAAAATATTGTTCAAATTTTGAGTTCTTTATGACATTATGTTCCTTGGTTTATGCCGATTTAGACGATATCTCATTTGTCATTTTCCAACAATGTGACTGGCCGCCATATTGGAGCGAATGTAAAACAGTTTTTTCGCTACTCCTCCTTCAAAATTTGTCCAAAATTTTCCAAAATTTGCTCAAATGATCTTCGGACCGAGCCGCATAAAAGTACTGTTCCCGATTTTTTTGCTATACTGTAATAAAAAAGTTATGATGTCACAAATTTAACAAGGTCAACCCAAAATTGGCTAAGAGGCTGTAACTTGTGAACAGTTTGTCACAAAATCATAAAATTGGTGTCTATCGATTCCTTGCATCATGTCGAATCCGATGATATCTATTTTGCCAGGATTGGATGTACCACGTCATAAGCTAAATTAGCAATAAGCTAGCTTAGCATGCTAATCTGGTTAACATGTCATGGAACTTTTTTGTGAACTCATTCTCACACTGAACCCTCTCCTCTGCTGTTTTGAAATTCACGTCCTCTGAGTGGCGCAATCAGCTAAACCATGCATCTCGAATCCCGAACCATTCTGGTCGTGGGTTTGAGTCCCATGTGGGACGACTTTAAAATTTGTGTATAAAGTTGTCATTTCAATTCCTTCCGGCTCTGCTGTTGGTGCTTAAATGCTCGCTGTGCTTCATTTACATGTATATTCAATTTGTGCTGTTTTTGTTCTTGCGGCTCTGCACTGCTATTGGTGCTTAAATGCTTGATGCGCTGCTGTACTTGCAGTACTTGCTGTACTTGCTGTGCTTGCTGTACTTGCTGTACTTGTTGTACTTGCTGTACTTGCTGTGCTTGCTGTACTTGCTGTGCTTGCTGTACTTGCAGCTTGCTGTACTTGCAGTTTGCAGTACTTGTTCTGCTTGCGGTGCCAAGCCTTTGAACTTTGCTGTACTTGTTCTAATTGCGGTGCCTTGTTATTAGGGGCCAAGCACCGAAGGTGCAGAGGCACCTATTGTATCTGTTGGTTTTCTTATTATTATTATTATTATTCCGTGAATGGGAGTCTATGGCAGCCCTATGAACCGTACATAGGAAAATGATGAAATTTGGCACACTTGTAGTGATGCTAATGAATAGTAATTGGACCAATTTTTGACCCTCTAGGACCAACTCTATAGCGCCACCACCAGTTCAAAAATTCAACATTGAAATGGTTATAACTTTTGAACCCTTTGATCTAGAGACATGAAACTTAGTACACCTGATTCCACTCATCATGCTGATCACAACCAATACCTTACATTAAGACCCCGCCCATTACAGTAGTGGCCATTTTGAAATATACAGTATTCAGTTTTTTCGCTACTCCTCCTTCAAATTTTGTCCAATTTTCTCCAAACATGCACTCAAATGATCTTCAGACTGAGCCGCATAAAAGTACTGTTCCCGATTTTTTTGTTATACTGGAAAAATAAAAGTTATAATGTCGCAAACTTAAAGAGGTCCACCCAAAATTGGCTAAGAGGCTGTATCTCGGCCAAAGTTTGATCAATGGAAACGAAAATTGGTACACTTCATCGGAAGCATGTTCTGAGGTCCCATTCCAAAGTTGGGAATAGCGCCACCTACGGGTCATGAGATATGACAAATTGCTATTTTGGCCAATAACTTTTGAACAGTTTGTCAGAAAATCATAATTGTGGTATCTATGGATTCCTTGCATCATGCCGAATCCGTGGATATCGATTTTGCCATGATGGGATGTACCACGTGTCCGCCATTTTGAATTTTGTCATAAATTGCAATATCTTTTAAACTATTTGACATATCAGCACACAATTTGGTAGGGATGACCGACACCATGTCCTAAAGCGACATGAGAAGTTTGATCACAGCGCCACCTAGTGTTCCAGATATATCATTGTTTTTTGAAAAAACGCTTATAACATTTGAAAATATTGTTCAAATTTTGAGTTCTTTATGACATTATGTTCCTTGGTTTATGCCGATTTAGACGATATCTCATTTGTCATTTTCCAACAATGTGACTGGCCGCCATATTGGAGCGAATGTAAAACAGTTTTTTCGCTACTCCTCCTTCAAAATTTGTCCAAAATTGTCCAAAATTTGCTCAAATGATCTTCGGACCGAGCCGCATAAAAGTACTGTTCCCGATTTTTTTGCTATACTGTAATAAAAAAGTTATGATGTCACAAATTTAACAAGGTCAACCCAAAATTGGCTAAGAGGCTGTAACTTGTGAACAGTTTGTCACAAAATCATAAAATTGGTGTCAATCGATTCCTTGCATCATGTCGAATCCGATGATATCTATTTTGCCAGGATTGGATGTACCACGTTATAAGCTAAATTAGCATTAAGCTAGCTTAGCATGCTTATCTGGTTAACATGTCATGGAACTTTTTGTGAACTCATTCTCACACTGAAACCTCTACTCAGCAGGCTGGTGAACGTGCATGAGTGATTAGCTCAACGTGTTACACCACGGATCCCGATGTTCAGCGTCGTGGGTTCGCCACTCAGTGTGACATGTGCCCAGACCGCATGAGGTACTGTGGCAGGAAAAGATGCAGAAGTTGCATCTGTTCCAGGCATTGTGCATAAGAATGATCTCATCTGAAGCTGCCACACACAACATGCAGTGCTTTTACGTCCAATTCATTGTTGTTCTTCTTCCAGAAGGGTAGTCAATGGCAGCCCTATGAACCACAAGTTAGAAAATTGGCACACTTGTAGTGATGGTAATGAGTAGTAATCTGACCAATTTTGGATGATTTAATCTAAACTTTTTAAATACAAAATGTTCTCCATTTACTTCAAAATTCTTAATTTTGACTTGATTCTCTCTTGAAAATATTGAATTTCGGCAGCTGTGTGGATGCATGTCTGGCAAGTGGCTCAACGAGATGAGTGACAGGCATCTAACCCATAGATAGTGGGTTCGAGTCCCGTGTGGGACAACTTTAAAATTGTGTATTATGAAATTAATTGATTATGAAACACTTGTAGTGAGTAGTCCAACGTGTGATCAGATGATCTTTGGACCGAGCTGCACAGAAATGATGAACAGGTTTTTGATAGTAGCCCCCATACCAAAGATCTTCCTCTCTGCAGTTGATCTAGCCTGTGTTTGTTGCCTTATCTTAGTTAGCTTAGCATACTAATTGGTTAGCATGCTAGCCAGATGCCATTCTTTCTAATGTGGCTCTTCAGTTATCAGGCTAAACCATAAGGCTTTAAGTGGTGGACAAGTTGCTTCTGTTCCAGGTGAAGGAGCTAGTAGAATAGAACACACAGATAATTTATTTAAAAATTCTTCATTTTGAGTTGCTTCTCACTTGAACTATGGATCTTCTGCATCTTGGCCAAAACACAACTTCCAAGTGGTGCAATGAGATGAGTGACAGATATCTGACCCAGAGATAGTGGGTTCAAGCCCCATGTGGGACAACTTTAATTTAAAAAAAAAATGTGTTAAGTTGTCATTTCAATTCCTTTATTATCCAGATAAGCATTGTTGTAATCTTTCTTTTGGGATTAGAAATGTGTTTTTGTTCATTCTATGTTGATTCTTACCTGAAGTCTTAAATATCCAGAAAGGTTTGTGAACAAATGAGCAGTCATTGACTTTCAACTATTCTAATTGCATTGTAAGCAGTTACATAAATTGGTTGTTTTCTTCCTATGTATAGTCGTATCCTCTTTTTTTTTTTGCCTCCATGTGTTAATTCTCAACTTCATATATGTGTTTGTGCATTGTGTGTAAAGTAGTGAACTGGAGAGCAGAAGGGTATGATAAGATGTTTGTGGTGGTCTAGGTAAACCTCTATTTTTTTAAATTGTGCTGCCTTTTTTACATTTCAAGTTAAATACATAAAGCTTCAAACAGAACACAAATGCCTATTCAATTGATCAACCACTGGCAACATTTTATTGCAAAGTATATAGTAAAGAATACTTTCAATTCCATACAAGAAATGGTTTGACCAACTCCACAATATTAACTGATCTGACATTAAACATTTGAATGTGTACATATGCATATCTTTTAATTATTTTAAGTCCCATAAACATTAGACTTACTTAGTGACTTGAATATCAGTTTTTCCTTCTCGTCATGTGGACAATAAATAAAAGTAATTTTATCATAATAGTAAACCATAAAATCACATTAAAATACATGAACATTTTTGTATTATCTAACATTAAGAATTGTTTTAAAAAATAAATTGTAATTGTAAATAGAAGTTAATTAGTTACTACATGAATGTTAAATTACAAATAGTTACTATTCTAACAGTACATTATTTGGATCAACATCAATTAGTTGAGGTATATTGCCAAAAAGACTAGTAAAAGCTAACCTAAAGAATTTACATAATGTATACAATTATTTATTCTCAAATAAGCAACAAAATATCATTACACATCAAACAATACACTATCATTATACACAGAGCTGCACTCCAGGTTTATTGCTGCTCCTGATGCTTTGAATATTTTCCCAAAACAATCAGAGTAAAGCTTAATTAAGTTCAAGAGGCTTCATTTCTCCATCCCTAAAAGGCATTATACAAGTAAATTTACCTTTCAATTATTTCCAGCAGACTTTCAGATCCATTTCTTGCCTCCACTAAACCAAGCTTCCCAATTCTAAAATGATTAACTCAGCAATTTGATGAATGTATTACTAATTCCTGCAATCACCCTAATTGAATCGTTTGTTAATTGCATACCAAGCATTGTCAATTTCTGTTCTAGTAGGCCTAATCTACTATAAATCACACCACTTGCAAACCTCTTTTTTCATGCAACAGCAAAAATGAACAAATATTTAAATAGACCAGAGACCAGTGAATCTGACAACTGCATTTATGTTTACATTCATGCAGTTTCCAGAGTGCAACTGTCTAGAACAAACTCAAAGTTTTTTAATGCAACTTTGCAAACAGGTCGCAGTGAATATCACCAAGCTGTCATCTTTGCGCACGAAAAACATCAAACTTGGACAACATTAGCATTAAATCGGACAGCGGTTAAACTGTCAAACATAACAAAAAAGCCAAGTAAGTGGTAGTCTAGCTATTTAATCCTGTTTTCTATCTGATAAACTTTCAGTAATCGTATTCCTTTCAAATTCATTGTACAAACAAGCCCATATCAATTCTCACTTTTTTCATTCTTTAGGCCTCAATAATTCTGAATATTTCATTCAGTGTGATCGGAGTACTGCTGTGGAAGTCGCAACATCTACATTTCCCCACAAACCACCAAAAGAGATAGAAAAACTCACTGTAGAAGAAGCAAAAACTCTGGGATCACGACAATTGGTAAGCTGTTTTTTTTTCAACCTTCTCACTGTGTAAATAGCCTACAGGGTTGTTTACTTGTTGTAGTAATGCTCTGGAGAGTAGTACAATCACATATATTAGCCCTCTGTAGATTGTGCAAAATCGTTTTTATGGGGAGAAAAACATTTTAAAGTAGCCTGACGTTCAAAAAAATGCTACAATGTGAAAGATTTTTCAGATGCACAGGCAAAGATTACTCTGCTTCTCAGTTATCTTTGCTAGATGCTTTACAAACATGATTAATGCGTTTCAAATTGGTTAATGTGTGGAAAAGTTTGGCTATTTCCTCTTCTTATGACCACAACAGCAGTTGTATACATTTCCCTTGTAATCATGTTTATTGATGTATATTTTTGATTGTACATGTACGATTTTCTTTAAATTTTCAGATCACTAAAATATCTGCAACAGTATGCAAGCTAAACAACGCAACTACTGTAAAGGCCTGGGGTACAGACTGTGAGATCCAAGAATGTTCCTTGCAAGATCCATCTGGAGAAATTCAACTTACTCTTTGGGAAAACCAAGTTTCAAAACTGCAACTAGGTAACTCCTACACCTTTACCAATCTTAAAACTAGACTGTACAACAGCCTTAAGAGCCTCACAACAACCCTGAAAACAACCATGGAACCTATTGCACAGGACCAAGTTTTCCCACCTGGTCAAGGCCCTAAAATCAGTAAAGAACCCTCTCTACCTAATACAGTGGTGAAACAAAAGCCAATAGGGGTGCAAATAAACATTAAAAAACAATGTCCAAAATGCCACAAATCACAAGAACAATTCAACATCAAACAGCAATTTCACCGTTGCCCGACTTGCAAAATTCTACGGAACACAAAAAGCTATATAACAAAATGCAATGGAATAATTGAGATAAATCAAGACAGTCAAATAACTTCTCTTACGGTTTCGAACTCAACTTTGTCAAAATTCATAGCACCAGAACTTGAACTGTCAACTTGTGATTCACAAGATATAGAAGAACTCTTTCTATCCTCCGATGAACTGACTTTAACATATAATAACTGTTTGGAAGTCACCAATATTGAAAACGCTTCATCCGCTCATCCCAGTGATGAGGATTTATTTGAAGTGAATATCGATGAAATCAACCCTGTCCTCTGTGTCACAGAGACACAAAGCACTCCAGAACCCAAGTCTCCAGTTAAAAGACCATCTGAGCCAACAACGCCTCCTATTACACCAGCTAAAAAACCTTTGACTAAGAAGAGTGCTGTAAAAATAATACAAAAATGACTTTGTATTGAAATGCACAACTAAGATGGTTGTGTGTGTGTGTGTGTGTATATATATTGAAATGATGGTATTGGTGTTTTTTTTTT
The DNA here is from genome assembly GCF_029890125.1 of Rhinichthys klamathensis goyatoka. Classification (NCBI taxonomy): domain Eukaryota; kingdom Metazoa; phylum Chordata; class Actinopteri; order Cypriniformes; family Leuciscidae; genus Rhinichthys; species Rhinichthys klamathensis. The sequence goes on along the minus strand of NW_026606572.1, from coordinate 3,088,360 downwards.
TTTGTTTTTTTTTTTAATGAATGGCAAATATTGATTTAAGTCATGTTTTCTATTGAAATTAGGTTAATTTTGTCCATTATGTTCTGAAATGCTACTGATTGATTTTTATTTCATTTTTATGGCAAAGCTTTGTTAAATGTTGTTTAATGTGTTTTTTTTTTATTAAAACAAATGTGTGTCAATTCTTGGAATATGTGACCTTTATTGCATGGGCTTATCTTGCATTTGGAAAGTTGCGTGCATTCTTCTAGCCATTCTTAACTAGGCACTAAGTTTAGTTTCACAAACCATACTGGGAAAAGCAAGTAGTGTAACCATAAGTGTCATTGTGAATAACTAAAGAAACGGTTGGTATTCTGTTCTGTAAAGATTTAAATATGCAACAATGGTGCTTTAAAATCACTTCAAAGGCCCCCTCTAATTTGCTTACTTTATCCAATGTGCTAAATGGTATTTAAACTAAAAATAATCGTTATTTTTAATTCACATTTTTATCACCTCTCACAATATTGTTTCTAGGCAGCATAAAAAAAAAACTTAATTGTACAAGACATTATCAAAGATGACTGTCAAAGTAATGTACTTGTAGCAAAAATATAGGTTACAGTTGCATATGGCAGTTAACCCATGTAATTCCAATTTCTTTTCCCTGAGATAACATGTATGAATACATAAGGATATTAAACAATCTTTAACAATTACGTCAAAAATATATATCAAAATCCATACAAAAAACTTGATTATTCGTCAGGTCACAATTGTGACCATTAGTAGAACAAAGGGAGGCTAGGTATATAGTGTTAATGGATTTATAAACTGACAAACTTCTACAGTTTAAAGACCAGGTTCAATAATTGTTTTAAGCTTTAGTTAATAGTGTTGTATTACATCAAAGACACACCATGCAAAATTTCCATTTGTCAAACAGTGACCCCTAGAGTCGCTGTGGAGTACTTGTATTTTTTCTGAATATTAACTTAATGACCTAATATCTAATATGCCCATGACAATTTAGAAACTGAAAATAGAACATAAAAATATGTATTAGATCTAATATAACAAAATTACAAGATTATAAAATGCATTGCGTGAATTCTTGTTTAAAGAGAAGTGTTTAATCTACAATTAAACTAGGAATGTTTGACAGAATAGTGAATATTATCAGGAAACCTGCTCCAGACTTTAGGACCCACATGCAAAAACAAAACATTCTCTCCTTTAGTGCAGTTCAATATTCTTAGTAGTACCAAAAGTCCAGAATTGTAAGATTCTTACAAGAACCTGTTAATCTTAATGTTGTAAAATAATATTTTATCGATCTATATACTGCATCTTGGACTAACTTTATTTGTTAAAGGTGCAGGACAACCACCTAACAGTGAATCACAATAATATCAACTAAACTCATTAAACGTAACATGCTGTCCATTTAAATACTAAATCTTCATTTTGAGTTGATTCTCATTTGAACTATGGAACTTCTACATCTATGGAAACACATGACTTTCCAGGGGCTCAATGAGTGACAGGCATATGACCCAGAGATTGTGGGTTCAAGTCCTTTGTCTTACAACTTTATAAAGTTGTGTCATTTCAATTTCTTTATCATCCTGAAACGCATTGTACTATTCTTTCTTCCTATTAAATACAACGTGTGTTTCATTTATATGCAAAGTCTTTATTTTGAGTCCATTCTCTTTTTTACTACTGAACCTCGGCAGCTGGATGATCTCATTTCTTTTGTGAGGTAAGAAGTTAATGAGTAAGAATACTTTGGTTATTAAAGTTTCTTTTAAAGTTTGGAAAGCAAAGTATTTTTAAGTACTTTTTGAACCCATGGAACCATTGAAGGCTTGGCCCCGTAAGGCTGCTTGCAGCTTTAATTTCCACTATATCTGTAGAAAAAAAAAGCAATAACCTTCCAAAAATCAGTCTTTTTTTTTAGATAGACCTAACAGAAAAACACTTTATCTAGTTTAAGCCTTTACTTAATGTGTCTACTTGCACTGTCTTCTGATTGATGACTCTGCCATCAAATTACTGTCCGTATTCAAGGGTGGTATTTGTACTAAAACAAGCACCCATTGACCTCTTTCTACATACAGTAGGTGATGGTATGTTAGTCACTGTCTTTTAAACCCAAACAACCAGTTTTACCCCCACAAAAAACATCTCCTGGGTGACGAGGTGATTTTAACCTTGTTCATCTGGGAATGCCGTGCAGGACACAGAGGATTGTCTATATGTAAATAAGTGAAGCGTCTTGGAACAGGTTTCCCTGAAGCACAGCTGTAATGGATAACTGCACCCGGTCAGTAATTACTCTCTGTCTCTCCTCTTTGGTGTTTTCATTACTCCCCTTATGAGCTGTCAGTGTCAGCATGAAGAGTCTTTGGATATCTATCTTTGTTGTGCGCGACAAAGCCACCTTGTGAATTTCTGCAAACTTTTTCAACACCTAGTTCTGCGCTCGCTCATTGACTGCCCCATGACAAATCTAGATGACTGAAGTTTAGGACCTTGTTTTATAATTTGACTGGATGAGATGAAATTTGGTGTGACATTCCTATATCTCTCCTCTGTGCATGCACAAACAATCCCTGCTATATATCAAATTTACATTTTTATATTGTCAAATTATTTTATTAAATAAAAACGAAAATAAATCCATGTATTTATTTATCTGATTCAGAATGATTGCACACATTTTTTTTCTCCATACTCGTATGCATGTTCCTGTACATTCTTAAAATCTGCTGGAGACCTTTTAGATGTATTTGTTTGTGTTATTGTCATAACAATAGTACAGTAATTAACTGATACTCCCTGCTATAAAGACCATCTTGGGCCAGAATGGAAATTTAACCAGTCTGGTTTATGTTGGTTAGTGCTGCTCTAGTTGATGCACCAGCATAGCTATGATGTTCACCTGCAAAAACAACATGATCTTTCAGTTGAAAAACCCTCTTTACTTGCCAGACTTGATAAAACTTTAGTAATTAAAACTAAGACGTGGCAAACCATCACAAAACAGTCTGTGCTAGCATTCAGTTCATTCTGGTCTTAAATGGCCTTAAGGTAGGGTAGGTAATATCAGAGCGGCTAGCAATAGCAAGCCAGCTTTGAAAGCATTAGATCACACCCTTCAGAGCGCTCTCCAAAGCCATGCCTCCTTCAAAACACATGAACATGCAGGTCGCGCACAGCCAGAGCAGATTCAACAAAGCGTCAGACGGTGTTTAATTACCTCATGTCTCAAAGCACATAACATTAAATAATAATGAATGTAAACAACAGAGCTCTTACTTCTACCACCTGACAGTTGCAGATTCATTTTGCCGTTGATAGTGTTAACATAGAAACACATAAATCTGAGTCTGAGGACGTAAACAGCTCAGAGTAGAACGTTATGTGGGGGACATCTAAATTACGACATGGTGTGAATGCAGCATTAGCCCGTTGTTTTGGTTCAGGAGGAACTGTAAAAGTGGCTGCTTGTTTTTGGCGCTTGGACTGTCTTCAACTCTGCATAGCCTTACGGAAATGTCTACAGAAGTGTGATGTCTGCGCGAGCTGGGTGCGCTGAGGTACGGAAATAGATATGCTGGCAGGTAGGACCGAATTCAATGATAGGATGAAAATTTTTTGGTCCTGAGACTTCCATATATGATATGTAATTTTTTTTATATTTAGACCACTTCTATTATTGATTGTTATCAGGATGTGAAGAGAGTTTCACAGAATAACAAAAAGTGTTAAAGAAAAATAAATTGCCTACCCTACCTTTAAAAAAGGCATTCTTGATTTGGTGATTTATAGCTTAATTTATATATAAAAATAGATATCACTATTGATATCCTTATATGCTGTCAGTGATATGGTATTTAGGAGATACAAGATTACGAGAGTTTTTATTCACATATAAAGGTTTATCAACAACTCACACATAATCTTTGGGTGAACTAACCCTTTAAACATTTTGTTCCGATGTACAATGATGGTCTCCTTTATTCTGTGCTTTATTTGTCATTCCATCATATACCGGTTTTGTTACTGAGATGTGTGAGACAGCGATGACGGGCAAAAAGTAAAAGTAGGCCAGGAGAGAACTGTGAGCGCATGGCTATCTAAACAGCAGTGAAATGTGTTTGAATACAAAAGGTTTACGTTCAACAAACACCAATGTCTTATTTCCTACCCTTTACCTCACCCCATTGCCCTTCTCTTCCTCCGCTCCGAGAGAGTGCCATTAAGTGCTTGGTTTGCGTGCAGGTGCTAAAATCCCACAAAAATCCCACTCGCTGTTTTCTCTGAGGCTAATTAATGGTACTTTGAGAGCCACATCTAATAATTCAAGGTTAGCAAAAGACCAAGGGTTATGATTTAATGAGAACGTGTTGGGTAAAACAATGTTTTGCCACCACTATGTGAGGAAGCCACTGATGAATTAATCAAGTTGTTCCACTTTACAGGAACTATGGGAATTAATAGTTGCTCACCAACAACTGACGTCCATAAACATGTTGTTTTCCATTTGCATTACATTTTCACACTTTTTTTTTAGCTTATAAAGACCTGATTTGTTTGGGTCTTACTTATAGATTGATTAATTTATTTATTTATTTAAATGACTTTTGAGCATTATGTGCATAACTTTTTTGGCTGATTCTTTATTTCCCTTCACAGGTGAAGCTTTTATAATTTATAGCCTCATTACAAGATGTCACATAAAATGAGACGGGATGCTCAATCAAATGTATGAGGCAAATTAAATAGTATCCTGTAACTTGCATTTAAAATTTGATTAGTAGTAACTGCCTTTCTGGGCACGGTCCTATAGGCTTTCTTTTTATTCTGTAAAATACACCTCCACCCATGTTAAAATAAATTTATGGCTATTAAATATCCTTCAACCTTTCGCTCTTCTGGTTTCCTCTATAAAATATCATGGGGAAAAATGTGTGAATAGTGCCAGAAGGAGCCACTTAACATTAGATTGTATGGAAATTAAGCCATAAAGGCATAAACACTGTTAATTAAAACCTGAGAAATTGAGAAGTGTAAATTTTAAATGATGGCATGTAACATGCCACAGGCTGCAACTGAGGTGCAAACATACTACAGCAAAACAAGTAAATATATTATTTATATTGCAATATACAGTAAATACAAATGGTAGCGTAAATTATTAACCGGTAATAATAAATTGTTAAAATAAATTTAAAAACGTTTATTTAGCAAGGTTGCATTATATTGATCAAAAGTGACAGTAAAGACTTTTATAATGTTACAAAAGATTCATCTTTGCATCAGGAACAAATTACATTTTAAAGTATATTCAAATAAATCTGTTATTTTAAATTGATATTTCACACTGTTTTTACTGTATGGTCAAATAAATGCAGCCTTGGTGAGCATAAGAGACTCTTTCAAAAACATTAATATATATATATATATATATATTTTCATTCATTCATTCATTCATTCATTCAGTGTAAATTATTTATTTTACATGAATAATTAGGTTTTAGTGCTGTTTATCACAGACAAAACATAAATCACACAAGTCACTTATTCTATTAAATTTTTTTTATCTCTAATGTTTGTCTTTCATTATAAGTCTGATAAATAGCAGCACTGTATTGTAATTTAGGAAATAAATATTTCTGAGCACTGACTGACAAAACTGCTCTATGCTGATCAAAGATAAATTCAGTTGATATCCCTGATAGTATTCAATGGCTGTGCGAAAGTCAACAGCTTTGTGATTTGTTTAATATCCCAATGAATGATAAGCTATTTATCACGCTCACAGCAGAGCATTCTTTAATTAGAAAGATTTGCTTATACACTTAGGCTTTGATTGAGAATTTTTTTTTTTTTTTCTCTAGCTTTTAAGATAAAGAACTCTAGACATCATTTAATTTGGTTATGCAGGATATTCAAGAGCAGTGATTCCCAACCACATGTATTTAAGATGTTCCCAAGGGGTACTTGGAAAGATTTTGATTTGCTTTGGTAAACCTGTAAGTCTTGTAAATTCTAATTAAAATTTGTACAGATGATGATTTAATCGCACTTGAATGATTCTGGATATATTTTAAAATATATTTTGATACTTTTTGAGCTTCAGTGCTTCACCGATAATTCTTTCTCAGACAGTGTTTCTCTCAAAACATAGACAAACAAGCTCAGGTGTTTTATTAAAGACCCACTCCGATGAAAATAATGTTTTTCTAGGTGTTAACATGTTCTTGTGGCATTTTTCTGATGTTAGAGGACATATCTTGAGAAAAATAAGCTCAAAGTTGTATTTTTGAGTATTTCTACATTCAAATGGCTGTGAATCAGTAGCAGACGCTAAAATGCCGCTAAAATAGACTGGAGTTGTGACGTAGTAACTCCACTGGGCGTCTCCACACGCGACGTCTTAGAGTGAAATAATGATCGGTGATCGGTGATAACTTTGATTAACTTCGGATAATAATAATTAACGTGTATATAATACTGTTGCCCCACCGGTATTGGGGGTGTAAGCTAGCGGGAGAGACAGAGCTCTCAGCAACGGGCAGGGGGAGGGTCGTCTCCGTGCCAACGGCTGCGCCCACAACGCAGAGGCGAATTGCTAATGAGCTACTGCCGCTCTGCTGAAGCGAAGTCCCAGAAAACGGCACAGGTTTTGTGATTTTGGCTAAAAATGGCATAATCATAATTTAAAGACCACTGGGAATGTTTAAAAATAGCTCAAAATATGATCGGAGTGGGACTTTAAAGGAGACTTGCAAAGTCAGTTTATCACCCACAGTGTCAGTTGTTTTCATAAATCATTGTAATAATGGCCAGTTTAATAACATTAATGATAATGCTAAATGATTGTGATGAGTTAAAATGAACACATTTCAGATTTAGGGTCAGTGAAGAAGTACTCGAACCATACCTTTTTACATTTTACAACAACTCCGTCCTTGCCTTTGCTGACTTCTCCTGGCGTCCTCTGTTTAAATGTCTTCATCTCAGTGTAGGTGTGTCAAACGCAGAAACAGGGAGTTGTTATGACTCACAAATGAAGGAAGGAGTGATATGAGGCACAGCTGGAGGTCTGTGGATTGCAGCATCTGCTTAAAACGCACAGACATAAAAAAAAAAAACAGTTGCTATTAAGTGTTTGCAGGGAAGAGGCATCTTTAATTCACATTATAGAAGAATGGTTTCCCTGGCCATTGTGCTGTTATTACAGTCGCTTTTACCCTCAGAATGCGAGAGGTTGACTATAAAGCTAGCACAGGTGAACATTACTGTGGTTGATGTTACACATTAACTGGATTCATTGAGTGTGATTAATTCCCCTCATTGATTGGTCAAAGTTTAATCAGGTTTTTTATGTTAATCTATCTGTATTTAAGCGTAAATCTTGTGAAATCTTTCCCTCTGCTCCTGTCCTAATGATCTTTGAGACAGTGATCCTCTAGAGACCTCTTGATCTATACATTGAGTGACATTCTTTAAACACTTTAAAGATGCAGTTACAGCGTTGATCATTTGGCTGCATCTGTGGTAGTTGTGAGCACACTCTGAGGTGATTGAATATTTCTTTCACAATGACAATGTCTATTATAGCAACAGGAATTAGTGAAGATACATGGAAGTTGCATATCAACCATCCTGGAAGTAGAAAGAATATCCTCACTGAGAAATTAGTGTTATAAATCAGTGTAGAAGACACTCAAAAAATGTTTTTATTTTGCTATACAGGGTCCCAGAGGTGACATTATAGGGCTTGATGTTTATTTTAGGTTCTTCAGATCAGTGTGTTGCATTCTGGGTTCTTTAAATCAGTGGTTCTCAACTGGTTTGGCTTCAGGAGACAGATTTAAAGGGGTAGTTTGTAAAATCTGTAAAACCAGAATTGTAAAATCTGTCATTACTGCTGTGTGACTTTTTTTTTTCTGCTGTGGAACATAAAAGACGATATTTTTACATCTAAAAATATTGACATCTAAAAATATTGTCTCTCATCTTACTCTTTTTTTATCTTCTTTTTTTATTTTAAATATTTATTTTATTTATCATCTTACTTTTTTCTTTTACATATAACAGTCGGTAATAGGGATGTGCACGAATATTCTAATTTTCGAATATTCGATCTGTAATTATTATTCGAAAAATAAAATACTATTAGAATTTTTTTATTTTTTTCAATTCTTAATTTTTTTCGCAGTTATAATTAAATGCACTGGGTGGCGCCGTAGAGCGTGTTTAACAAGTGGATTGTATTTGATCACATAATGTCGTTGTCTGCCTCGCGAAGTTTGTAATTACTTAGATGAAAATGATGGTAAATTTATATAGCGCTTTCACAGACCCAATGGCCACCAAAGCGCTTTACATTGGCCTCACATTCACCCATTCACACACTCATTCATACACCGACGGCGGTGTCTGCCATACAAGGCGCCATCCAGCTCGTCGGGAGCAGCTGGGGTTAGGTGTCTTGCTCATGGACACCTCGACACTTGGTCAGGTGGAACCGGGGATTGAACCACCAACCTTTCGGTTCGCAGACAACCTACATGAACCACTGAGCCACTGCCGCCCCACTGCCGCCCCGATGCCGCCCCAAACTGATATTACAACATGGAATTACTTTTAATCAATTATTAATGCAACTGAGTTATCATAATATCACCACCACAATGAGAAATCACATGAAATCCAAACACCAGTCGACCGAGGAAGCAGCTGTCCATCATCATCACAGCATAGAGAGCCTAAGTCCCTCCTCTTCCGGTCGACCACCATGGGACCTTATTTCGGAAAAATATTATATGGTAGTCAATGGCGAGAGACAACAAATATTTTGATCTTGTTTGAATTCTGCCCTGAATTACACATATGATGTTTGTCAATTTAAAAGATACATTTAATAAAATCGCAGTTTGATGTAAAACTGTTGAGGTATAAGACTGTGAAAATACGTAATTACAAAGACTTCAAACCCCAAAGGCACACATTTTCTCTCAATGAATGAAGCTAACTTTACTGAAGCTATAACGTCTGTAATTTTTTCTATAGTCTTACGTTATAATCGTAACGTTACGCCGTCATGCCTGAGTGTTTTGTACCAGACTGCACATACGAGCAACGGATCTTGCTCGTTGTTTCGCTTCCCGGAGATGTAGTTCATTGAGCGATTTTCACATAAAACTAAATGTTACTCTTCTGTTTTATGACAAACTGCGACTTTCTTGACTTTCAGAATTATCTTTTAAATTGACAAACATCATATGTGTAATTCAGGGCACAGTTCAGACGGAATAAAAAGATAAGTTGTCTCTCGCCATTGACTACCATACATATTTTTTCCGAAATAAGGTCCCATGAGCCGGAAGCGGAGGGGAGGGACTTAGGCTCTCTATTAACGACTGCAGGTAAGCGCAACTGTACCCCGAGGGAATCGTGTGATCCGAGATGATATCTTCTGGTAGCAAAATGATTATGAGACATATGCTTCCTTTAAGTTTCGTTGAGGGAGACAGCCGTAAGAACAGAAAACGCAAAGTGCAGTTAGTAACTTCACTTTGCACACTGTGTTTCTGCAACGTCTGTCAGCACAGCGATATTATTGTTTTTCTCAACATGAATGTGAAACAATATAAACACGATAATGCTGACTTGAATGCATGTTCGTTCTCTACGATAACTGTGCAGTCTGCTTTATTAGCGTTTTTTCCCCGTTCACGCTGCTTGAGCTTAAATGCTTTTGTTCTTTATATTTTTTTGTTTACACATTGTTAAATGTTTTCAACTAACAGAAAACCTTAAGATATATAGTAAGCTTGTTGTGTATATTGCCTAATGTAAGCTTGTTCAGAAATGGAGACAAAAACTAATATAAAAAACTAAAAAATAACGTCTTTCTCATTAAACGACATTTAAATAAACGAATATTCGAATATTCAAATACAATATTTTTGAAAAATGCCCATCCATAGTCGTAATTAGTAACCAAAACTGCTTGGTTACTGACATTCCTTGAAATATTATATTTTGTTTTCTACAGAAGAAAGAAATGTGTTCAGGTTTAAAACAACATGAGGTGTAAATAATGGCAGAATTTTTATTTTGATTGAATTATTTAACATTGGACATGAAGTGGTGTCCCATCACTGTACCAAAGTTGCTTATTATTTAAAATAAAATGACCATTAAATCAATCATTGGAACTTCATATTACCACAGAATAAGCTAAAGAAAAATGCTAAATTATTTACATAGCAGAAGAAATTTGAAAAATGTATGAATGCATAAACAACAGCAGAAGTGTGATTCACACATAAACCCAAATTTATTGTAGCCTGGGTGCAATTTTCTTTTACCAAAGAAAGAAATAATAGCATGTTCTATGCATTAGAATTCTCATTCAACTCAGTGGCAGTTTTTCAGGACTTGCCATCTTTGGGCATGGGCTTGCAGAACTTTTTGAGCCAGAGCTGAGCTTTCACCTGAGCTGAAATACCAAGTGACTTATCCCTCTACAGCTATAGAAAAATTACCTCATGGGGTGCTTATAGTGCTGACTCGCTGATGGCACCATGAGAACATGCACAGTCCTACACTTGGACATTCCATTTTAAGAGCACTTTTAAGACCCTTAAATAATCAAAATGTGCCACAAAATGTGCTATGAGGTTAAGAGGTGTCACTGTAGTTCCCTATCTGTCAGTCACTTCGACATAGTGTCGATGACTGACACAAGGGGTCACACTTGGGATCCCAAACACCTCTGATACTTTGAGAAAAGGCCAATGAGAATTGGCGTGTGGAATTTGCATGCCACTCCCCCAGACATACGGGTGTGAAAGGGAGAATCGCTCACTCAGATTTGTTATTTGGAACCGAGCGAGTGTCATCTCTAGACAAGCTCTTTTCATTCACCTTTGGAAGAAGCGAGTTTCTGATGTTACGGCGCATTTGAGCCATCTGTCTCCAAGCAGTGCATGGATAAGCGCAGAGAGAGTTCCCCTGGGTGCTTCAGCAACATAAGAGTGCAGATTTCCTCTAAGAGAGCAGCTTTCCTCTACACAGACAGAGAGCGTCTTTTTAAAGAAGCCTTTCTGGGTATGTATGTTTCTGTATGTGGTCGATATCTTTCAGCCTCGGGTGGTTACGATCTCTGTCTCATGTGTTTGGTTCCTCATTGCGAGAACATGACCATGGCAATGTTGTGATCGCAACTCTCTTTTCTGGTAAGAGAGTGAGTCACCTCAGTGAAAAGTAAAACCCATAAAAGTAAGTGGCTGGTGAACTGGGCAAAGAATAAAATTTATACCTACAGAGTGTGCATCTAATATCAATAAAACACGTTGTCAAATTATAGCTATTTGAAAAGATTATAATTGCCGCTTCCGTAGACATCAGTGCCTGAGACTGCCACATCAGCTCCGCTGCAGCCTGAGCCCACAGCCCGGCCACAACCAACAGGAAGGTGACGCAGCCCGCTCATCAGGTGAACGCTAAGAACCCCAAGAAGGCTTGGGCGAAGAGATGGGCGACCCAGAGGTGAGAGGAAGTGCTCTTTCCCAAGAGGTGGTGAGTTTAAAGTTTGGAGACTTGGTTAGCACTTGCCACCACGTCGTGCAGACTCATCAATACAGTCAGACTCAGCTACACAATTCAAAGCACCAGGCACCCGCCCAGGTTCAGCGGTGTTCTCTGCATGCTGAAATTGCAGTCCTATTGGCGAAGGCATGCTGCAATTGCATTCTTATTGGCAAAGGACACATTAGAGCCTGTCCCTACAGCAGAGATGAAGTTTCTACAGCCCTTACAGCCTGCCATCTCCTCCTCCGGAGTCAGCCGTGACTAAAGTCGCTGTAGGCCACTCACATCAACTCAATTTCGCAGCTGATGCGCTCTTTCGACAAGTTACGCTCCATGGTGAGTGGAGACTCCATCCCAATGCGGTTCAGCTTATTTGGAGTCGATCTGGCAAAGCGCAGGTAGACCTGTTCACTTCCCAAGAATTCTCCCATTACCCACTGTGGTATTCCCTAACCGAAGCCCCCCTCTGCACGGATGACGGCATGGCCCCAGGGGCCATTGCAATACTTGTATTCATTTCCCCCAATGAGCCTGATTGCACAGACTTCGTGCAAAGTCAGGGAGGATGAAGAACAAGTATTGATAGTTGCGCTGTACTGGCCTACTGGGATTTGGTTCTCAGAGTTCATGCTCCTTGCTACAGCCCCTCCCTGGCAAATATCCCTGAGAAAGGACCTTCTTTCTCAGAGACGGGGCACAATCTGGCAGATGGACACAGACCTCTCAAACCTCCTTCTCTGGCCCCTAGACGGGATGCGGAAGACTTGAGTAAGCTATCACCAGTGGTGATAGATACCATCACTCAGGCTAGATCCCCCGCTACGAAATGGGCCTATGAATTGAAGTGGAGTCTGTTTGCTAACTTTTGTGCTTCCCAAGGGGAAGACCAACATAGATGCGCAGTCGAGTCAGGGCTTTCCTTTGTGCAGGAGAGGTTTGAAGGACGGCTGTCCCCTTCCACCTTCAAAGTGTATGTAGCTGCCATAGCTGCACTTAACGAGTGGATGGTAAGTCTTTAGGGAAGTACAACCTGATAATTAGTTTTCTCAGAGGCATTAGGAGATTAAAAGCTCCTAGGCCATGCCTTATTTCCTCATGGGATCTCTCTGTAGTCTTTCTAGGCCTACAGAGTGCACTTTTTGAGCCCTTGGTGTTAGTAGAGCTAAGTGCCCACTCTTTGAAGTCGGCACTCCTGACCGTGCTCACTTCCATCAGGAGGGTTGGGGACCTGCAGGTATTCTCTGCCAGCGAAATGTGCCTTGAGTTCGGTTCGGCATAATCTCACGTGTTCTTGAGACCCTGCTCAGGCTACATGCCCAAAGTTCTCACTACCCCTTTTAGGGACCAAGTTGTGAGCTTGTAAGCCATTAAATTCCGTTGTCAATTGGCCAATTCCATTGTCCATTGCGGTGTCCAGTACACCCTGTGTGTTTACTTGGACTGGATGCAGAGCTTCAGAAGCTCTGAGCAGCTCTGTCTGGTTTGGGGGACAGCAAAAGCGGAAGGGTGTCTCCAAAAAGAGGATGGCCCATTGGATTGTGTATGCAATTGCCTTGGCATACCAGGCCCATGACGTGCCGTGCTTCTTAGGAGTGCGTGCACACTCCACGAGAGTGTTGCATCCTCCTGGGCTCTAGGGCAGTATGTGGTCACCGTAGAGTTCTTTCTCCTATCTAGGAGAAAGAGCACTTCCCCAGCGCTAATTCTGATCTGCACAGCTGTGAGCTTTTATTTAAAAGAAAGAAGAGAAAAGGTCAAAAAGGCAGACTGAAGCGACATGGTTAGTACTGTTCTCTCTGTCCCCATGTGGTACGAAGGACTACACAGCTTACGTTGGGAATTGGGTAGGTTACGATGTTGCAAGTGTGCCTGTTACCTGACATCTGCACCGCAAAAACCTCATAACACAGTTCATCTGTTGTGTTTTTTTTTCCCTGGGGACACCACGTCGAAGTGACTGACAGATAGGGAACGTCTCGTTACTATTGTAACCTCCGTTCCCTGATGGAGTGAACGAGACTTGGTGTCCCTCTTGCCACAATGCTGAACTGCCCGCTAAAATGCCTGGGACACTGTCTCGGCTCTTCAGCACAAACCTGAATGAGTGATGCCCTTTTATATGTCTGGGAGAGTGGCATGCAAATTGGCAAGTGACAATTCTCAATGGCCTTTTCTCAAAGTATCAGAGGTGTTTGGGGCTCCCAAGTGCGACACCTTGTGTCAGTCATCGACACTGCGTCTCATTCCCTCCATCAGGGAACAGAGGTTATAATAGTAACTGAGATGTTTCTGTACTAAAACCTAGATTCTTATTGCACATAAAGCAACACACTCTGGTAATAGATGATAGAGCATGTGTCATGCAGTCTCTTTTAGCTTCTTGTTAATTTGCTGAGTCGGAGTGTAATCACGGCTGGGCAGTACCCAGCACGTCCGACCGCCTCTGCATTTTATCTCTTGGCTTTTGTCAAACAGGCACCGGGACATGTCCTACTTGCAAATGGCAAGTTAAAGCCTCCTAAGGCATGGGAGAAGGTTCCAATTATAGCACAGCATATTTTTCTTTAGTAAAAAAGGCTGAAAGAGCAGATGGGTATCAAACAACCGTGACAGGAGTTCAAGGGGGTTATCGCCAACCTTGCCAATTACTGTGTTACTCACCAAATGAGAAACAATGGGCAGATCAAAGAGCCTCTTATGACTTATAGCAGTTGTTGTTTGTGAAACTCTGAACTGGAAACCAATGCTGCTTTAATGTACTACATGATTTTTCCCAGACTAGATGCATATGGGTATACTGAAGAAATCTGACCACAAAGAGACGTCAAATGCTTTCTTTTTCTAACCCTTTTCCTCTTTCAATTGCTTACTCTAAATTGGTCTAAATATGGTGATTTCCTATAAAGGTCGTTAGTGGATGTAGTGTTTGTTCCCTTGATAGCAGTTCTGGACTCTTCAGCATTCTGCATTATTGTCTGCTGGTGCTCTGCTATATTTAGAAGCCTTTAGTTTTCTTTACCAGCACAGACAGCTTTTGTCCCACTCAGCCTTTATACTCAAAAGTGGTCTACCAGGAAATTCAACTTGTAAATTGTATTGAACTTACTCTAGTCATGGAAAAAAATCAAGCTTGTGGAGGAAATGTCCTAATTATATTATGAAGCCCTCAATTGGTTGGGATGCTAATGGTGTGTATTCTTGTTCTGTTAGGCATCCAGTATCTCTTGAATCCTTTCCGATAAGATGGCTCAAACAATGATTGATGACCCCAAAACTAGACCCCATTTTCTCATCCTCGTGTCATTTTAGGCTTTTTTTGTGAACTGAAAAGGAGATATTAGGCATAATGTCCAACCTACATTTGTGTGTACAACAAAAGTGGATGGTTAGTAGGGATGTGACGTTGAAGATATTTTCCCACCGGTTAATTGACGTTAATTGACGGGGGCTTTTAAATCGCTAATTTAAAGGCAAACGTAAAATGCGCGCGTTTGCACGGGCATTCATAATGGTGCGGTCATACGGAGCAGCACTGTTTTGTTATTGTGCCCTTGAATTGGCGCTAATTTGAAAATGAAACTAACATGTGCACGGCCGCACATGTCAACCGGAGCGGAGCAAGCAGAACAGAGCGAGAATTTTTCCATAGGAATAAACTGAAAACGCTCGCTCTGTTCTGCTCGCTCCGCGCCCGTTGACACGTGTGGCCGTGCACATTTTAGTTTCGTTTTCAAATTAGCGCCAATTCGGGGCGGATTACTTGATTGGTTAGTTCATTAGCGGCCTATTATTCTTAATGAAAAACACAACAACAAAACAGTGCAATGACAAATTCGCTTAAATAGGCACTTTTACATTTCGCTTTGACACCAAATATTCAGCAGTCACCTTGTCAGTCAGCTCCTGTTGCTGATCTGTGCGGCGACTCTCGTTCGGATCACGATTTATTAAGCAGACATGTTCAGTTTAACAGTGTCTGTTCTCTAACTGAACTAAATGATTTTATAAAAAAAAAAAAAAATCAAATCGACAGTGGGGGGCGGTGCCGCGGTGGGAAAGAGATGTAACCGGTGTTGCTTCTGAACACCGGTAACACCGACTATCATAGCAAGCCTAATGGTTAGTTTAACGATTGCTCTAAAATCATTAAATCTCTGGTGTCGAATGTTGAGGCATTTTAAACCAATTCAATTGAGATATTCAAAGAACATTTGACTGCTCTACATTTCTGTCATTCTATAATGGACTGAACCTTATTGTAAAGTGTAACTAAAATGTTATATAATGCATTGGGTATCATTTACTAACAATAAACAATACAACAACAAAACATTACATCATTTATCAATCTTGGTTGATGTTTGTACATTTTGATAATGTAGTTTTATAAATTAACATTAATGAATTCTGAATTAAAATGCAATCAAAATGAGCAATAGTGTTTTAAATATAAAAAATTATTTATGCTCAAAATCAGTGTTATTCCATGTTTCTTCTTGATATGTAATGCATATTTGTAGGACTGTCAATCGATTAAAGCTGCAGTCGGCAAGTCTGGCAGATTGAGTGGACTTAGGCAAAATTTTGAATGTTTACAACTCTCATGGCTCTCCCCCACTATCAACGAATACCCTCCCACCGAGTTCATGCTCGTCAGTGCGTGTGCACCAGATTTTCAGTGAACGCGCCCGTCTCATCAGCATCCATCAACACCATGGATTATTTGGAGGTATGCTGTCCTGGCTAATCTACCGATAGATTGCAATTGCTAACGTCATTTATACTCTAAATTAGCTTACTTGATTTTCCGCCATCACTCTTCGTTACTGCGCGAACTTCCGCGAACTTCAGGCGTGTGCATGTGATTGTAACGTGCGCGAGGGGTGGCGTGTGCCCGATCTGTGATCAGTCAGATCTCACACCCCCCTGCGCTGATTGGACCCGATGATCCGGGAGCTGTGGATTTTTGCAAAACAAACAACACGCTCCAGGTGGAGTTAGAAGCTCGGGTTTTTTTCTAAAACCACTTTATTTATGTTGTTCTGTCGGATTATAGTGTCGATTTCACTGAATATGATTAAAAAAAATGTTGCCGACGGCAGCTTTAAAAATATAACAAATGAATTGCACAGACTTCTGTAACTAATTGTACATACATTGCACTTAACACAAAAAGCTGTAATCATAAATATATTTTCACATTGAATCTTTGAATGAATGTGGAAACAACATGAGACATAATTTTAAATTCATATTTTAGATTTAATTGCATCTTTTAACGAAGTTGTTTAATTTTTTTCCACCATTTTTTTTTTTTTTTTTTTTTTTCTAAAATTAGTCATTAAAGCCATTCAATATTACAGTATTGAATGCCAGGCCGAAACTATCATTTATTAACAGTGCATTAATTGTCAGTTCATTTCCCCCACTCTTAAAAGTTTACTTGCACAATTGTTTTTACAATAAATTTGAATGAGGATAGAACTTCTTGGTAATGCCTCAATAATGCATTTATTCATAATTGTTTCATGCATTGAATCATAATTAACCACAAATTGAACAATATTGTAACACTGAAACTGAAAATGCTTCTCAATGGCGTATAATGTTCATCGAGGTTAATGCACATCTAATGTACAGTGAATTTAATGTATGTCCTGTCGAGCTAATGGACAGCACTGCTCATCGAAAGATCTTGTGTGCTGTCAGCTCCATTAAAAATAAATACACCTCACATTAAAATGTCACCACTTGTGCATCTGTGCCTTTATAAATATAATGTACAATTTCAGCAGGCACAAATAAATTACAATGCTTCAAAAAAGACACTTAAAAGATGTTTGCAGTGCACAAAAACATTTTAGAACAATTAAATCCACATTCGTTGTATGCCATTTCCACTTTGAAAACAAACCTCTATTCAGAAGTCAGTGTTGAAAGGATCTCAAGGCATTGTGGAGGAACTGTATAGAAACATAAAGAGAGTGTGACAGCGAAAATACACTTATGGATGCAGACAGGCAGTGAAAAGGGACCAAAACAATAGTGTTGTACTTCAATGAGGGGCTACCGAGCGTGTGCCACGGCTTCTGACAGCAGCGATGAAACGGGGTTTAGATGAAAATGAGGAAAAGAACATGAAGGGAAAAGAAAAGCAGAGAGAGAGAGAGAGAGAGAGAGAGAGAGAGAGAGAGAGAGAGAGAGAGAGAGAGAGAGAGAGAGAGAGAGAGAGAGAGAGAGAGAGAGAGAGAGAGAGAGAGAGAGAGAGAGAGAGAGAGAAAAGCAGAGAGAGAGAGAGAGATTGTTTGGAAGGGGAGGGGGTTACTTGAGGGGAGCAGGGCTGGCTAAATAGGAATCATCCCTCTTAGCCAATGAGTTTAAAGAGAGAAGCAGATGTCACAGGAGTGAGAGGGACCACCTCCGCAAGCTCAAGCACCCTCAGTGAAAAGAGTGCAATGAGCTGTGCGCTGTCACATCGATAGTTGCTTTCTCCTCTCCCGAACGCGCTCCTGCTTGCTTTCGCAGGCTGTCAGCTGGAAGCATCAGCATAGGTAAGACTTGCATGTTACATCGCTGTCTGTAGATTAGCAGAGGATGCCTGAATGCTCATTAAAGTGTGTCTGATTTTCCATTTTGTGGGAGTTAGACGCGAGTTTAGAGGTACACTCTGAGAAACTGAGGAGGTTCTTATGTAAGTGCCGCAGCTTTGAGCTTATTTTACGGAAACTTTGATATGAGACGAGAGGAGAGAGTCACACCGGCAGCTTAGAGATCTGCTCTTCTCGAGTGTATGAATTATAACTAAAGGAGTGCTCCAAATGAATGGAGTCACTTTGTGTGGTCTCAGAGACAAGCCGGTGGTCCGGTCCACGGCCAGGTAAATCACTGTTCAGATGCTGCAATCTTGAAGTAAAAATGACAGCTGTGGGATTTGTGCTGACTTTCGCTGCAATCGGCATGTTTTATCTTTCTCCTGACTACAATAAACGCTGTTTTGTGCCTGCCGGCTCTCGCTCAATCCAGGGTCCCAGCCCCACATCTTTTTGTTCAAGGGGTGTGCTTAGACTGATCAATTCCTTTATGTGTGAAGGAGACAACAGTGTGGGAAGGTGTGTGTCTACTGCAGGGTGCTTTTCAAAGCTGACTGTGGTTGTCATTAGTTGTTACTGTCAATGCATGGAGCATCAATGCTGAATATTTACAAAAATGCACCGATCAACAGATATATTGTGAGCTATTGTTGATTTTTGTCCCAAGAGTTAGATGTTGAAGTATGTCTTTGAACTTCCTTGACTCACTGACACTTACCTGCCCTACTTGAGAAGAGGATGATAAAGTATTATTCGTACTTCATGTAGGAATTCAGATGAAAGCCTTGCAATCCGTTACCTGCATTGCTTTTGCCCCATTTTCTCCAGACTACAATATTTGAAAGTTCTATATCAAAATATCAGACGGGAATTTGCTTTGTGTTATTTAGTCAAGTCGACACATGGAAATGGCAGCATATAGAGTTGCGTACAGCCCACATGTCCTGTTTGTGTTGAGATATAATGGGAGTTCTGCTCTTTAAAATATTGAAGATGCTGCAAACTTTTGGAGTTTTTTTTCACATGCAAATTAGTTTTGTGGCAGAATAACTGCAAGTTTGATGCAAATGTGCCACTCTGACAACAAACAGGCGCTGAAGTCGATCCTTTAGTCATCTTTTTCACACGGTCTCTTTCTCTGATGAATAAATAAATTCAACTCGCCACTGAAAATAGCACCATTTGGTCTGCACACTCCATAAGTAATGTCCGTGTGTCTTCTATTTCAATTATACACGTGATGGCATGTGGAGAAAGAGCTCCGTTCTGCGGCAGCATTTCGCCTTGATCAGCATCAACCAACAGACGTTTGATCATCTCTATCTGCAAGACTTTCAGCCAACCAAGACCTAGACGCACCTCCCCTCCTGCAGCCATCTCTAACTGTGATTAACCAAGCACAGCTGAGCTCTCCTGTCTCTCAGAGTTAGTGGATATACATCCATTCGTGCCGTTTGTTTTCCGTCTGATCGGACCTGTGAATTAAAGCTGAAAATGAGAAACGGTGTATCTCACTGCTTGTATTCATTGCTGTTTACTCGTATTTGCAGTCGTTTCTGGAGGTGTCTCAGGTGTGAGAATCAGGCAGAGTAATGGCAGGTGTGGTCTGATGCATATTCGTAGACTTGAATCATTCATATAAATAAGATGGAGAGCTCAGGGCTTAACTGTGCTGAGGCACAGAGACTGGCTGTGAATCACTCTAACATCCCGTTAACGCAGAGAGCCAGCATCAGTATAAAACTAGAGCGCTTCCCTTATAGTCAACAAAGCTGTCTATAGTGGAAGAGTGTGATTTGCGGCATAGATCGCTTCAGTGATTACACTGGAAACGGTCTAGTTTAGTCACATTAGGTCATTTAACTTGTTTTCAGTGTAGAGTGTAGATCAGAGTCTGTAGGAATAAAGAATAATCAAGATCAAGACTTTTGCTGAAGTTTCTCTAGACCCTGTAATCTCATGGTTTTCTCTTCTAGAGGTTCAGATTTTGACATGTTACTGCTTTGTTCAATTTCACCAAATTACCAAAGTCTGCCACAAGACAGAGATTTCAATGCAAACCAGGGTTTAGAAACATTGGTTCATTCTGAGTTGGTTCTAAACAGTACCAAATTAGGGTTCTTCGGCTTGTAAACAATAAGAGAACCATTTTTGGTGCTAAATAGATCCCTTTTTTATAAGGTTCCATAAAGGACCATGCTTTGAAAGTGCTATATAGAACCTTAATGGTGTTATAAATAACCTTTTCAACGGTATTTATTTTCATTAATATTGGTATATTAGTATCTTCCTATTATTAATATTACTATTATTTTTTATAAATTATTTATGAATATTGTTTTTTTAGCCGTCTATCTGCCTGGTCTTATATCGTGTTGCCTCTATTTAGGTTTTACATTAAAACAAAACAGCATGTTGTGTCAATTAGGTAGGCTACTTTTATTTTTTTATTGACATGGCAGATTGTAGCAATAATTACAGTGCTCTAACAACAGAGGTTACCTGAATACATTAATAAATAACAATTGACATTGAACACGATGTAGATGTAATAAAGACCACGTTTCAGTGAAATATTTTCACAATCCTCTGTGATGTCTTTACGTCCTTCATGTGTGTATTCTGAGTGGCAGTATCTCTCTGCAGATGATGAGGTTATGATATGTGACAGCATCTGAAATACACAATTTAGAGTACATTGTGTCTCTTCCATTTGATTATGTAAAAACAATTATGTTCATGAAGGCCAAAATTAGCAAAAATGGACAGAATGAGCCCTTTACCATGTTAAAAGGAAAAAGTGATATAAAGTCATGGTATAGCTTTAATATTTTTTGTGACTGTGTATGTTTAGGCATAAAGTAATAATTATTAATTAAGTAAAAAAATCAAACAATATGGATAATAAATTCCATATCTCTGTTACTTACTTTGTGGAGAAGAGAAGATGAGTATACTCAACTGAACAGAGCTGCTCGCACTTACATGTTCTGTTAAACTAAAAAGAGAGAAAAAAACATGATTGTTACAATTTTTAAGTTATAATTTATATACATTTTAAGAAAAAAATCAAGAAAAGAAATGTACCTGTTGAGAGTATGTTGACAGTCTGTGTAGTAACTGTGGTTGTACAGCTGAGCTCCAGAAAATCAGTAATGAGGAGGCTTTGACAGTTACAGATTTGAAAAACAAAAAGGCGGGAATAAAGAACCCTAATCTCCAACACAAAGAACCATTTCAGCATATAAAGGGTTCTTCAGGACGATACGGTACTAAATAGAACTGTTACTATGTGTAAAGAACCTTTAAAGAACCATCTTTTTTAGAGTGTAGAAACAGTATTTTTGCAAGTGTTTCCCAACCTTCTTTTTAAAATAATAACCAGTTAGAATGAAATAATGTTCAGTAAATAGTAATGTTCCTTTTTAAAATGAGAGTATGTTTTTTGTTAAATAATTAATACTTCTTCAGCAAGGATGCACTAATCTGATCAAAAGTGACAAAGACATTTATAATGTTGCTTTTATAATGTCTCAATATATTAAATTCAGATTTCTATTCAAAGAAACCTGAAAAAAACTGTTTTACAGTTTCCACAAAACATGTTTTCTGTTTTCTTTTCACACACTTTTCTACATCTATAATGAAATGTTTCTTGAACAGCAAATCAGCATATTAGAGTAATTTCTGAAGGATCATTTGACACCGAAGAAGACTGGAGTAATGATGCTGAAAATTCAGCTTTGCCATCACAGGAAACGTATTCAAATAGAAAAATTATGCATTTCTTTAAGTTCACTGTGAATAGATCTTTTTTGTTTGGTTTCATAAAATATTTTGAGAAAAAAATAATGTTATTAACAGTTAGCTACCATCATTTAAAAATAAGGCTTTTACTCTGGATCATTTGAAAGGGTTTTTATTCATGTTTTCTAATACATTCTGCTTCAGTTTCACTTTTTGAACCATTTGATATGATACAAACGACACCAAATCTCATCAGATTTTCCTGAGACCAAACTATCTGTTATTCTGTTCACATTATTTGTATGGCTCTACACTCTTACCTGTATGTCAAAATTTGCTCATTTATGTTTCCCCCCCTAAGGTAATGTAGGAGAAACATCTGAGCAATATAATTTTCAAGTAAAATCGTCTGTTTCTTCTGTCTTTGTCTGTTAATTGATTATTAATCCTTCTGGTAAAGGTAAAACTTCAAGTTCAAGTTGGTTTCTTTCCACCTTTTGCTGAAGCACATACAGAGTTGTTACTGAAGTTACAACAAAGCATGAAACAATGAAACAAGACAGTGTTCGATTAAGCGCTCTGTCTTAATACAAAAGCATGCTGTAATTTCACTGAAATACACCTCACGTGGAAACCATTTGTTGTTGTTGTTGTTCATGACACCCAAAGTCTCATTCGTCTGTTGATGAAAGCAATTGATTAATACTCGAATTAAATGCTGAACACATCTCTGCACGCATATCGCTGAGATGTATTGGAGCATTTAAGGTCTTGGCAGACGAGTTCCTCTGTGAGTCGGTAATGGGCGAGGAATGCCAGGAAAACCAGAGTCCACCCCCCGCCCTCGCAGATAAAAACAATGTGTCCCTGGTGGCCCGGAACATGATTTCAGCCCGTATGAGGTTTCAACAGCTTTCTCCATCTGGCTTCTGTGCAAACAGTGTTGCGCACCTTCTCCAGTGTTTATCGATTGAACTGTTCACTCTATCAGTCATCTGATCGTGCTCTCCTTCCTTATTTGCTTCTCCTAAACGTTCTTCATCTGAAAATCACAGCACCCAGCTGAGGACAAGACAAGAGAGAAACTTAGAAAGAACATCAGCCATTATCTGTGAATATATTCTTTAGCAGGACTGTACATCTTTCAAGTCCGTCAGCGTCTTTCTGAAGTTCGTCCTGAAACCGCCCTTGGAAAAAAGTGCAATATTATGAAAATTATGGTGATTACGTTGCATACTCTCAGCTTGAGTATTTCTTCTCCCAAACTTCTGATGACCTTTACAATCGGAGCATGTTGAAGTGTAAGTACACATAATCAGAAACCAGGAAATGACATTTTCCCTTTTTCCCCACTGTTTCTTGATGAAGTTTGAGTGCACTGTGTCATCTGTGAGCTTGTTTATGGCGTCTGAATCTCAAATACTGTTTTAAAGAGGCCTGAAGTAGCATTAGTAACTGAAACAGAGCAACCGAAATACATATGGTGATTAATTGTTTTTCTGAAGGATGTTGTTGACCAGTAGAGGACATTTGAATGTCTCTTTGAACTGAAAGACTTGCTTTTTTTCTATCCAAAATAAAAAGGCTGCTCATAAGGTCTTTTTTTAATCTCCTGTGTTTGTGTGAGTGCGCGCGTGCGTGCGCGTGTGTGTCTGTGAATCATAGCTTTGCTTGTTACCCTACGATGATGAAAGGAAAAGGCTTCGTACGTACATATTCAGATCTCTCTGTAATGGATCTGTGCATGGATGCTTTAGCCGACACAAAAGAAAGGAATAGGCATGTGGAGAGCTATTTGTCAATGACAGCTGAACTGACCAGCCTGATTCCTGTGCATTTTAATGGCCTCCTATACACGTGCTGCTGCCTCTGTAGTGTGTGTACAAGGTACAGATTGCTTTATCATTTTAAATGAAACCTACTGATGTGAAGATGTATTACCCCCAGCTGTCTCATAAATCTGTGAGATGGGATAATTTCTCTGAAGCCTGAAGGTTTTTATGAAGAAAATCTGAATGGTATTTGCTTGTGCAGAACTCATGGCCATAATACTTGAGTGTTTTTGATAGATACTTGGGATGCATGATATGTCAGTACCAAATTGGTTATCTGCTGATATCTATCTATCTATCTATCTATCTATCTATCTATCTATCTATCTATCTATCTATCTATCTATCTATCTATCTATCTATCTATCTATCTATCTATCTATCTATCTATCTATCTATCTATCTATCTATCTATCTATCTATCTCTCTATCTCTCTCTCTATCTCTCTATCTCTCTATCTCTCTATCTCTCTATCTATCTATCTATCTATCTCTCTATCTATCTCTCTATCTATCTATCTCTCTATCTATCTATCTATCTATCTCTCTATCTATCTATCTCTCTCTGCGCGGGACTGTTTTCTTCATCCCGCCCGCGCCCGCCGAATTTCTGACCATTACCGCCCGCTCCCGCAACGTATGTGTTACACTCCCGCCCACTCCCGCAATATGTATGTCCACTCCCGCCCGCACCCGCAAAACTCTTAGAATTTATTCCCGCACAATAATAGAGATGCATTGATTTTGTGTCTTCTCCCGTCCCGCAGGAAAAAACACGTATTTGTATTGCTATTATTAAAGAGATTCATGGGGTTGTTTGTTTCGTTGCCCTGGCCTGCATGTATTCTGACGCACTGATCAGGAAGATGAATAGTAGCCTGGCTAGGCTATCGGGGACATCTAAAACGCTTAGGCTACCGCGCGTTTTTTTTTTTTGCCGCCCATTCCCGCCCGCAGCAAAGTTCAAACCGCCCGCTCCCGCGAAATTTGCGTTGGGTCCCACGGGACCCGGCGGGACTCAATCCCAATGCAGCCCTCTAATTTAGATTATGTACTTAAAGTAAAATTTTAAAATCATGTTTATTCTTTAATTTAATAACACTGTTGAATGTAACCCCACATTTTTAATACTATACATTATTATACATAATGTGGCACTTAAATTCACTTGTAGCATTTCAAATGACTGATTTTCTATATTAATGAATTAATGAATGAATTTTAAATTATTTGTATTGGGCGATATTGTGGCCTTTGCCGTCATCTAATACACACTAAGTTGATCTTTAAAAGCACTAATAATTTAACAACACTGTTAAAAGCAATCTTTAGCAAATCTCAAAATGAATATACATTTTTCATACTGTGCATGTTGTGGTGCCTAAATTCACTTGAAGCATTTCAAATTATAATTTTTTATCTCAATTTAGTTGGCTAGTTATTATATATTTAGTTACTTAGTTCATTATCAGACAATATTGGAAAATTCATTGTTTATCTTCATGTTTCGCATTTTTACATTTTAGATTGTTTGCTGTCATCTAACACTCACTTGAAGTTAATCTTTAAAAACACGAATAATTCAACAACATGGTTAAATGTGATCATTAGTAATTAATACTCTGCAGTTTTTAATACGGTATGTTGTTATGCCTGAATTCACTTTAAGCATGTAAAACAATTTATTCATTGATTTCACTTATTTTATTTTAGATGAACTACTATAGTAAACTAGTATACTTTTAATATCAGCATTTATTAGTTATAAAGTCTGTCAAGAACAGCGAAAAGTCCCAGTGCTGTTGGACTGTGTGTATCAGCACTTTTGGAATGCTGCTCTACCAATCAAATTCAAGGACTGGAACTAACTGTTATATTGAATACTGGTCCTTTTTAATGCATCAACAATTCCCTACACTATTAGTTTATCAAACACAATTTCCTGCTCAAATTAAGCAGGACAGTGCAATCTCTGGCTCTTTACAGTTAACACACGAGGTTGCATTTGAATTATTTTGGTGGTGTCACTTTTTCCCGATATATAGATCATGTTTGTCCAGCGTGCGGTCGGCCGGCCAGTGGCACACTGTCGCCAGCCCTGGATAATTAATAGCAGAGGGATCTGGAGGCGTGGGGTGGTTTCGCTCTAGCTGTACTGTAGGTGTGTGTCAATCTTGGCTGAGATGTGCTGCCTATAGTAACATTAAGATTGCAGTCATGGTGGCCAGAGTTCCCCAGTTCCCATCATGCCCTCTGACCAACAGATCAGGGGAGTCCCAGAGACATAAAATGAAGGTCAACCTCTTTTAAATGATGGATTTGTGACACAGCCTTAGGCATTGTGTGTGTGTAGTGTACACAGCCTTTGTGTTTATCATCTTTTTACTCTTTTAATTCCTTTTATCATTTTTATATCTCTTTTAATTACTTTTATAACTGTTTTAATTTTCCTTGCTTTTATTTTGTGATTATTTTAATTCCTTTCTGTGTAAAGCACTTTGAATTACCATAGTGTATGAAATGCGCTATATATAAATAAACTTGCCTTGCCTTATGCATGATGCTTCAGTTCTAAAACCTAGTAAGCAGCCTATGGAGGCAGCATTTTAAGGAATAATAAAAGTCTTGCCTACCTTTTTAGAGTGTCTAAGATATCTCTTTTTGGCCAAACTGTACGGCAGCATTACATAAGTCATAAAAGGAGCCCCAGAACGCATTGTGCTGAGCTAAGTGAAAAAATAAATGGACAAGGTGAGAAAAGTTGCTGATTATTATAAATGGGGATATTTGATTTAATACAAAAAATCTCTAAAAAAAAATTCTCTAATTGATTGTATGGAGAACATTTTTTTTACACTGTTTGTAGCAGAGGTTTTTTTTTCATACAAAAATATAAAGACCCAATTTATACTTTGTGAGAAAGCCAAAGTATCAAAGTATCTTTTTTTCTCCCCACCATCAGAGTAATATCAGAGTTCGTTTTCAATTCAGGTTTATTTGTAAAGCCTTTTTTTTTTTTACATGTGTATATATCTATATAATATACTTCGCCTTTATTTAGACGAGAGGAGAGAGGGGAATTGGACCAGGATCGGACCTCTAGCCGGGACCCGAACTCAGGCTGCCCAAAGTGCAACTGC
Source organism: Rhinichthys klamathensis goyatoka (assembly GCF_029890125.1). NCBI lineage: Eukaryota > Metazoa > Chordata > Actinopteri > Cypriniformes > Leuciscidae > Rhinichthys > Rhinichthys klamathensis. The sequence goes on along the minus strand of NW_026606572.1, from coordinate 3,061,450 downwards.
ACCACATGTCGGAGCACTTGCCCACACGGCTATGGCTCGGACCCTAAAAAAAACATTTAGATATTTTTCTACTTTCCTAATCTTTCTGCTGACCCCCAAGCTCCTGTATTAAAATATAGTTAGCAGTGTTAGCTTAGCAGTCTTCATGATATCAATTGAGAGTTGTTATTAGTGTTTCTGCCCATGTAGAGTGTCCAAATTGGTCACTTATTAGGTTCCATGATCGTTAAAATGCTGCCTTAGTAGGTAGCTGTCTATGTAGACAGTACCTTGGTGGCTCACTAGACTTTGGAACAGAACAGTAGTGTGTGCTTGTATTTGTGTGTGGATCTCTTTGCTAGGTGTCTTGGTAGCAATTACCCCGGAGAGCAGAGCTGCATGACTAGATCTGCAGTCTGCTCCACACATTTCAATTGCATCACTCCCCCACTACCTTCACTAGACGTCGGCATGCTAATGGCAAGGCGTGTGGAGACGTGATCTTGCGGGACCTTGTGAAGTAAGTTGCTTATTGATTCTTATTGGTTCAGGAATGTCCTGGCCTAAGCCAAAGGCCCTACAATCCATCCACTGACACTGAATTCAGCAGTCAAGAAGCCACTAGGGAAAAGTCACCTTTATGCACTGGAAACTGCGTAAAGCCCTGTGTGTCCATAACCTCTATTAGTTCAGGATCATAGACACTCAACGGAGCTCCCTGATGCTCAGAGAATAATCATTTAGAGCGGCTGCATTCTACCACATTCTCATTTATTGTCTAATTGCTTTTCATCCCTGAGCTCTTGATCTTATTGGGTGCCGCACGTAATGTTAGTGTCAAAATGCTTTGGAAGCAGGATGAAAACATCTTAAAGCTTGTCAGTATTGCAAGTATATGTCTGCCCAGATCCGGCAAATGCTATTGCATGAGATTTCTGGAGGCTAAATTGTCTTTTTTTGTACCAGTGATACTTTTTGTTTTTGGAAACAAATTCATTCTGAGGCACAGTGTATTATCTTCTATAATGTTCAGAACACAAATCAGGGTAACACTTTATTTTAAGGTGACATGCTACTACATATTATTGTAGCAAGTCAAATAGATTGAGGATTTTGGCCAATTTGACAAGTTACATTAATTGGAATTGATATCTTAAGGTCCTATTGGAATCATTTTTGGATTATTGAAGATTCGTTTGATTATGACATTTTTTTTATCAAAAATGCAGTAAAACAATAATATTGTGTAATATGAATACAATTTTAAATAACTGTTTTTTATTTGAATATAGCCTAGTTTAAAATGTAATTTGTTCCTGTGAAAGCAAAGCTGGATTTTCAACAGCCACAGTCTTTAGTGTCACATAATCCTTCAGAAATGATTCTAAAATGCTGATTTGGTGCTCAAGAAACAATTAAAGTTTGGTGTCATTGAAGCAGGCTTTACTGATGTGTCTGGCTGATCTTTAAC